>NC_136515.1:40047059-40569559 GCF_053919585.1 Euprymna scolopes
GTTTTTCAGCAGTCCAAAAATCAAAATTCATTAAGGAATTTGTTGAAGATTTTGGA
This sequence comes from Euprymna scolopes, assembly GCF_053919585.1. NCBI lineage: Eukaryota > Metazoa > Mollusca > Cephalopoda > Sepiida > Sepiolidae > Euprymna > Euprymna scolopes. Next base: position 40,047,116 of record NC_136515.1, read on the forward strand.
GCTACCTGGGGCAACCCCACCAGAACATTTTATATATATGTATAGCCGGGCGTTTTTCTTCCCCTAGATGCATGACCTAACGAGAGAGGTAGCACTGCGACTGGGGTCAATCGCTACTGATATAGGGTCCATAATATGTAACATATGCAGTATTACCATTGCGACTACTTATATTATTAGGATAAAAAACAACTCAATAATGGCTTCAGCACTATTGGGTAGAATTGCACACAATCTACAAAAGATACAAACTCAACAAAAGAGTTTAATCGAGGCAACCTGATTAAATGTTAAGATTTTATAAATTCCAAACAACACATACACCAAGTGATGTCTTTTATCTCCTCATACTGCTACTACTATAAATAATAATTATAAAATTTCAGTGTTTGTAATTGACTCGCACCACACAAAATACTCATGAAGAGTCAAGAAGTTTAAAAAGACTGAGAAGACAAAGCTCTTACAGCACATAAAATGAATGAGCATGAAGAGGTATAAGAACGATAAGTCAATGGTAAACGGCTGTTACGATAACCTTAATGCATTTGCAAAGGTTATTGAAAAAAGGCGAAGAGTATTCGAAATCTGGAGATACTTGTTACCACCGAGATCCCAGGAAAAACTACCGGTTGTTATCAGTAAGTATTCTCTGACGTGGACTTCTGTGAGAAGTTATAACAACAACAACAACAACAACAGCAACAACAGCAACAACAACAACAACGGCAATAATAATAATGATAATAATAATAATAATAATAATAATAATAATAATAATAATAATAATAATATGGTCCAAAAGGAATACAAGAACAGACACGACCAAGTAAGAAGGGTAGTATACTGGGAATTATGGACATATAAAATAAACCCATCCAAACAAGAAGACAGGATGTCGTAATAATTAACAAGAAAGAAAAATCCTGTCAAATCGTAGACTTTGCTGTTCCAGATTACCACAGGATGAATATAAAAGAAAAGGAGAAACGGAGCAAATACACAGAGCTAGCCAGAGAGCTGAAACGGATATGGAAGATGAAGAAAATCAAAATAATACAAATATAATCGTAGAAACACAAGGAACAATCCCGGAAAACTTTGAAAAAAGAATGGGAGAAATTGGAATCAAGGAATGAATGGAAAAATACAACGAACAATAATAATGAAAACAGCTGAAATATTATGAAAAAAAACCCCTTGAATGTGGAAACTAACACACAGGAGCAACACGTGTTGGCCAGACAAAATGCTGCAAAGGACAAACCATGAAACACTACATGGAACCAAGAACACTGAAACCGCGTATCTATGTTCTCTAACCGAACCCTACCCCCATTGCCACATCACCGCACCCCCAATAAAAAAGAGCGAGACCAAATGACCAAATAGTCAAGAAGGAAGGAGAGACCGATGAACTGACCAGACCTCAGCCGAATAAGTGCGAAGACAACCTATCTAGAGAATCTAAACGGTATCAGCAAAACAGAAGTTTTGACAAAAATGAAAGCCAGTATTAGCACAACAAAGAAAAAGCCTTGGGGAGGCTTAGTGTCACTCAAATCCCAGCAATGACCAATAGCTGCTGCCAACGAGAAATCAATGGCATCCAGCTGTTGTGATTATGCAAATTTATTTGCAAATATTATCGAAAGAGGAGCAGAGTACTGGAAACCTGTGGAGACTTGTTGTCACTCAACTTCCAATGAACACCACATGTTGTTTTCAAGAATGATATCCGAAGACCTGTGTGAAAGTTCGTTGTGAGTCAACAATAATAATAATAAAAGTTAACTAAAAATAATAATTGGAATTACTCTTCCCATATCTCATAACTATAGCATAAACAACAATACATAAAACAAAAAAAATAAAAAGTGAAAAGTCGAATCTAAACGGTATCAGCAAAACAGACGTTTTGACAAAAATGAAAGCCAGTATTAGCAAAACAAAGAAAAAACAGAACCCCCTATCAACAGACACAAAACAATTTAGCGGAAATATATAAAAAAATGTGACAATACATCAACAGAAATGTAGAATTCCTGAAAAGAAAAAAGAAACAATTATTTTAGAAAATGATAAACAAACAGTCAATGTGAGGGCAGGCAAATTGGAGAGCCGTAGGCTACGACGGAATACATGCATTCTGGTTTAAACGATTTACAAGTTTGCATGAAAGACTAACGCAAAACATAAAACAATCAAAAGACAGATACTCCAGACTGTATTAGTAAACGCGTTAAAATTAATAAAGAGTGCGAGATAGGAGCGATTTAAAGCAACTACTAGTTTTAAAATATATACGGAAACTGGATGATTGTTTTAACTTGTGGTTATTTTAGCATTTTTTTGAGTAGTTATTTTTCATGTTTTTTTTTTGTAAATTCACTCTTGCCCGTTCGTCCGTTCGTCTATCCGCACCTTTCTTAATAACTACGCCTTGGAATTTTTTGAAATTGTGGACAAATCTTAAACATGATATGAGCAAAAAGTAACAGAATGGATTTTCCGATAAAACGTCGGTTCCCCGCCTAGGTGTGCTTTTCGGGTTAAAATGGCTAAAATTGACACTTTTGTGCTTATTAAAAAAAATTGATGCCTTGGATTTTTATAAAACCTTCTGAAAAGTTGTAACTAACTGATTTCTATATAATTTTGTCTATACTTCGCAATAACTTGTGGGTGTGCCCCGGGGGCTCTTTTAGGGCTAATAAAAACACTCCATTTTTTTGGACTATTTTACCATATTTGTCCGAAGTTTTTAGCCATTGTTGCATGGTGCTGAACTCAAATTTAAATATGCTAAGGCCTTGAAGATATTTGGGGCTAAATTTTTTATGGCTTGTTCTCTGTGCACTCACGGGGCACCATCCATGCTTCACTTGTTTTCTTTTTTAGGTATTTTCCTTTAAACAATTAACAATTAATTAAGATGGTGGTTCAAAATAGAGCAAATCTTACTTTCACCCCAAAGAATCTCTGGTGGTCTATAGAATTAAAATGAAATATTGAAGGTTCTGTTTTGGAATTTTTAATCTAGTCTTGCTGATCTGTGTTATTCGGATTATTCGGACTACCGTTCTTCTCTAGTGGATTGTTTTCACAAAGTTTCAGCCGATTTAATCCTCAACCTTCTTCAAGTGCGCAATGCTGAACTCGGGAATATGTCTAAAATTTGTAAGGAAACACTGTATTTAATCAACGGATGCAGCTTGCCCTCATTTCGTCAGCCATATGCCGAGTAGAAGTTATTCGTAATTATACTAAGAATAAACCTTTAATTTCAGAATTATGTAAGTTAGCAGTTTTATCCGCTGCCCTACGGATAATTGCGGACAATTATAGTATGCATTTTTATGTTTTTCTTGTTTTTAGATATGCAATTTTACTATATATATATATATATATATATATATATATATATATATATATATATATATATATATATATATATATATATATATATATATACAGTGATGATCATATTTATTGGCACGGTAAAATAAAAGTTAAATTTTGTCTAATAAATTCTAAAAAAGGGATTAAATTAAAGAAAATAATAAAGTATATTATGTATTTTTAACTGGCCTTTCCGATGCAGCAATCGGATTTTAGAAAAAATAAATAACAAAGGAACAACAAACATAATTGCAAAAAACCCTTGTTCAAAATTATTGGCACGGCTTTGTTTTTCTTTTAGTATCAGTATAATATCAATCAATTTCCGGTTTACGTGCTTTCTGAACTTTTTTATAGCCATATTATGCTTGTTTAACGCTAATTCAGTGAATAATTTTTTTCAGATAATTTTTAGATAGCGATTTATTTAAACTATTATAAGTGACTAAATTATAATTTTCAATCGCCATGTTTAAAACTAAGGAACACAGCGAAGACGTCAGGATGCTTGTTGTAGCATGCCATACCAATGGGGAGGGCTATGATAAGATTTCAAAGAAGCTAAACCTTCCCAAATCCACTGTTAGAGCCATAATAAACAAGTTCAAATCGCAAGGCCACGTTATGAGTTTAGAGGGTAGAGGGAGAAAAAGGATTCTTTCCCCAAGAGATGAACGGAAAATTGTTCGACAAGTAAAACAAAACCCAAGGATCTCTGTTGGGGAGATTGTTGATGAACAGAGCACCTCTGGAGTGAATGTATCTCGACATACAGTTGGTAGAGTTTTGAAGAGAGCTGGTTTAAAAGCATGTCGTCCGAGAAAGACTCCCTTATTGAAGCCTATGCATCTGAAAGCAAGGCTAGCCTTTGCAAAACGTCATATTGATAAAGATGTTGCATTCTGGAAACGTGTTCTATGGACTGACGAAACGAAAATAGAGTTATTTGGCCATAATAAAGTGTCTTATATTTACAGAAAATCTGGCGAAGCTTTCCTGCCTAAGAACACTATACCCACAGTGAAGCACGGTGGAGGCAGTTTGATGTTTTGGGGATCCTTTGCTGCCTCTGGACCAGGGCGACTTGTTAAGGTCACAGGTAGCATAAAAAAGGAAGATTATGTTAAAATATTGGATGAAAACCTGAAAGACTCTGCTAAAGAGCTCTCACTTGGTCGTCGTTGGTGGTTCATGCAAGATAATGACCCAAAGCATTCGGCTAAACTGACTAAGAAATGGCTTGAGGACAATCATATTAATGTTTTGGAGTGGCCATCACAAAGCCCAGACCTTAATCCAATTGAAAATTTATGGAGAACATTAAAATTGAGGGTAATGCAAAGGAAGCCTAAGAATCTTATTCAATTGGAGGATTATTGTAAGGAAGAGTGGGCTAAAATTACTACTGAAGAGTGCAACAACTTGGTTGTAAACTATGAAAAGCGACTGAGGAAGGTAATCAAGGCCAAAGGCTATACAATTGATTATTAAATAAATCGTGCCAATAATTTTGAACAAGGGTTTTTTGCAATTATGTTTGTTGTTCCTTTGTTATTTATTTTTTCTAAAATCCGATTGCTGCATCGGAAAGGCCAGTTAAAAATACATAATATACTTTGTTATTTTCTTTAATTTAATCCCTTTTTTAGAATTTATTAGACAAAATTTAACTTTTATTTTACCGTGCCAATAAATATGATCATCACTGTATATATATATATATATATATATATATATATATATATATATATATATATATATATATATATATATGATGACCAAATACAGTCCAGGATACACACACACACACACACACACACACACACATATATATATATATATATATATATATATATACATATTCATCCACATACAGACTGCTTCGCTGTTTCACAGCTCATCAGTGCGGTTAGACAAGCAACCACCTCAATCCAGGATCGAAAGCCCAAACGATAGTCGGAGCTTCTAAGCGTTGCACTATTCGGCTGCTGACTATTAGAATATCATAATATATATATATATATATATATATATATATATATATATATATATATATGTATGTGTGTGTGTATATATATTTCGCATTTTGCTTCGGGAAAGCAAATAAATACTAATAGAAAAGAGGTTTTTAATATGAATATAAATACATAAAAGAAAAACGAATTTATAGGAGTATATATATATATATATATATATATATATATATATATATATATATATATATATATATATATATATATATTATGATATTCTAATCTATTATGTAATACCTCCATATCGTATTAAATAATTTACCAGATCTTCTTATGGGTGCTACTATCGCCCTACATATATATGTTTGTTCTTGGAATTGTCTTATGTTTCACTATATTGTTATTGTTTAAAATTTTCCCTTTGTTGCCTCCTTGAATAAGATTTACGTTCGAAATTATGTACAGACTCCCGATTTCGACATAAGGATTCTCAAGTTTGCAAAGATTCCGCCGAGAAACATAAAAAAATTCTCACGCATACAGATGACTTGTTTGGAAGATAATTTCTCTTATATTCAACAATTTATTTCATTTATTAATGTATATTTTGTCATGAATTTTAAGATTTTTCTTTGCAACATTGTTCAAATAAGCATTAATACACCGAACATTCATTTTACGCGATATGAACAATATTTTTTGAAATCTGGTTGATAAAATATTTGGAACACCTAACATATCGCATTTTGGGATTATTTACTGTAGAAAGACAGAATGCCACCGAAGCTATGCATTGTATTTTATGACTTGAGCATGATATTTTATCCAAAGATGATGGGAAATTTGAAAATAACTTTATGAAATATATGAGTGTGTTACTGAACGTAATAGATAGTACAGGGTTTGAACATGGGATTGCTGAACTTTATGTATTAAAGGGAAGTCATACGCCACAACTACACTATGTTTCGTAAGCTCTTCACACATAGCTCTTTTTTTATCCCTTTTCACCCGCAAAATGTATATTTACACTTACTATTTGGGATCGTGTCTAACAGTGGACTGTGGGAGGTTGAGCAGCTAGATGTCTGTCCACATTACATTTAAAATTTTGTAGGTTAATAGAGTCAATAAAGCAGGTAATAGGGAGTGAATTCCAAAATCTAAGGAAAGAAGCTATTAGAGTAGAAACTTTTCCAGCATCTTGTGAAGAAGTGGGCTTTTGCTGCTTGTCAAGATTATGGAGGGGGGCACAAATGTCCTGAGAGCATATTTAATTAAAGTACTTGTAAAATAGTCACAGGGTGCGATATCACGGCGATGGAACAGAGGTTGGAGCTTTGTCGATTGTGCGGGCTCTATTAAATTTGAAACTGAGGCAAAATCTTTTTTTTGAGAGTATTTCATAGCATATCTTTTAAAACTTTATATAGTCATGTTTGGGGGTATTTAGTCTTATAGATAATATTGGGTCATCAGTAGAGAATACGCACCGTTTCGGAGCCTTCCTCTCTACAGCTTGTTCGCGTATCGGTCCCCCTCAATGATGTGAGGCCCAATTATCTGCTCAATACAATTAAAAGAAACAACGTAAAGGCCGTAACGTCTCTCACATGATTGTCGTCTCTACCGTGCTCTCTATTATTTTTATAGTTTTTTTTCTTACAGTGACGTCATTTCACATTTCGTATGCATTTGAATACACGCATCCGAGCTCTCTTACATTGCGACTCAACAATGAGTTCAGTGTAATATCTGTTGAGTGATGACTTCAATAGGTGTTTGGCAAACTCTCTTTAAACTGAAGTAACACTGACAGAGAGTAAAGCGATAAAAGGTCTCAGCTATTTTGAAACGCTGTCGGCCATGTTAGCTGCAACTAAATAGAAGAAGAAAGAGAAGAAGAGGAAGAAGAAGAAGAAGAAGAGAAAGGGGATTTGAGAAGGAGTTTCATGAGTCTACTGACATCTAAATAATCTAAAGAGGCACTGATTGCATCATGGTTGCTGATAATCTGGCATACACCATCATGAAGGGAATTTTAAATCTATAAGCGCTAAGTCTTAGTTTCTGTACAAAAACAAAGAAAAATGTGTACCATAATCTTAATAGAAGAAAGGCAGTATTCTCTGTCCGTAGTTTTATTCTGATAAAGAGATTATAAGAGAAGACGATTACGATGCCTACCATATCCAGTTTTCAAATCGCTTCAGATAAACATCATAGATATACACGTAACACAGTGCATATGAGCGCGTCAGAAAATATCAGCAGCAGCAGAGGATGGATGGCTTTAGAAGAGATTAGCAGTAGCAGTAGCCGAAAAACGCGCATATGCTAATAAGGAAGAGTGTATCAGAAGAAGAAAAGGGGAGGGGGAGAAATGCACCATGTGCTCGAGGCAGAAAGAAAGTCGACGTCGAAGAAAACGAACCTGCAAAGTCGAGGACGATAATGGGTCGGATGTGGCCGGCATGCGGTCGAAGAAGGAAAGTGTACACCGGGCGAGATGGACGACGGCGAGAGACATTACAGAGGTTTCTAGACGGAAAAGTCGGTAATAAAAACTCATGTTAAAAAGGTAAAATGCCGAACCGGATTTTTATTTCTTTTTTTTTCCTCTTCGTTGTATATAACGTTACCGTTACATACACACCTTTAAATTGTCTATTTAGATGACTTGTTCAGCAATAAGACAACTCTACTAAAGAGCCTTACACTAATATGCGCGACACAGTCTATCAAGCTCCATCATCTGCCCATTGCAGTAATGCTGCATCCTTGCGCTTGCTTTACAAGAAATATAATGAAATGTGTTCCAATAAAATTGACGCATTGGTGCCGCCTTCACAAAATACACCAGAGCAACCCGTCAGTAAGCAAAATTCCACGTATTCACTGAACAAGTCTTTAGATGCCGGAAGGCCGTAAGCGTAACCTATCTTGCGTTTGGTAATATTTATTTAAATGCTTGTGCATCTATGTTATCGCGCTAGTTTTAAATAGTATTTTCAAATTCAAATTCAATTTTTATGATATTTTTATTCATTAAATTGTTAGGTGAAAAAAAATGACAAAACACCCTCTCCTTCCTATGTTTAGAATGGGTTGTGAAATAATAACGTCATAATTTTAGTGCGGTAACATAAATGTATAAGTGCATTTATTTATTATATACTAGTAGTTCAGTTCGGCTTTGCTCTGGCCCTATGTACTTTTCATAACTTTATGTGCGTATGTATATATATTAAAAAGTTTGACTCATATACAGGTAACCTACATCTACAATTTCAAGTGTTTAGACCGAAAATTGTCAGAAAAGTTTCGTAGAGTCTGCAACGAGCAACTCTTTCTACTTTGACCGCTTAGCGGCCAAATTATCGCCCAAAAACTGATTAAAAAGCTTGCTGCATGTCTGAATACCCTTTATGCAAAATTTCAAATGTTTAGACCGAAAGTTGGCTGAATAGTTTGCTAGAGACTGCAAAGGTCAAATCTTTTGAACTTTGACCCCGTTGGCAGTCAAATTCTCGGCAAAAACCCGATTAAAAAGCTTGCCCTATGTCTGAATACACTTAATGTAAAATTTCAAATATTTAGACCAAAAATTGGCTGAGTAACTTGGTAGAGACGGCAGAGATCAATTTTTTAAAAACTTTGACTCCAATTTTGACCACATAATATTTATTGTTTTGGTCTCAAGTTAAAACGTTTGATCCATGTTCAAGTGACCAACATTTTAAATTTCAAGTGTTTAGACCCAGGATTGGCGAAGTAGTTTGGTAGAGTTTTCAAAGGTCAAATATTTTACCTTTGACCCCATGACAGCCACATTTCTGGTCGAAAACCGATCCAAAGAATTTCGCAAATCTCAATACCCCTTATGTCAAATCTCGAGTCTGTAGACTGAAAATTGACAGAGTAGTTCGGTAGGGAAATGTACACAGACAGACAGATAATTTAACTTTTATAGATAGATTTGTTTCTTGGCCACATTTTTGTGTTTTTGTCTATATTAATAAATGTGTAAACTTTCTAAGGACTTATTAAATTAAATAAAACGTAGAAGTTTATTTTTTATGTCAATGTTAACATTTTACAGATTTTTGTGTCAACAAAAAGCCGTCTGGAATCCACAGCAAACGGTGCATTTGCCACGTTTAAAACCTACATTTAAATTGTGGTTGCTAAATGCACGCACCTCTCGAAAATAAGATTAGCAAATAAAGTCCGTTGGAATAATATAAAAGCGTAGCTGGAAGTTCTGTTAGCTACATCATTCGGCGATTCCATTCCCCGATTGACGCCTATTGTCCATTTCTCCAAAAGGAAGCCAATTACGATGGAAAGTAATGGGACACTATGTCGTATAGGGAGCATGCTTCAACGAGCTTTTCAATTTATTTCTATTGTGCGATCGCAGATCTAATCTTAAATGAAGTTCCAAGAAATTCTTCAATTACATTTAATAGGTTAGATGCGTTTTCATTTTCTATCTTAGTTTTATCATATTTTCTTCTCCCAGCCAAACTCTCTCTATATATATATATGTATTTATCTACATCCGTTTCTATATCAGTGCCTTCCTTTGGCTATATTTCCGACCCATATGTCTATCGTACTATATTCGAGGAAATATAGTACGTTAGATCAGCCATCGAGCACGGGTTACATTAAACCAGAAAACGTTTGAAAACGCAGGTTATATATGAACATAAAATGATAAATCCAAAATTTGTATTTCATCATGAATTTTTTAGATGAAGGTTGATATATATATCTATGAATGGAAATCTATAAAAAGGAATACGAAAAGTATAAAAGCTTATAACTTTTCTTTATTCGTTTTCAATTGGTGCCGTGCAGGAATACAAAATAATATTATGAAAAAAAAAATTTGAAAACCTTTTTTTTTTACAGGTACATATTTTCGACCGATTCTTCAGTCTTCATCGGTGTAGTGAAAGTATGAGCATGCACGGGGAAAAGGGGAATGGAAAATGAAGGAAGGAAGGAAGAAGAGGAGGAGGTGGAGAAGGAGAAGGAGGTATAGCCAATGAGAAGGTGCGACGTCAGTTTTAAATCTATACACATATAAGTACGCACATACACACATGCATACAGTACATATACACATATAAACGAAAAATTAAAAATTAAACACTGAATAAAAATGAGAAACACGCCTTTAACTGTGCAATATTTTGAATTCTAACGATATATATATATATATATATATATATATATATATGTGTGTGTGTGTGTGTGTGTACACATAATTATGAGTAATAAGATTATACATTAAAAAGAATAGGCTAAAGGCTTAAAATTCCTAGAATTCATACTAGAATTGTTCGCAAGTAATCATGGCGTAACAGATGTAAAATTCAGTGATAAATTACACTTTTCTGGTGGATTATGTTTCAATTTTCAGTGCAGACGAAACTAAGATTACAATTACGAATTACTTAAGACTGATGGAACAAGAGCATGCTATTCCCTTATATTTAATAAAAAAAATTACAGGGGAATATTTTACATTACACCGGCAAAAGAAATAAAATCTAAGCAAATAATTTCTTCTTAAGAAAGAGAATTATTGACACCTGGAACTCAGTTGTAGAGTATTCAACTGCAGATCGAATGATCCACTGTTCAAGCGCGAGTATTCCTCACCATTTTATTTAAATTTTTTTCTTATTAATCAGTTCGTTTTAAAATAAAATACCATTTAAAATCGCCACAAATCATTTCAAATTAATCAGAAGTGACTTTTCCAGAGTTGTCATGCCCAAATATCAGCTGACGTGATATTGTAAACAAGCACAGACGTTATCATCATTATTCCTCGTAATACATGAAATTCAATAGAGAATTGATTCTATAACAACACATATGCAATCTGCATAAATTTGCATAAATTAAAATATTAAAATCTGCATAGATTAAAATATAATGTTTAAGCGTATTGTATGATCGAGTAGCGTATATATATATATATATATATATATATATATATATATATATATATATATATATATATATGAGAATAATCGAAATAGTATTCCGACAAAATAGACAAATAAAAAGAAACAAACCGAGTTATGTGGTAATCAACGTTTCATCTTTATTTCCAAGAAAGTCTCAAAATAAAGACGAGACGTTGATGAACACACCTCGGTTTGTTCTTTTTTTATTTCTCTCTCTCTCTCTCTCTCTCTCTCTCTCTCTCTCTCTATATATATATATATATATATATATACACAATGTGAGATGATATATAACTATTTCCATAATTCAATAAATATCATTCAACTCGCATTAAAAAAAAATTAATATTAATTTGCTCGCTAGGTTAGCTGGTGGAATGACCTAGTTCTACTTGTGAGACATCTGGGTTCATAGTGGTTGGATGACTACACCTCGTATTGAGAAGTTGATATATCACACAGTCTAACTATTACGCGGTTTGCTTGATATATTTTAGTTAATAGACTTCCTCGTGTGTGGCGCGGAAGCTTATGTGACAGGATGTTCGTTTCACATGCAGGTGACTCGGGTTTGGAATCCTGAGTTCTAATATGATTTACTGATGAGCCGGACGGAGAACGAAAGTCTTGGACTTCCTGTTTACGGCTTTCATCGATTGGGTTTGACTGTGTAGGCTCATACGTTGTTTGATTGCAGAAACAATTACCATCCCACCATCCCACCAATGTATATATATATATATATATATATATATATATATATATATATATATATATATATATATACAGTTTAAGCCGAAATTATTTGGACCCTTTCAATTTTTTACATTTTTCTGGAGGAAAACACATTTTTTCACTAATTATTTTATTTTATTAAAGTGTTTCAGGAAATCTGTAGATGGTCGATATAAATGTTCATCAACACTTTAATAAAAATTATTAGAGAAACAATGTTTTTTCAACAAAAAACGTAAAAGTTGAAAGGGTGCCAATAATTTCGGCTTTAACTATATATATATATATATATATATATATATATATATATGTATATATGTATATATATATAATTATAGTAAATAAATTATAGTATATATATAGTATATATATATATATATATATATAATTATTATAGTAAATGATTATATCAGCCCCTTTAAGAAACTCGTTTCTTATTATTGAGCACTTTCAGTTGAAATAAAGTAGGTCAATTGAGCTCTTATGCGCAGATTAACATATAATGATTAGATCACGCTAACAGACGTTAAAGAACATTTTAAAATAAATTTTAATTTCTCGCAGTTAACGGTGGCCGAATGCATTAGGTCATTGCTAATGGAGCCAGAAATTGCTTCTGTTGGCGAGTTCAAATCTATCGATCGGGGTTAATCGTGACGCTCTGACATCTGAAAGGATGAAACACTCGTGTCTGTTGGTATTTAATAATTATTATAGTATATATATATACATACATATATATATATATATATATATATATATATATATATATATATATATCCGTTGCCACCGAAACACGTAACATACATGAGCACACTTACACCCATTCACTTAGGAACGAGAAACAAACCAAATCATCAAATTCCTTGACAAGATTGAGAAATGCCGTTCACTTGTAACGAAAAGCCATTTCGATTGTTGGAATATGCTCGAACACAGAGACACCCAAGACCGTACAGCGAGCCTTCTTTACAACCTTTTCCATATTGTCATATTGAACATTTTTAACAATTTAATCGGTCAGAAAATTTACAAATGTTTTCTTTGAAATGTTAATAAAACTTATGATATTCAAAATGACATCAATTTTTTCTTGTTATGGTGGTAATAGTGCTGTATAATATTTTAAGTAGCTGTTTACTTATAATTGAACTGTTAAAGCCGATGAAGATGTCGTATAGAGTAATGTTAAGGAAATTGATGACGTAGACGTGGGTAGTTTCTAATTTATAGGTGAAGAGTGTAGAGTGTTTATGTCTGTTAAGTGAATTGGCAATGTCATTGAGATTAATGTTATGTGCATAGATAATAAGACTATCATTTATAAATGTACAGTAGTATGAGTATTAGGATAAGATAATTTTGCAGTGGCCATTTTTATTAAAGAAAAAGCTATACTAATGCACGGCTGAGAGAGAGAGAGAGAGAGAGAGAGAGAGAGAGAGAGAGAGAGAGAGAAAGAGAAAACATCGATAATCCAAATTTCTTTTTGCATAGTTGTTAGAAAATAAAGTGGCATTGTTGATTGATGAAATGACATAATTGTGATAGGAAGAGTTGTTTAATGTTTAATTTGATGCAATGCATTTGAAGAAATCTGAGGCATTTGGCTATGGGTACATTTAGACATGGGGATTTCATGTTTAAATTCGCTATTTTTAAGTTTAGCCTGTTTATGTTTTCGAGTCTTTGTAAGAAGTATCCGGAGTTTTATTTTTGCAAGCTGAACATATCAAATCATAGATGAGTATTTCTGCTTATTTTATTAAATAAATTTTAAGAAATCAGAAAGGTAATACGTTTCCAAATTTTAAGATTAGGATTGGTTATTCGTATTATTTGGATTTATCGGACTACTATTCTCATCTTGAGTGTTATTTTCACAACGTTTCGGTCGATGTAATTTCCAATCTTCTTTAGGTGGCGCAGTACTTGGGAAAACTGAATTGTAAAAGTGATATTCTCTTGAACGTTGAAGGTTCAATTCTCAATGTGGGCGATAGGAAAATACAATTTCATATTACTTAAGACCTCTATCCAGCCATAGCTAACGAAACAAGAGCATGTGAAGTAAATAAAAGGTTCCATTAGAAATTCCGTCCAAATTCCCGAGTTCGACAGAAACATTTCCGAGTTCCACAGAATACACCTGAAGAAGGTCGAAGTTTACATCGACCGAAACGTTGTGAAAATGACAATGAAGATGAAAACAGTACTTCGATGAATCAAAATAATGCAGAACATGTAAGTCAACAAAATCTTCCTGACTTCCCATTTTAGTGCAGATGTTATATCATTTAGGAGGAGATTTATTTTAGGTTAGGATTCATAGACATCATGATGATGATGATGATGATGATGATGATGATGATGGGAGCAATCAGTGTAAATGTGGATGATTTCGAGGAAGTAAAATATTGACTAAGTATAATAGAAAGTGTATCTTGGGTTAACTTTCGGCAGCTATTTAACTATTTTTCCCTTATTCTCTCTTTAGCCTTCACATCCTGTGAGTGATGTTTCTGACAAAGATGGAAAAATTGCTATTCTTTAAGCCGGAATCTATCGATTTCACACTTATCGTTCAGTGATTTTAACCTTGTAGTAATATTTTGTTTTTAAGCTCCTTACATCAAGTGAATTCATGCTTTGTCTGGAGAGATTTCTATTCACAATGTATGTATTTAGGGAGAAAACGTGGATTGCCTGGCCAGTATCGCATCAGGGGAGAACATTCCGGATAACGCAAGACACGACTGCTTCATGTTCATAAAATGGATCAAATGCACAGGAAATAGCGGCTATACGAAAACGAGCTCTTACTATTTACAAAAAATCTTCTTTGTCAGAATTTAACTTTATTAGTTATGGTGTCTCTAGCTACAAAACTCTATTCAATGTTACATAACTCTGCATGAACTTATCATTATTGAAATGTATACAAATTTACATAGCTCTACGTAAATTCAGATAAGTCAACAGTATATTAGATAACAGTACATTACTGTATATAACTATATGACTACATTGCACTATATCAGTTTAAATAACTCCACATAACCTACATAATTTACATAACCATATATTCATTAAAAAACTCTACATAAACTACATAAATACACATAGGGTTGCATAATTTCATATTACCTTAAAGGACTCAGCATAGCGTTACACAATTTATATGGTTGTACGTAACGTGACACATCATTATAAAACCTTATATAACTTTGCATAACTCGACATAGGCTTACACGGCAGCACTAAACGTTACACACCCTACGTAACTTTATGTAACCTCACATAACCATGCATAACTTTACATAACTCTGCACACGTTTACAAAACGTTACATAACTATGCATACATTCTACATTACTCTACACAACCTTTCAAAACTCTACATGCCGTTACATAATTTACACTACTTTACATAACCATACGTAATTTAAACGTAACTTCATATATTGCATTACCTTACATAACACCCCAAGTTTAAAATAGCTCCACGCAACATTATAAAACTGACGTACCTAATTATACATGACTGTACACTACATTACAAAACTCTACACAACTTTACACAATTTTACATAAATCGACATAAGTTTACTTCGAGTACGAACAGAATAAAGAAAGACATCTATTTCTATAAAATTGTATTTTATTCTCTTTCTAGATTTGTACGCAAACAACCTAATTGAAAGTCTAATATCAACCCTGCAGACGTGAGACGCATTTGAAATTGTTCAAAGATATTTTGGAAAACGATGGACAGTACAGATAAGAACATTATCTTTCATTTATCCATTTTGTTGAGATAATCCCTCCCTAGCGTCAGTCTGCGAAATAAAATATAGATATGTCTTACTTAACAATGGTCCCACAGCACCGGAATAATAATGTTGTTTAGTTGAAGATAATACTAACAATAACAATAACAATATTTCGTCTAGATATCGCCAAAATACACACGCACTTGCAGAAAATCGCAACAACTACAAACAATGATAATTAGAATATCAATAGTTTCCTTAAATAAGTAAATTGTCAAGTCTGAGTGGAATTTTACGAATTAACGAACACAATTTTAATGATTACATTCGTCAACAAAAACTCTGTTAATTTACTCCTGAACCACTAGGGCTAAAATAAACTCGAGGATAACATATGATTGTCAGTTTAATGATGAAGACTATAAGAGTGTTGCAAAAAATCCCAGTTTTCACTGTAGAGATCCATACGTTTGAAAAAAACTTCTATTTTGATAGCTTCTTCTTTTCGACTGCTAGATTTTGGAATTATCTCCATGCTTCCTGCTTCCCTGAGATGCAGAAGTTTAAATGCATTGTGAACAGTCATCTCGAACTGATTGACCACAGCAGACTAGATGCATTATGCCATTGTTTTATTAGACAGAATCTTGCCATCATGACATCCAAGCGGCAATATGCCTTGTTTGGGGGTGAAGAATGATAAATAAAAGATAATAAATGATGTACAGATTAAAAAATAGACAAAGTACATATGAGGAGAGTTTATTAAAAGTATTTGTTGATAGTGAATTTGTTAACTTCCATGTTGTACAACATAGCATAGCTAAGACGTGATTACGTGTTTTACTTATAGGAAGTTCTTAGAACGAAACTTTGTTGATGAAAATTCTGTTTGATGTTACGCACACGAAGATAAAAAGGAAAATTGTTTGCAGTCATAGTATGAAAAGAGGTTTTTTAATTTAAATATTAAGTACAATTCCATTTAGTGATAATTATTCTTATCTGCCCGCCTACCTACCTATTATCTATTAATCTAGCAATATATATACCCGTCGTTGACTGGGTTCAAAAACAGCCTACAGAAAATCGACTCCGATTTATGAAAGTATGATAGGTTATGAAAAAGAAGGGTTGTAAAGAGATAGCTTCGAATTTGGGGGTATCAAAACCAAAGCAAAATATGATGAAAGTAAAAATAAAATAGGTAAACCGCATAACTTATTATACCATACCTTTTCACACTGAAACACTTATCACAATATTCTGTGGATCTATATTAAAAACCTTGTTAAACTTTGTGACATATTTCCATTCTATCGTGGTCAGGCGCGAACGAACACCCCATAATTTTATTATACCATATTTCTTCAAACTGAAACATAATTATAAAAGTATACTTGCGCAGATAGATATTTATGTTTGTGCCTATTTCCATTCTATAGAGGCCAGCGCGAACGCAGACCCCACAATTTTATTATACTATCCCCATTTAAGTTAAAACATACTTATCAAAGTATTCTTATGTACATCTATATCAAAAACACTTTTTTTAAAATTTTTACATTTTTTATTTCCATACTTTGTGGACCAGGCGCAAACGCAGACCCCACAATTTTAATGAGACACCGTTCTGCCAGATCAAACATACCCATTCCTGTGTCTCGATACATCTTCTATCATTATATGTAATCAGTTTTTTTAAAATAGTCAACCATATAGGAGCCTATTCGTGACCAGACACCCAGACACACACACACACACACACACACACACACACAATATTCGTGACCAGACGCCCAGACACCCCCCCCCACACACACACTATGGTTTCTGCTCTGCAAGATCTACCGCAGATGTGCTGACGGTTATATCTCACAGGATTAGTGAATCTCTTGACAAAGGCTTCCTTTCTAGGGCAATTGCTTTTGACATATCAAAGGCCCTCGACAAGGTATGGCATAAGGGTTTACTTCACAAGATTTCCAGCTACGGTATAACTGGAAATGTTTTCTCAATCATTAAATCATTTCTCTCCGATAGGCTCATAAGAATAGTGGTCGATGGACAAAAATCGGAGGCCTGCAGTATTAATTCTGGAGTCCCTCAGGGGTCAATCCTGGGCCCAACCCTCTTCCTGATCTACATCAATGACCTCCCTAAACACATACTTAAATCATTCGTTGGCATCTATGCTGATGACACGACCATCTACGGCAACACATCAAAGGCTGTAAATGACAAAGTTCTCTCTGATTCTCTCTCCTCTGATCTCGAGCGCGTGGTTCAGTAGGGAAGACGTGGCTGGTTACCTTTAATGCATCTAAAACCAAACTCCTATCCTTACATCATCAACGCTCTGATCCCCATCTGGCATCAATTGCGATGGATGGCTCTCGTCTGGGAGAGGCCCCGTGTTTTGACAAGTTTCTGGGTTTGACCTTTACTCTTGATCTGAAATGGAACACGTACATCAAGTCTGTTGCCAAGGTCGCTGGAAAGATGGTGGGATCCTTCTACCGCTCCAGAAGATATCTTACTACTGATGCAATTCTCTATCTATATAAAAGCCAAGTACGTCTAAGGATGGAATACTGCTGCCATATCTGGGCAGGAGCTGCTAAAAACAGCCTATCCTGCCTTGACAGAGTACAAAATAGACTTCGTAGCTTAGTGGGGGATGCCCTTTTCTATACCCTGCAACCTCTCACCCACAGAAGAGACCTTGCGAGCCTATCCTTGTTTTATCGTTATTTCCATGGCAGAAGCTCGTCTGAACTCCAATCTCTGGTATCCCCCTCGCCAATCTTTCACGAAAAACACCCGTCTTGCTGAATCCACTCTGAAAAATTTCCCCCACTCTTTATCTGTGCCTAAATCAAAACGTGGATTCCATGAACAAAGCTTCTTTCTTAGAACTGCACGCCTGTGGAACTCTGTTCCGTCTGCTTGCTTCCCACCTGACTACAACTTGGATGTCTTCAAGTCCAACGTTAACAAAGTCTTAATGAACCGCCCTCTTAAGTAAACACTTCATCAAATCTCCACACTAACGTAATGTACTTGCAATAACACTTATCCCTGAGTGGCTTCCGGGCCTTGATAAGTGGTGACCACTGTGTAAAAAAAAAAGAAAAGCTTTATATTATAGATAAATATTTACTATAATAATTAAATACCTACAGACACTAGTGTTTCATCATTTCAGGAATCTTCAGTGCAGGGTGATACGATTAACACCAGTCCACGGATTCGAACCCAGCAACACAAGCCATCTCTGGCTTTATTAGCAAAGAGCGTATCCATTCGGCTACCATTAACCGTTAGTAGTCGTGTTATTCATTTCATATATAAAGTTTCACTTATTTTATTATGATAATATATACATATATATATATATATATATTTCATCAAACAAGTTAAACTTTATATATGAAATGAATAACACTAATACTAGATTGAGCTTAATAATTATTTATTACATAAACATTTAATTCGGTTGACGCAAATTTTAATAAGTTTAAACGACCTAAAGTCTTCGTCGGAGCCAAGTAACAATAATTATAATTTCTTGGTTCTGAAAAATAGTTAGGTAGCTGAAATATATTTGCATTTACCTAAGCTGGATTAAATGGTTATATGTACATATAATTCTAATTAATTATGTTTATATCTACGGACAGGAGTTTTATGCTTTCGCAATTATCAGTGCAGGTATTGATGATTGCTGCTGATCGAGGGATTTGTATCCAGACCTGAAATCACCCTTGACTCCTTTATCAAGGAACGTTAACCATGAGGCATATCAATCGCCACGAGAATTAAAGCAAAAATGTGAAATTTTGTATGAATCTTTATTGTGATAAGTTGCAGTGAACTAATTATCATAGTATCTGTTCGATGTACTATTAGAGATTAGAAGTAACTAATAGTTATTAGTCATCACAATACTATATATACTGTCAGAAACTACTTGGCTGATCTAGGTAAAATTTATATGGATCTTTGTTTGGAAAAATGCAGCGAACAAAGTACTATAGTATCCGTTCGATGCAAAAGAAGGAATTAATAGGGATGCACTCACACATACACACATATTACATTTTCTATTACATTTTATTCATACAATCTCAGTAGAACTGATAGAAATATTCTTTGAATCAGCTTGGCATCATGCAATTCTGCTGTTACGTTTTGGGCACATACCTTACTAACTTCATACTGTATCATTGGAAATCTATCACGCCATTACATTTATACGTGTCCCAGAGTCACTAGGAATACGACCATCTTTATCGAGCAATGTCCAAATGTATCTAATATTTTCTATATTTTACTCTTATTCACCGCAAACAAGGCGCATTGCCACTTGAATATAAATGATTACTATTTGAGACCATGCCTACAGAAGACTACGATCTATGGAGCTGAACAGGGAGATGTCTGTTCGTATTACATTTAAATTTCAGCAGATTAGAATAGTCAGAAAAGCAGAAAACCAAAGGGACTTACAAAGTCATAAAGTGCAAGCTTTCTTGCATCTAAAGTCCTCTGCAGTGAAAAAATGGGGGTTTGTCGAGTTAGTTGAGGCCATATACGTCGAGCTACGATAGGTGTATCAGAATTTTTTAGGAATTTTTGACACCCCTAACACGAAACTGCGAATAAAATATTAAAAAAAAACTCGTAATTTCCCTTTTAAAAGTGGGTTGTTTATTTTCTTTATGGATTATACTTCCAAAATAAACTATTAAAGTGGTATAAAACATAATAGAAATATTATTTTTTATTTAAAAAAAATACAGTAATGAAATCAATTGATTTTTACGAGTTAAGTATTTTTAAATTTTTAAACTTTAAAAATCTATCAAATTTTCTCTATTGATTCAATTTTTACGATATTTTCAGGGCCAATGTAAAATTGTATGCTCTTTTCAATAAACCGGATATAATATTTTAGACAAACGTTTTTTTTTAATTCACGTTCCCCATTTTGAAATGTATATTAAAAAGTAAATAATTAATTTACTCACCAAAGTTTTATATAAATGAAGATAAAAGATCAGTAAATAATATATTCAAATTTAAAGCAAAAAAAAAGTGTTTTTTTAGAAATTTACCTGTAAAATCCGAAGTTTAAAACCTTTTATGTTTTAAAACCACGTTTTTGTTTTTTTTAATGAAACCTTGGTCCTTGCTGCTTTAATTGAAAAAAAAATAGTGTTTGAATTACATTTTTTGAATAGTTATAAGCTTGGAAAGACAGGGGTGTCGAATTAATTCATGCTTCCCATTTTAAAATGTCTATTAAAAAGTAAATAATTAATTTACTCACCAAAGGTTTATATATCACAAATTGAAGATAAAAGATCAATAAATAATATATTCAAATTTAAAACAACAACAAAACAGAAGTGTTTTTTAGAAATTTACCTGTAAAGTCCAAAGTTTAAAACCTTTTTTTTTAAAAGACCATGTTGTTTTTTTTTTTTTTTAAATGAAAGCTTGGTCCTTGCTCCTTTAATCGAAAAATAAATTAGGGTTTGAATTACATTTTTCGAGTAGTTATAAGCTTGGAAGGACAGGGGGTCGAATTATTCAATATATTTCACGCATTCGTAAGGTCAGTTTCTGACACGTAGACTGCAATGAGTTCATTAAAGTACTTGTAAAATATGTACAGAGATGCAACATGCAGCGATTGGGCAGGAGTTGGAACTTGTTTCGATATCTATTAGATTCGATTCTCGCTTTTTTAATTGTGATAGACTTCTTTTGGGGATTATTGTAATGCTTGATCGATCTACAACTTGTTTTATTTTCCAAGATACGACATGCCGATGACGTGTTTGTAATACATGAATAACACTGTGCAACAAATTTGAATTGAAAAAAAGTACAAGACATATAAGACCTGTTTCGGTGTAAGAAAAGTATGCTGATTCCAAATCTGACATTTATTTCTCTGGATTAGGTACCATTGTCATGTACTTTATTATTAATTATTTTGAAACAAAAAACACCGAATTCACCAGTTTAAACAAGATTTGTCCTCTTAACTCTCTTGTGTAGAGTGTCATCATCCTTTTTTTAAATTCCAGCAGTAGTCTGCCAACATACCAGTGTTCCATTTTCCTTTAAAACGTTTTCTATTAATGAAATATCTTGATGGAACCTTTCGCCATGTTCATCACTCACATGGCCAAGATTCTCAGCAAAAAAATCCAAATGAGAGTGGAGCACATGAACTTTTAGAGACATGTTACATCCCATACAATGAAAATGATGCAATAGATTATTCACAACTTGCACATAGTCTTCTGAACGATGTTTTCCCGGGAAGTTATCACAAACTTTCTTGAATGACTCAAAGGCACATTTTTCTTTTCTCGTGAGATGTGTGTTAAAAGTTTCACCAAGAACAATTTTTCGAATTTGGGGACCTATGAAGATACCTTCTTTTATTTTAGTTCGACTTAATGAAGGAAACTTTTCTGCAAGATATGCAAATGTCAAGGAATGCTTGTCTAGTGCTTTCACAGTAAATAAATTTTCAGAAAAGAATGTATAAAATGCCCCTTTATGTTTAAAACATTAAAATACACAATAATCCGGTCTTTATTATAGTTTTTAGTTAAAAAATACTTCATTAAATGGATATCTATTTTTAACTCTCAGATTTTTTCCCGTGCCCTACAAATAAGGTTCTGCGGCAGGTTTTAGCTTCTTTTCCTTGATTTTTTTTAGCCTACATTAAAAAATGCGTTTTCTTGACGAATACCATGGCTTTTCGGAAGGTGGTGAACACCAAACCATGTGCTACAGCATTATGTTTTTACTTTTGAAAAAATTAGCCCTTGGTCTAGAAAATATTATGCTAACCAGGATAGCTCTGTCATCTAGCTCTCTTAAATCTGGAAAAATAGCTCATTTCGGCTGACTTTAGCAAATAAATGATTCAAATAAATGATTTAACAAATAATGTACATAATATGTGTACATTAAACTGTGTTTTTCTCTTAAGATTTATAATTTAATACACATAATATGTGACTGCAAAGTCGTCAATAACCCATTTTTGACGTTTTTACTGAAATTTACGACTGTGGCAATTTTGCACAAATTATACCTAATTCAACAAAAAGAAAGCCAGAAATAAAATTTCCACGTTACTAGGTATACAAAAATTGCTGCAGATATCCTGTACTTTTTTTTAGTGTTGCACAGTGTAATTTAAGAATATTTTCGCTCGAGTCTTATATAAGTTGAATATTGGATCTCACTTCAAAACTATTTATACTTCTAATTTTTTTAATAAGTAATAATAAAGATTTGATTTATTTGTATGTAGAAGTGGATGTGAAATACGTATTTAAATGCTGTTCCGACAAGTTAGACCATACATTTGGGAATTTAAGTCGATGACGCTTACTTTCCTTTGTATGTTAACTAAGTATTGTTTACTTCACTTTGTATGTTAACTAAGTATTGTTTACTTCACTTTGTATGTCAAGTCATTACGAATTCTTCCTTTTGTACTTGTATGTTAACTAAGTGCGAATTACCTCCCTTTGTATGTTAACTAAGTGCGAATTACCTCCCTTTGTATGTTAACTAAGTGCGAATTACCTCCCTTTGTATGTCAAATAATTACGAATTGTTTCTCTTTGTATGTTAACTAAGTACGAATTAGGTTACAATTTCTTATATGAACATATGCAGCTATACTAAACCAGAAATGTACGACTCAAAACTGATTTTTAAATTTTCTGCTTATTGTTAGTGATTCGTGGAGAACAAAATCCCAGAGAATAACTATAATCGATAAAAGAAAGCAAACAAATAATATAATGGATACCAGACTAAGTCAATCGAATGTCGAACCTGACTTTCAATTAGGTTAGAAAGGATACAAAATAAAACGGAATAACTGAATACGGTTGCGGCACATTAGCGTTGTGTTTATATAAGTCTTTAAAATTTTCGAATATTTAAAAAATTGGCGAAAAGTAAAAAACTAAATTAAAAAATTAAATTTTTTTAAAAAAATTAAATTGCCGAAAGTTTAAAAAAAAAACTCTCCAATGTTTTCTAAATTCTCAGTTCGAGAGCAAATGTTTTTATATTTCCATTTACAGGATTCACCCCTAAACTAATTCACTGATCATTATGAATTTTGTAATACGGTTTTCTTTTCGAATTGAAGTCAGAATATGCCTAGTGGGAACACAACTAATGTATTCGATGCCAGATAATGTTGCTGTACCGACAACGGAATTTGTTTAGCAAGAATATCACTTACTTTATCGAGTCAATGTAGGCGAAGGTAAACGAAACATCTGTCAACAGATGCTTTTTGAATTTCATAAAAGTTTATAACTGTATCTTTGATTGTAGATTCAAAAACGTTTAAAGAATCACCGTTGTGGTAGAGTTGTTGCACAGTGTCTCAGCAATAAATTTAATTTTATCATCGCGTCTGATCTTCCAAAAAAAAAAAACATTAAAGTCACATGGGTAAGGATTTGATTTAAATTGAACGTTCGTTTTCTAATGAAAAATAGTCCAAGCGTGTGTAAAGACCAGGAAAAGTTGGTTTTCGATAAATTGAAGTCGAAAAACCAGAAGAAGATTTAATAATAAGTACATGCGGAACTGGTGAGAAAGATTAGCTTCCTTTTCTTACGTAGACTTAAGAACTGGATAAATATTATTGAGAGACGTAAATATCGTCCGCTACATTTTTTAACAAACAGAAACTGTCGTCAACAAAAAGGAATAGCAAATGCATGTCCCAGAAGACAATTCATTGAAAAACCATCGATTTGCGTGTACATAATGTTGTAAAAACTGAATTCGATCAACATAGGGTCAAATTTCATTAATTCCACGAAAATATTTTCGGGAATAGGGGAAGTCGGAAAGTGAACACGATATAAGCATCTGTACATATGTTGAGATTCTCTAAAATAGCACCAGAAGATTTGATAACTTTAGAGATATTAACCAGTCGTTTTTGGTGTCGATAAATACAGTGAAATCGTTTGTAGCTATCGGACGCAACTGAACAAGCTTAGATGCATACCGACAGGATGGCCATCATTTTAACATAAACTGTATTCAGCAAACACAAGGAATCCCTGTAACTAAAGGATTCCGCTCTTTTTCAAGAGTAAAAATGATCGATAACATCATTCTTTTATCCTATGATGAAATGTCTTGTATTCAGAGGCTCTAAGTATAGCACGCACTTATATGTATGGCTTATTTGGTTTTCGGGTTATTTAATGCTGATTATTCTAGTGCTTTTGGTAAACGTTTTTATGCTTCAAGTTTTTATATATCTTCAAATATGTATTCATGCTGTTTGGTTTGGTAAGTTCGTTTTACAGCATGTCAAGCCTTTTCGAGTTAGCTAATGCGGAACCAGTCATATTGGTAAAATATGCTTAAAGTTCGTTATATCATTAAATATTTATTCATGATGATTGATTTGGTTGTTTTATTTTTTGTTAGGGTTTTTGCAGAACATGATTGAGTTTTTCAAAGGGGAAAAAAAGAAACAATAACATACCTTTGGTGCTTTTTAGATCAAGAAGTTAGTATATTTATACAGCCTAATCTGGTAACACGAGGGACTTGCAGTTTGATGTTTAGTTTTACCTTGTCCCTTTACTTGTAATTATATATTTAAAAAATTAAACACATAGAACTATAGAAAGTAAGAAAGAAGACAACGTCATATTGTGTTTTCATCTTACTAAATTCTATACTTATAACAGTGTTTTAGCTATCGGTGTTAAAGTATTTAACTGATTATCGGGCATATTATACGTGTAGTATTATCTATAAATCTTATATATTTTTCGTTTTGGAAGTTTTCTAGGATATATGATATTATTAAATGTATAAATATATCTACCTCTATCTGTCTGTCTGTCTGACTGTCTCTCTCTCTCTCTCTCTCTCTCTATATATATATATATATATATATGTATATGCGAGATGACTTCAATAAGTTTCCAGATTTTTTGTACATGCATTTAAAATTGTGATAGATTCTTGAAAATTCAGTATGTTATTACTATACATTTTATGAGAAGACTGACCTTTTTATATTTCAGGCTTAAATGAACAGCTACAACAGGAATTTGAATATACCCTCCTAACGCCTGATTGTCACAGCTGGCGAATTTCAAATATGCAATCTGGACGTGAGGAAACTTTAGAAGAATGATACGAAATAAAACTCTTTTTTAAACTTGGAAAATGCTACAGAAACGTATTGGATGCTTCAAGGAAATCAGGGAGTCTGTAAGGGATGATGAGAGATATGGGAGGGATCAGAACACCAGAGTTGATTAGCCAAATAAGGAATTTCGTAGATAAGGACCGTCGTATGTCTATAGAGACAATAAGTGCACAGTGAGATGTCAGTGTGGATATTGCACACACAATTATTCGCTAGGAATTAAATATGCGGAAGATGTGCGCGGAGTTTGTGCAAAGGGTGTTTAGAGAAGATAAGAAAGAAATACATTGTTATGACAGCAGGAAGATGGTCGAGCTGATCAATTCAGATTCGACGGTCCTTGATGCTCTGGTGATCGGCGATGAAACCTGGATCTAATACTATGACTCACAGACCAAGGGACAAAGTTCCCAGTGGAAGCATGCTGGTTCTACCAGATCATAAGTGCCAGACAGAAACATATGATGATCCATTTTATTGATCTACATGTACGGAGATCTTATTGGACCGACAGTTAACAAGGAATACTATGACGAGATCTTAAGTGCGTTAAGAAAGTGATTCGTCAGAAGAGACAAGCACTCTTCAAATCCGGTCAGTGGCATTTCAACCAGGACCATGCACCAGTTCACGATCCATCCTTGCCACAGACTTTTTGACTAACAAGTGCATTGAAACCGAGGCAGATTACTTTGAAAGAGACTAGAATTTTATGTGTGCATTATCAATAAAATCCCTATACGAAAAAAGTCTGCAAACTTATTGAAGGCGACTCGTATATATAAGTAAACACTGGTATTTTACATTTCATTAACTACATTTTTAGTTCATATTTTTACTTGCCGAATTAAAAAACTGTAAATTTTGACAATTATTTCGCGTAAACGAACAGCTACAAATAAACATATAAGTGGCAACTCACTAGATGACCATTAAATCACTTCCTAAAGAAATTTTGTCAAGCAAAAATATTCAAGACCTTTTTAAAGACATATTTCAAAATATTGGTTTTGCTATTTCTTCCTCCTTCCTGTTTTTCTTTTTTTTTACTTTTTGTTTAACCTATTTTTATATTTAAAAAAAATTTTTTTACTCGTATTTATTTTCAATTTTCATCTTTCTATCTATTTTATTTGTTATTTCTTCTTTTCTTGCTTTAACACAACCATCTAGCTTTTTCTCTCATTTTTCCTTTTTCCTTTTCTTCTTCTTAACATTTGCTTTCTTTTTATCCTTCATCTTATATTCTACATACACAAACGCACAAACGCACACGCACACACACACACACACACACACACACACACACACACACACACACACACACACACATATCCCATGTTTCCTTCTAACACGTAATTCTTTCTTTATTTTGTCTTTATTATCTTCTATCGATGTGCTTTCGGGTGTCGTCCTCCACGTAAAGCGAGAGTGCTTCCTCATGGCACTAACATATGTCATATTAGATTCAGTCTACGTCGAACTCCGCAAAGAGTCACCTGCTTGTACGGATCACCGGATAAACAAGCAAAAATGCCTGTCACGCGCCGAGGAAAAGACCGCTGTAAAACAAGTGCGTGCACGTCGTTTGAATTCTCCAGATGACATAAAGCTAAGGCCTGTCACATGCAGCGCCATCTACCTTACTACTTATTTCAGACATTCCGACATATGAAAAAAGAAACTATATAGGATAAATGCACATGCATATGTATACATGCATGCACATACATATACACACACGCATATATATATATATATATATATATATATATAAATATATACAGTATTCTTTGTATATGTTTAATAAACATTTATTTATAGAAACATATACTATTTTTATATATCGACATAATACTAAGCAGATGCAGATGTTTATATATTTGCATTTACAGGATTCACTGCTAAACTAATTAACTGATCATTATGAATTTTGTAATACAGTTTTCGTTTCAAATTGAAGTCAGAATATGCCTAGTGGGAACAAAACTATTTTATTCGATGCCAGATAATATTGCTGTACAAACATGTAATTTACTTTATAGTAATGTAGGGGAAGGTAAGTGAAACATCTGTCAACAGATTTTTTTTAAAAATTTCATTGACATAATATTGATAATATGACAACAGCTGAACCATTATCGGGTTTTATAATGATTAAATATTTGTTATAGAAAAAGGCTTTAAAGATACACAAAATCTTCGGCGAAAAACGATTTAAAATTGCTAAGATGTTATTTCTTAATTTTTATCGGTGTGGACCCACTATATATATATATATATATATATATATATATATATATATATATATATACATACATACATACATACATACATAGATATTTCATGATTTTTGAGGTGGTACAACATTTGAATATTGCAATCATGAAGGAAAAAATTTTATTGTTTATGATTCAAAGTAAAACACGTAAAATACGTTTTTTTATTTTTAAATGAATGAAAAGGGGAAGAAGAGGAAAGAGGAAACGGGGAAGTCAGTTAACCGGTTTCGCTCTCACTTTTCCAAAGCTAAATTGAGGGATTTGCGATTAAATAGGGAAACTAATGGAAAATGTATATAATGAAATTAAAGCAGTACATATTACGGGTGCCCCCCCCTCAAACAAAACAAAATCAGGGAAGCGATTTAAATAAAGCAGCGTTATGATATGATTTTAGAAGATCCTAGAGGTTAATCACGCTCAAACCCAAGAGAAATTCCTTCTGTTTGCAGAGAGAAGGCCTCCTCAACCGAAATGAAATATAGCGTAAGAACGATTCAGGATTTAAAAAGAGTTCATGCTGAAGTTTTTTAAGAAAAGGGTCAGTTATAACCATATGCAGGAAACTTCAGCATGGACTCTTTTTTAATTTTTTATCACCCTAGACACATCCCTGTTATTCGTGGCAATCCAGGGATGCATTTGAAGGTGGTGGCAATGGTCGTGTTGTGCAGCGGTCATGATAGAATTCTCCTATCACTCTTGAGATTTGTACACAACTGCCAACTTTGCAGATGGTCTGCAACAAAAAAAAAACAAAACAAAAAAAGAAGAAAAAAAGAAAACCGGTCTTCGGAAATGTAATAATGTTGTCTTTTTTGGAGGGCGACAATTTTATCTTTCCACTCTGTATTTTAGTGAGTTAGAAATACTGTCAATACCAATTTAATATCGTTTTCTACCAATAAATTTTATAGCCAATTATATTAGGCAAACTTGATCCGTCGTATTATCGGTCGATTTCTAAAAGCTAATCCGTGATGCTTAAAGCAATTAAGCAATTGTGATTATTCTCTACAAATCAACCTTAATTCTTGTAATAATTCATGTACTTGATTTTTTCTTTAATGGAATGAACACTTATTTTTGATGCACTCAAATCATTCTTATATTTTACCTAGGTATATTACACATCGTTTTAAACTTGTTATATTACACAACAAATTCTGAACTAAGTATATTAGAGTTTTAAAGTTAATATATTACGCAGAGTGTTTTGAACTAGATATATTACATACAATGTTTTAGATTCGATGCGTCTGTCCAATCTCGAAAGACTAAGAATATCCCGTGAGGCAAGGGTTGCGTAATTTCAACCACACTTTTCCTGAATTGGGACTGTTTGAGTCCAGTGGCAAGGAGAAGTCCAGAACGATGGGAAACAATGCCGAGATAAGCGGAGAGCACATACAGCATCTGAAAAGTCTGAATCGTCATCCATTTTGTACTGACCAGGTTCAACGTTGCTTAACTTCGGTGATCGAGCTGGAACCGGTTTGGCAATGTGCCTATGCCGTACATTCAATGTTTTAACCAATCTATAGTACATGTAATATTCTGAACCAAGTATGTTATACACAATGTCTTCAACCAGGTATATTACACACAATGTTTTGAACTAAGTATATTATAAACAATGTCTTAAACCAGGTATGCTACACACAGTGCTTCAAACGAGTTATATTACATACAAGGTTTTAAATCAGGTATATTATACACAACATGTTGAAGTAGGTATATTACACGCAATGTTTTGAACTAGGTATATTGCACACAATGTTTTGAACAAGGTATATTTCACACAATGTTTTGAAAAGTTATATTATAAACAACGTTTTGAACCAGGTATGTAACACACAGTATTTTGAACAAGGTATATTATATACAATATTTTGAACAAGGTATATTACATACAATGATTGAACAACGTATCTCATCCAATGTTTTAAACCAGGTATATTATATATAATGATTGAACTAGGTATGTTAAATGCAGTGTTTTGAACGTGGTATATAACACATGATATTTTGAACTAGGTATATTAAACAGCATGTTTTGAACTATGCATATCTCACACAATGAACCAGGTATATTATACTCTACGTTTTGAACCTGGCATATTAGATACAATGTTTTGTGCGAGGTAAATTGCCCTATATTTTTTATTCTAAGTATATTTTTTGAACTAATTATATTACACATTGATTTGAAAAAAAAGTGTTATACACGATGTTTTGAAACAGGTATTGTTTTGTACTAGGTATATTACACTAAATGTTTTATACTAGGTAATTACACACAATGTTTTTTATTAGGTATATTATACACAATGTTTTAAACTAGGTATATTACACACAATGTTTTAAAAGAGGTATATTATATATATTTTTGAACCTGGTATATTAGATACAATGTTTTGTACTAGGTATATTATAATAAATGTCTTATACTAAGTATATTGCACACAATGTTTAGAACAAGTTGTATTAGGCACAATGTCTTAGACTAGTATATTGCGTGTACGATGTTCTGGACTAGGTATATTACACACAATATTTTGAACCAGGTATATTACGCGCAATGTTTATTATAGATATATTACACACAATGTCTTGAACTAGGTATATTACGTACGATGTTCTGAATGAGGAAAATTACACACAATGTCTTGAACTATATATGTTATACAAAATCTTTTAAACCAGTGTTGAAAACCAGGTATATTACACGCACTGTTTTTAACTAGATATATTACATTCAATGTTTTGGACGAAGTATATTACACACACTTTTATGGATTAGGTATATTGCAATTAGGTATATTACAGTGTTTTGAACTATGTATATTACTTCTTTATGTTAATGTGTTTCAACATTTTTGGGATAATGCCTGAAATTTTCTGTTTTCTCGATTATTTTAGCTTTTGTTCTTATATTGGATGTAATTCTCACGACGTTTCTGTCGATTTAACCGTTGGACTTTCTTAAAGTTTTCTTGTCAAGATCAAGAACCTGTGATGTATGCTAAGTCAGTTGTCTTAATACTCATGGCTCAATGTTTATTACGTAAGTGATCTAACTGGTCATGGCTGACGGTACGAGAACAGCCACACCCGTGGATTGAATAGAATGTTATCTGTAATTTATTACAAATGTCCGAGCCCGACATAAATATTTCCGAGTCGACAAGTTGTAGTTAAAAAAGGTCTAAGGTTACATCTGCTGAATGACATCCCAAATCTGTGAATAACATAAAAAAATGAGAAAGGTAGTTGACATAATCGAAATAATTCATATTTTATTTTGTCTCTTTATATATTCCACGCAGGGTTATTCTTCTAGTATAAAAAACAAAAAGTATATAAAAATAACAGAATTACGCACATGAACCTTCTTTTAATGAAAAACTAAAGATGAAACGGAACTGTTAAATGGGCGCCAGGAAGTTCTTTTTAGCAACCACTATTCCTTCATTTCAGCTATCGTAAAAATAAAACTAAAATACAAAGAATAAAAAACGGGGAAAAAATTCAGTTACTAGTAAAAAAAAAAAAGAGTTCGCATTGCTATCTCAGACATACGCCTTGATGTTCAGTGGATTTCTCAGAGCCGATATGTCGCAGTCCACCTTGTATGAAAGCGACGTAAAGCCCTTCACTTACACACAACTACTCGTAACGTCCCCACAGTCATCTGATATTCTATCACGAAGACTTTAGATTTCCTTGCCAAACCCAAGGCGTTTCGTCTTTGATGTACGTGAACGACAACGATGCCGGCAAGCACGCTGTAGAACTCTTCTATTGCTAGAGATAGAAAAGAGTTATACAAGAAGAAAAAAATGATGAAGGAGACTGTCACAGTTGGTATTCATGTCCGCCCTGGTCATAGACAGTATGAACCTGATGCTGGCAACACCAAAAGAATAATAATAATAAAAAAAATTATTTTCGATTTTACATATTTTTTGGTGTCAGAAATTGCAGGTATTCAGCGAGTGAGTCATTCATGTACGTTTTGCACGTATTTCCACACACACACACACACACACACACACACACACACACACACACACACACACACACACACACACACATATATATCGAAATAATTATATCCTTTCAAATATGTTTCAATAACGTCACCTGTAGAGTTATTTCGACGGATAGACGAATCTATCTATCTATCTATCTATCTATCTATCTATCTAGCTACCTACCTTTTATATTTGATCTATATCCATATATAATGTTTATGTATTTATGCATACTGATTTTGCGTAAATACACACATAGTTGGTTGAGGATGGTGGGGTCGAATCCTATATTTTTACTTATTGATATATGCAAATATATTATTTTAAGATAGGGTATTCTAATACATCCCAATATTGCTACCCAAAAATCTCGGTTAAGTATTTTATCATCAATCTATGTAGCAGTATATATTTTATGTATATAGATTGGATGTACGTATACACACACACATACACACACAAACACACACACACACACACATATATATATATAAATTGTACAAAAGGTCAGAAAAACATTGGTACAGTCGGTTTCGAGCCTTATATAAGGGGGACTAGTTAATGGTAAATAATGTTAGACTCTCGTAAGCTATGTTGTTTTCTCAACCGACGGTTCCAATGTTTGTCTGACCTTCTGTACAATTTTAAATAAATAATATTAAGCTCTTATATTGAAAATATTTCTTTGTAATCGAGCACTTTGTTGGAATTTTTATCCATAAAACAGTAAACACACACACACGCACACACACACACATATATATATATTAATTTATATATGATTACTTCATTTAATCACATAAATTAATATACGAAGATATAATTTTATGCGTGAATTTTCCAGTATTTACTTCAAAAGTGCTCAATATATAGGTAGATCTAAGTAGTAAGTTATGAAAATATATATGGCAATTAAGCTACACAGAATATTCTGACTTCCATTCTCATAAGCCTGACGAATTCTCGCGAGAATGAAATGTTTATGCTGTTACGACCACCGCCAAACCGGAAGCGACATTTTTAAAAAGTAAGGCTAGATAATTTAAAAGAGAGGATAACTTTCAAAAATATCGGCGAAAAAAGTGACCCCCCTGTAGAAAAGTGCCTAGTAGAAGGCGAAGACATTAATGTTTTTAGCCAATTTTTCGATATTTGCCGCATAAAAGGTCGAAATTTAAAACGATACTGATCTTGGTAAAATCCGTCGCCTATATTGAAAGTTTAAGGCAGACATGCAAACAGACATACATTTATATATTGGTAACTAAAAATTTTCGACCCAAACTGATGAAAAAGCTTGCCCTATCTCTGAATACCCTTTAAGTAAAATTTCAAATATTTAGACCAGAAATCGTCTGAGTAATTTGGAAGAGATTGCAGAGGTCAATTATTTAAACTTTGTCTCCTATTATGACCCCTTAAAATTTATTGTTTTGGGCTCAAATAAAGTTATTAAGTAAGATTCATGTCCAAGGAACCTATATCTAAAATTTCACGCGTTTAGACCCAAAATTGTCGGAGGAAATTGGTAGAGTTCTCAAAGGTGAAATCGTTGAACCTTGACCCCTTAACAGCGAATTTTCTGGCTGAAACCCAATCACATCGATTTTCCCAAATCTTAATACCCTGTATATCAAATTTCGAGTCTGTAGACTAAAAATTGAAAGAGATATTGCGTAGGGAAATGTACACACACACACACACACACACACACACACACACACACACACGTTCACGTTTATAGATATACTAGCATGAGTTCCCGGCGTTGCCCGGGTACTTGGAGGTGTATGTTGAGCAAAACAAGAAAGCGGTCAATTTTTTAAAACTTTGACCCTTATTATAACCCCTTCAAATTTATTGTTTTGGGCTCAAATTGGATTATTAAGTTAGATCCATGTCCAAGGAACCTATAAAAATTGACAGAGTTATTGCGTAGGGAAATGTACACAGACACAGACACACACACACACGTTCACTGGTATAGTTATATAGATAGATTTCAGAAAATGTGTTCATTTTTTGGTGTGGAACTTATAAAACATTACTCCAGATTTTAATATATATATATATATATATATATATATATATATATATATATATAGATATATATATATATATATATATATATATATATATATATAGCAATAAATGATAATTAGTAAAAATCTGAAAAGAGTGCTCAATACTATTGTACAGCAAATATATATATATATATATATATATATATATATATATATATATATATATATATCTTTTTTAATTACCGCTTTATCTGCTTAATTAAACATATTTCGATTACCGGATAATTTCGTCATACTTTACAGAAATAATTATAATTATGATGAGGATATTTATGATGTTTTTTTTTGTGCTTTTTCTAAAATCTTTTTTTCCTCATCATAATCATAATATTTCTAGCAAGACTCTCGTTATATACGTTTGTGTGTCTTTGGGTATAAGAAGAAATTATCTTTATGCGTTTAAATGTTTCGAAACACTGTGTCTTAGAAGCAAAACAAAATCATATACCATATTATATCTATACTATAATTTTTTTGTGAATTGAAATTCATATTAAAAAAACAACAACTTTTTTCTATTTATTTAAAAAGAAAATACAACCTTGTTCTATATGGATCGAGGAATTGCATTCTGAAAAAGACCTAGCTAATTTGTATGTTCTCTTAATTCATTGTAATTAATTTCCTATCTGTTTTTTCAGTTTTCTTATTTTATGATAATCTTTAGTTAACTATTACGTGCAATTATATTCATGCATATATTCTGCACGATTTAACATTACTTAAGCACACACCTCTTTCTCCCCCTTTCTCTCTCTCTCTCTCTATATATATATATATACATTATGTATGCGTATATATATATATATATATATATTATGTATGCGTATATATATATATATACATTATGTATGCGTATATATATATATATTATGTATGCGTATATATATATACATTATGTATGCGTATATATATATATATATATTATGTATGCGTATATATATATATATATATATATATATATATATATATATAAATGGCTACCAAACTCCTCTGCCAGTTTTTGTGTCTACAGACATGAAACTTAATATATACGGTATTCGAACCCATATACGAAACTTTATATTTGCGTCTTAGCCGGGGAAAATCGGTACAAAAGTGAATTTTGCCAGGCGAAAGTCGAACGACAGCATTACGAATATGTATGCATAATGTAATAGCTATTGGTTCATGTTTGAATTTTTAGCCTTGTAGCCAACATTTCTTCATAGCTCAGTCAATGATGTCAAAGGAAAAAATAAATCGTAAGCTAAAAGTTTTGGTTTCGATTCTCGGTGGTGGCGCACAAGTCATTAAAAAAACTTTTTAAATCATTACTATATACTGGGTCCAATATAATATAATAATGAATACGCAATATGCATTAATCAAACTATCATATTTAAGTGTATTTTACGACCGGGCAATGCCAGGCGGCCTACTAGTACTATTAATACACATTTAAAAAAAATACTTGTCTCTATTTAATAATCGTGGATGAAAATGGATTCAGATGGATCTGAAAGTAAAAGATCCCAAAACGAGTACGGCAAATATATTAGCCATTTCCAGCTTGGCATCCGAAAACTAATAAGGAACTGAGAAAAGGTCAACTGAAATGTATACGGGCAAAATATTTGATGAAATATGTATATACATATAAAACAATCTATCGATCTATAAATATATTTTAAAAGTAATTCATATATCAATTATTTTATTACTGAGACTTAATCAACGTGTTCACCCCCTATTTTTATTTCAATATATACTTTAATTACACAAAATACATGCTAAAATATAATTTGGTTCTGGAACATGGTTATGTCTGCAAAAAGATTCTGTTAAATCGTAATTTTGAATTAACATAACGAACCTCTCTGAGCTATGTATGCATTTCTCTCACATCTCCACACCTATGTTGATTCAGATGCTTAATATTTCTTAAAGTTTATACGAACATTTAAAGAAAAAATATTTCACGTTTTTTGAACAACATAGTTAGTTTGTACACTCCTTCGTTAATTGAATTTAAACTTAAAAATTCTATTCAAAATATAATCCAGGTTTGTATTTGAAATCGAATATTCCCTGTTCGTGCGTTGGTCTGTCAATCTTATATGTTGCATTTAATTTATTGGTTGTTTGTCTGTCAAGTGTAAGTTTGAAATTTATTTATTTATGTCTGTCCATTGGTCTGTCATTTTTGAATTTGAAATTCAACATTTTTCTGTCCATTTGTCTGTTTGTCACACCTAAGATTTAAATTGATTTTTCCGTCCATCTTTTGGTCTGTACCGCTTAAGTATAAAATTGATATTTTTCTCCCTCCATTGGTCTGCCATGTTTAAGTTTACAAATCTATTTTTACCTTCTTACTTTTAATTTGTGAATTATTTTTTTCTGTTTCATCTTTGGTTCCTTTCATTTAAGTTTGAAATTGCATTTTTCGATTAATGCGTTGATATGTCACGTTTAATTTTACAAGTACTTTTGTCTGTCTTTAGATCTATCACACTTTAGTTTAAAATTGATTTTTTTTCTCTTCATCCATTTGTATGTAACGTTTATATTTGAAATTGAATCCAGCTGTCCGCCCATTGGTCTTTCATGCTTAAAGTTTTACATCCGATAAAAGCGGATATGATTGGATATATTTTTAGAATACCTGTGGTTTTAACTCGACCTGAAAACGGTAGAAATCTGCTATCAAGAAAGAAAGAAAATAAGATGAAAGAACTCGAAATCGAGATTTTCGCCGTCGGAATTCCAATCCGTTGTCATTGCTTTGATGTTAAGTTGACCAAAGAAATACGAAGATATTTCATGTCAACTTTTACAAGTTTTAGTCGAAAGTGTCTTTTTAATTTGGACATACTTGTTTTTATCCGTTTCTTTTTTCATACACAAAGAAATAGGCTTAAAACTGTAATGAAACAACTTGTAGATTACGTATATTCTTTTTTGTCCAGTTGATGTGTAGTGGTGGTATTTATGAGACATAGAACCAATGTAAAATAGAATTTAACCAAAGTCCTATATAAAATAGCTATATATAAAAAGCATCTATATATAAAAAGCATCTATATATATATATATATATATATATATATATATATATATATATAAAGCATCTATATATATATATATATATATAAAGCATCTATATATATATATATAAAGCATCTATATATATAAAGCATCTATATAAAAAAGAATCTCTCTCTCTATATATATAGCATCTAGATGCATATATATATATATATAAATATATATATATATATAAAGTATATATATACATATATAAAGCATCTATATATAAATATATATATATATATATATATATATATATATATATATATATATAAAGCATCGCTCTCTATATATAAAGCATCTATATACATATATAAAGCATCTATATATAAAAAGAATCTATATATATAAAGCGGCTATATATAAAAAGGCATCTATATCTAGAGCATCTAGATATATATAAAGTATCTATATATAAAAGCATCTATATATATAAAGTATTTATATATATAAAGCATCTATATATAAAAAGCATCAATATATATAAAGCAACTATATATATAAATCATAAAGCATCTCTCTCTCTCTCTCTCTCTCTCTCTATATATATATATATATATATATATATATAAAGCATCTCTCTAGATAAAGCATATATATTAATTAGTATTAATGCCGGTGTCCCTCAGGGATCCATCCTGGGCCCAACTCTTTTCCTGATCTACATTAATGATCTTCCAAATCATATCCTTACATCATTTGCAGACATTTATGCTGACGACACTACCATTTATGGTACCACATCTAAGACAGTAAACGACCAAGTTCTCTCCAATTCTCTCTCCTCTGATCTTGAGCACGTAGTACAATGGGGAAAGAAGTGGCTGGTTACTTTTAATGCATCTAAAACCAAGCTTCTCTCTTTACATCATCAACATTCTAATCCACATTTGTCATCAATTGAAATGAATGGCTCTCGTCTTCAGGAGGCCTCAAGTTTTGACAAGCTTCTGGGCTTGACCATTACTCCTGATCTTAAATGGAACACGTATATCAAATCTGTTGCCAAGGCCGCTGGAAAAATGGTGGGATCTTTCTATCGATCCAGTAGATATCTCACTGCTGATGCTATTCTCTACCTATATAAGAGCCAGGTACGTCCAAGGATGGAATACTGTTGCCACATCTGGGCAGGAGCTGCTAGAAAGGACTTGTCCTGCCTTGATAGAGTTCAAAATAGACTTCGTAGCCTCGTAGGAGATGTCCTTTTCTCCTCCTTGCAACCTCTATCTCACAGAAGAGATGTTGCGAGTTTGTCTCTGATGTATCGTTATTTTCATGGAAAGTGTACAACTGAGCTTCAATCTATGGTCCCCCCTCGCCAAACTTTCACAAGAAACACTCGTCTAGCTGTAAACACTATCAATAATTTCCCCCACTCTTTATCTGTGCCTAAACCTAAACGTAGATTCCATGAACAAAGCTTCTTTCTTAGAACTGCACGCCTGTGGAATTGTCTTCCGTTTTCCTGCTTTCCGGCTGACTACAATATGGTTGTGTTCAAGTCTAAAGTAAATAAGTTATTGATGAGCCGTTCCATATAAGTTATTAAATTTACCAAATTTTCATTACTAATGATTACTATATTGACCAATTTCTACTGTACACTCTTTAACCCTTATCCTTGAGTGGCCTCTGGGCCTTGATAATGTGGTGATGCCTATGTAAAAAAAAAAAAAAAAATATATATATATATATATATATAAAGCATCTCTATATATAAAGCATCTCTCTCTCTCTCTCTCTCTCTATATATATATATATATATATATATATATATATATATATATATATATATATATATATACATAAAGCATCTATATATAAAAAAAGCATTGTTACATTTACTATCCACTAGCCCGGGTGCCCGGCGTTGCCCAGGTTTTTGGAGGTGTGAGTTGAGCAAAAATAAAAAGTGGCAGTAGGCAGGCAGGCTCGAATCTCTACAGCGAAGACAGAAAAGAACGTATAATAACAACGTGACATCTTTGCTGTTGCGTCCATCGCCAAACCAGAAGTGGCGAAGATTTAAATTAAGGCGACACAATCGAAAAATGGGATGACTTAAAAAAAAAAAGACTGCGAAAAAAGCGGCTCCTGCCCGTAAAAAGTGTCCAGTTTAACGTTAAAGAATTGATCTTTTTACCTAATTCCTGGATATTTTCGTTCGAAGGTCGAGCTTCAAAATGATATCGATCCCGTGAAAATCCGTCGCAACTTTCAAAAGTATTAGGCGTACATACATATATATATATACACACACATTCAAACAGACAGGTGAGATTTATATTATAGAAGATTACTAACGAAAGAATTACTTCTTAGTCTAAAAACGTCTTACTTGGAGAGAGTTTCGTAACATGTGTTAATCTAGGATTGTCTCATTTTTAATTAAGGAAGGGGACACAACTTTACTCTGAGAAAAGCGAAAACAAATACAGAGTTACTTCATTTTCTATGTTCTTTAGACTAAAATCTATTTCACTTAACAGGTGTCCTGCAATTGGGGAGCAATCTTTCCTGTCCTGAAAGAGTAAAAAATCAATTTCGAAATCAAGTGTGAGTGATCCTCTCGCAGTAAAAATCCATAATCTCTCTCAACTCTATTCTCATTTCAAGAGAAAATATGCGATTGACCTTTAGTCTTCTTGTAAGACGTTCACAGCAAGAACACGTTTTACTACAAGACAGGGGTAAACTATTCTTTTCTTCCTTCTAGCGTAAAGCAAACAAGATTAGGACTTTATTGCAAAGACGTTTCGGCCATGGAACACAACATAACGTATATACACAATACAACATGGTTGTCTTCAAATCTAATGCCAACAAATATTTGGCAAAAGGCGTCTTCATAATTAATGCAACTTTATATTATTCATCTTTCAACTAACAATTCCATCTTATTTAACCTTTATCGTTTGGCCTTGTTTAGCAGTGGCTAATTTGCAAAACAATAAGATACATATGTATGTATGTATCTATCTATCTATATATCTATCTATTAGATTTTTCGGAAATAATGATTAATCATTGACCCCGTGAGATATTATGTTAGAAAACTTAGGTCATCAAATTTTAAGCATTAATATTAAGTACATTCGTCATTCGTCTGAGACGTTGGCGAAATTCTAATTGCCACAATAGCTTTAGTACTGTCGCATCATCTGTGGACTCTTTTTCCTGTTGGTATTTACAGTGTTTTCATACAGGAGAAAAGAATCAAGGAAGTATAAATATCCCAGGGTATGATTTCAGTGGATGGCGTTTGTGTTGGCCATTCCATTATTGATAAAGAACAGCATCTCGACGTAACATGTCATATATCAAACGAAAAGTCGTGATCAAACCGCAGTGGAATTTGACGAACATTTGCGGCCACGAAAAAACTGTCGAGACCTACCACATGACGTATTCTGACGGATGCAAGTCGACAGGTCAATTCTGAAACAACAAACAAGGAAAATAAGCAGAACAATTGATATTTTGTTCACAATCGATATTCACCAATGCATATCACGCCTCTCGTAAGAGATCGGATGGGGGGGGGAGCAACAGCTAGGTAACAGCTGAAGGCAATAATACCCGTCATGTGGGATGTCAGTACGAATCAAGTAGTATCAGATTTTAGGCAGACATTGTAGGAGATATAATAGTTATGCCACGAAGAGTTCCAGATGATGGAAAAACGTGCCGCTTGGAGATCTGATATATATATATATATATATATATATATATATATATATATATATATATGTGTGTGTGTGTGTGTGTTTGTGTGTGTGTGTGTGGATGTGTGGATGTGAATGTGTGTGTATTTATGTACTGAAGTAAAACAAGGTTTAGCATGGTCGTTAATAAATTTTGTAATAATTTTGGAATTCCAGGTGCTGTACATGCTCTCCGCTTATTTCGGTATTATTTCTAGTCAGTCTCCGGCCTCTTCTTTTAACTGGACCCAAACAGTGTAGATTTAGAAGAGATGTGATTGGTGATTGCGCAACCCTTGCCTCCCACTTATAGAAGTTTCCACTGACTCTTGAAACTGAACGGATGCATCGATGTATACGTACATTTATATGTACTCACACACACACATACACACACACATATATATATATATATATATATATATATATATATATATATACAAAACTAAAATAATTCAAGAGATATCTTAGCTGAAATTTATTCTTATATGTTATTTTAAAAAGTAAAAAATAAACATATAATATCACTAGGGCTATGACAACAGCATATTCTTTTCATTTTCTTGACGCTCGAGTGTGTATCCGTTTATACTTATATGCTTATATATAAAGTGGTGTGGTTCTCGGTTGATTAACTGTGACCAACTGTGTAGGATATATACTCGAGAGTCAAAACAATGAAAACAAATCTGCTGTTGTCCTTGCCTTAATTAAAAGTTACAATAAAAATGAAATTTATTGTTTATATCAATCAAATATTTTATATATAAATAGTTTAGCTTACGAAAGTTTAAAATCATTAATGATTTCAAATATCTGAATAATATTGTAAGAATCAATACTAAATAATGTTTTATTCCATATACGTACATTTTTAAAGAGTGTTTTATTAGTATGATTACATTTACGTAAATAATGTCTTCAGTGAAATCAGTATCTTTTATATTCTCCGTTAATATATTTGCTGTTTTGTTCCACTTTTCAAACTTTGAGTAGTGGTAGCAAAAGACCAACAATTTCTTTTCAGCAACAGTCATGGCTTTTAAGCTTCTAAATTTCCGATTTTAGCTGCTTTAACTGCTTGAGCTAGGGGGGACAGGACCTCTAGTATCAATGCATGGTAGTTTGTACTTATTGGCCTCTGTCATTACTAAAATGCCACATTCAGATAAAAGAGTGGTTACACCATAATGTACCTCTTCCCGCCTGGCGTATAAACAGGTTGAGGGCCTTTTTATCTAGAGTGCCGTCCTGCCAGTATGTATATTTATTTTTATTCATTTTTTTATGAGAAATTCCTCATTGCCTTCGACTACATATTTGGTATTAGAAGCTGCCCTCTATTAATAAAAGGGGTGTCCCCGTTTGCAACCTAGAGAACATGTTGGGTGGTTTTCAGAAGACAGCACACTATGCTTTATTTGAATATGTGGTCAGGGTTTACTTCCGATAAAAAATATTATCATTTCAGGTTTCTGACAAACCGCTATATAGATATATATTATATAGATAGCCCGAAGAAATCCGAGGATGCTGTCTAGTTGGCATTCCGTTTCTATACAGATTATAATTATTTAGACTAAGTATAGATACTTCATAGAAAACACTTCTCTATTAATAAACGTCACAAAGAAAAGTATGTACTTAATGAATAACAGCGTAATTATAATATGTTTATAGATACAAATGTTATTGGTCATGTTACATTATTAATGGCTGTTTTTTCTAAAGAAACTGCAATAGAAAAATGTATGCACATATATAGCCAATAATGTTTGCATTAATAAAAATACATTATATATATATATATATATATATATATATATATATATATATATAAATACACTAAGCCTCAAAGGAAAATGAAAAGAAATAAGATAACAACAACAATCGATCCTGATGATAATCGAACGCACCGAGAAGAATATGGCCGAACAACAACTTTTGGGCGCCATTTTATATAACATATCAGATGAAATTAAAAGACCGCTCGGCAAATGGAAAAGATATCCAGAAAAATCAGGGAAAAGAATAATTCAGTCGTGTTCAATCAGACGTGCTTGCATAATGACTTGCTGCAAAAATACACACACACACACACACACACACACACACACACACACACACACATATATATATATATACTAGCAGGGTAATACGACGCTGACCGGGATTGAATGATGATCACACTCCCATATTTTTTATTATCATTGAAATGAGAGAAAAACTCATTTTTCAATCAAATCGATTAGGGAATCCATCGTGATGCACCTAGAGAAAGCTTCACATGTCTCTCGTAGTGATTAAGTTCACAATATATTGTAGTTTACATTGCACTGCAGAGAGATTACTGTTCATATTATAAAATTAGTTTTTGTATATAATGGCTTGCATTAAATTTTAAAGTTCAAAAGTCTAGTATCAAGTTTCAATTATGCTATAAATTCATTTCGAACGCGCACTTGTCATATAAAAAAAACCTACTGTTCATTTTATATGACCGGTATTACTGGTTGTGCGGTGATAATGGCTTGGATTTATGTATAAAATGAAAAAAAATAAGGAATCATTGCGAAATTATGCTTCAAACAATAATTTTTTTATTTTACAAGGGGGTCATCACTTATCAAGGCCCGGTGGCCACTCAGGGATAAGGGTTATTGCGTGTACAGTAATCAATGAGAGAGTATTGTAGTAATCATTAGTATTGGAGATTTGATAGTGTGTCTTACTTAAGGGGGCGGTTTGTCAAGAATTTGTTTATGTTGGATTTTAAGACATCCAAGTTTTAGTCATCTGGGAAACAGGCAAACGGAAGAGAGTTCCACAATCGTGCACTTCTGAGAAAGAATCTCTGCTCATGGAATCTACGTTTGGATTTAGGCAAAGATAAAGAGTGGGGAAAATTATTGACAGTAGTTTCAGCCAGACGAGTGTTTCTCGTGAAAGCTTGGCGTGGGGGGGGGACGAGAGATTGGAGCTCAGACGAGCACTTGCCATGGGAATAACTATAAAACAAAGACAGGCTCGCAACGTCTCTTCTGTGCGAGAAAGGCTGCAGGGAAGAGAAAAACCACGAAGTCTATTTTGTACTCTGTTAAGGCAGGATAGGCTGTGTTTAGCAGCTCCTGCCCAGATGTGACAGCAGTACTCCATCCTTGGGCGTACCTGGCTTTTATACAGATAGAAAATTGCATCATTTATTTCGAACGCGCCCAGAGAGAGAGAGAGAGAGAGAGAGAGAGAGAGAGTAGAAAATAGAGAATATACAATATACTCATCTATCTTATATTTTATTTTAACTGCTAAACAACGGTTGTTTCTGACATAATTTGCTCACATAAAGTACATGTAAACAGATTCCTCACGATAGCAATTCAATTATCTTAAGAAATTTATAGTTAATAATTTTTAAATTGTAATTTGCAATTTATCACATTTCTCTGACTAAGAATATACTCCTGATCTTAAATGGAACACATACATCAAATCTGTTGCCAAGGCCGCTGAAAAAATGGTGTGATCTTTCTATCGATCCGGTAAATATCTCACTGCTGATGCTATTCTCTATCTATATAAGAGCCAGGTACGTCCAAGGATGGAATACTGTTGCCACATCTGGGCAGGA
Source organism: Euprymna scolopes (assembly GCF_053919585.1). NCBI lineage: Eukaryota > Metazoa > Mollusca > Cephalopoda > Sepiida > Sepiolidae > Euprymna > Euprymna scolopes. The sequence goes on from NC_136515.1 coordinate 40,092,051, forward strand.
GCTGCTAGAAAGGACTTGGCCTGCCTTGATAGAGTTCAAAATAGACTTCGTAGCCTCGTAGGAGATGTCCTTTTCTCTTCCTTGCAACCTCTATCTCACAGAAGAGATGTTGCGAGTTTGTCTCTGATGTATCGTTATTTTCATGGAAAGTGTTCGACTGAGCTTCAATCTATGGTCTCCCCTCGCCAAACTTTTTCAAGAAACACTCGTCTAGCTGTAAACACTATCAATAATTCCCCCCACTCTTTATCTGTGCCTAAACCTAAACGTAGATTCCATGAACAAAGCTTCTTTCTTAGAACTGCACGCATGTGGAATTGTTTTCCGTTTTCCTGCTTTCCAGCTGACTACAATATGGTTGTGTTCAAGTCTAACGTAAATAAGTTCTTGATGAGCCGTTCCATATAAGTTATCAAATTTACCAAATTTTCATTACTAATGATTACAATATTGTCCAATTTCTACTGTACACTCTTTAACCCTTATCCTTGAGTGGCCTCTTGGCCTTGATAATGTGGTGATGCCTATGTAAAAAAAAAACAAAAAAAAAACATCCTTCACTAAATATTTGAAAATATATGCAGTGTATATCACTCCTACTTCTGTAGCCCTCTGTGTTTAATAATAATAAAAAATAATTATAGTAATTATTTAACAGAAAATTAGAATATCTATTAGAAAATCAAGCGGCTCCCGTGGAAATTCCACAGTTGTTCCTCCTCTGTATCTTGTAATTCCAGAAGACTATATATATATATATATATATATATATATATATATATATATATATATATATATATATATATATGTTCATCAGCCCTTTGGAAAGTCTTGTTTTTAATCCTTCTGGAGACTAGCCATCCTCTTCACCAGACAAGGTAGATGGAAGAACCAGTTCAACTGACGGTGACCCGACCATGCAGCAGGTACTACTTGATTACATGCTACCAGTAGCACATGGCATGACCTGACATAAACCTGATACAGATGTTCAGCCAGAGTCCCAGTGCTTCGCGCGAAACCACTGACATGATCTTCTGCACACGACAATTACAAGAAAAGAGTCTAGAATACCAGCAACCCATTATATTCATCTTCTGGGGCTTAAAAAAGGTTTTTGACAAAGTACTTCGACCTGTCATGTGGGCAGTTCTCGCTAGATTTGCCCCCCCCCCCAATTTATCACCCTAGTGCGTGCCCTACATGAGGGAATGGTGGTGGGAGGATACGTCACCAAAACTCCTTCTCTGAGCCATTCCCCATCAATAGTAGGATGAAACAAGGACGTGTCCTGGCCCCAACATATTTCTCACTTTATACGGCAGAAATGCTAAATGAGATACTACCGGAAACGCCATCAATCAATCTCCGTTTTCGCATGGATGTGGAATTTTCAACCTAGCACGACTAACTAAGACCTCCACTTCCTTAGTGCTAGAGCTGCAGTATACTGATGAAAACGCCACTTCAGGGCAGACTGCACAGGTCACAAACAGATGCATACAATACAGCCTACAAACGTTTTGGGATGTAGGTCAATACAGAAAAGATCAAAATGCTAATCCAACACCCACCTGGCCTCCTGCTCCCTAATACCAACACTATCGTAAATGGCCAGTCACTAGAGGAAGTTGCCCAGTTTCCTTATCTAGAGAACATACTAACATCTACTCCCACATGTAAGAAAGATGTGGAAAACAGGATAAAACCACCTCATTCAGCCTTTAGTCGCATCAACAGCCGCGTATTGAACAACCACGCACTGAAATTAGCCACTAACATCATGGGCTTCAAGGCAGTACTATTCTCCACACTTCTTTATGCTTGTGAAACATGGACCTTATACAGAAGCGATACACACGACCTGGGACGCTTCCTGGAACACAAGTTGAGGCAAATTTTGCATATTACCAGGGAGAGCCACACCACTAACTAAGAAGTACTGGACATGACTAAAATGACCAGTGTTGAGGCAACCATCATTCAACATCGCCTCCGTAGGACACATCATTAGGATTGATCCTTCCAGACTGCCGAAAAAAATACATTATGGCGAGCTCGCCAATCGGACTCAACCACGGGGAGCACATAAACGGCACTATAAAGACAAATTAAAGCGCACTCTGGCAATGACTAAAATCGACCTTTCCTTGTGGTAACAGGCTGCCAGGGACCGGACAAAATGGAGAACCATGACAGGCTATTGACTTTGAGCAAAAAGAAGACAACATGAAAAGGCAAGGAAAAGAAGATGGAGAGAGAGCGAGAACAATGCCGTCCTCCGCCTACACTCCCTTGCAAATACTGCTCGCAACTCTTCTGCCACCGGTTGGGCCTTGATAACCATGTAAAATATAGGCATCCTAGAAGATAGCGGACAGATCATGGACCCAATACTCGAACACGAGTGAGCGCCGAGGATATATATAACCACGTACTGAAATTAGATATATATATATATATAGAGAGAGAAAGTAATAGACCAGAGTCTAAAAAAGCAACGCCTCAGTTAAATACATTTAAAGGTGCTGTTCTCGGAGTATTACAGATATATGTTAACTTTATAGGTGTAATTACCTAGAGCTATATTAATAAAAACGCCTATTAAGTAAATATAGTTGGCGAACCTTCACCAACTATATTTATTTCAATATATATCGAATAAATAAAAGGATATCGTTTCCGAAGCGATTGCACATATGCATTGGATTTTGTTATGTTTCCCTCTATGAAAACTAGATCAATAATTTCACAATTATTAAGCTTTCATCCTATCTATTAATATATATATATATATATATATATATATATATATACTCATATTGCGTTTCCACAGAATATGCAGCTGTGAATTCTACGAGAATTCCCTCAAATCATTATATTCTCTATATATTTGATCCTATATGCCACATTAAGCCCTCTACATCTATAACCGAATCAAATCCAAGAACGCCATGCTCAAATTACTAGGCATTAAAATGTATTGCTTTTTTTTACATATAAATCGGTTTCCTTAGAATCTGGGAACATTGAGAGGCAAAGGAGAGATTTGTTCCCGGCATGAAAGAGATGCAATCATTATGGTTTATTACTATAGGACTCTGAACGGAGACAATCACGTCCATAAGTATTGCTAGTTCTTTAAAAATTGATCTTTTTGGATTGGATTTTACACAGTCCTAATGCCATATTCGATTTACATGTGTGTTCTTTTATCAATTATTAATCAATAAATTGTGATGATAAACGATTTTGTTTGTTAAAATATTTTTATAAGAAATACCAACCAAAATCAAGAAATAATGTCAAAAAATCATAATCGTTTGAATCGGTTGATCGGATATAAAACACTGACTAAATATATAAAATGCATCAAGAAACAGGGATACCATTTTCGGATTCAATGTTATAATCAATTCTCTGACAACAGCATATTCTTTTCATTGTTTTGACTCTGTAGTATATATCCGACAAAGTTAGACTCAGTTAATCAACCGAGAACAACACCACTCTATATAAAAACATATAAAATATTAACTGATATATACTCGAGAGTCAAAACAATGAAAAGAATATGCTGTTGTCACAGCCTTAGTTATAATATTCCTAGCTGTATATACTCGGCGGGGGGGGGTATCACACTATTAAAGATACATGAATATCGTAACTTGTTACGATTTCCCTGAAAGTGAACCACGTTGGATTAATAGAAGCATAGAATAGATCCATTTTCGTCTTTGAGAATTGAACGGAAAATAACTCATATTATCTAAATAAATAATCTTACTTCAGTTTTTAAAGATAGCGACTATTTACCATTTAAAATAAAATAATTTAAATATGAAGTAAATCAAAAATAATTTTCTCTTAAACAATATTTCTAGATAGAACAATTAAAACAAGTTAATTATAACAAACAATTAACAACTTGGAGTTAATTATTAAAATAGATTTTCTTTAATATAATATACAAATGAGATTACTTCTTGAATTGCACAGTATCCTGTACCTCGATAATACAGCTTCGCCTATGCATGGAATATTGTTGCCACATTTGGCCTGGTGTATCTGCTACTAATCTCTTCATCTTAGACAAGGTTCAAAAGAGATTCGTCAACCTTATAGGTTCCGCACTGTTAGTTATGCTTCAGCCGTTGTCCCATCGGCGAAATGTTGCATCCTTATGCCTGTTTTACAAATATTTAGAAGTAAGTGCTCCGACGAACTACAAGACCTTGTCCTACCTCGAAGTACATATCCCTGACAAACCCAACAAGCAGCAAAATCCCACCCCTACACGGTAAAAATCCCTACATGTGAGAATAGTTTCTACTCTAATAATTTCTTCCCTAACACTCCTAGATTTTGGACTTCCATTCTGGTTCTAGTTTCCCTGACTTCTGACATGTAGAATTTCAAAGTGTAATGAAAACAGACATCTTTCTATTCAACTCCCTACATTGTATACCTTAGAATTATGTCCCAGATAGTAGCCACCTACATCAAAGTGGCACTGTGCCTTGTTTGGGGTAGAAATGCAATAAATATAGAATGCAGATTTCGTTTGAATAAATAGTATATATAGAAATCATGCTGGGATGAAAGTGTGTAAAACGTCCGTTTTGAGCACGAAAATTAATTTGTGAACAATGTGTTTTTTGTACATATTAATCAGATTTTGGAACAAATAATCAAACAGACAGCAATATGCTTTATTATAATAGATTTGGTTTTCTACAGATTTTTAATTAACCTTATGAACAAATGTTTTCAAAATTGTTGCCCAGCTTCTTCTGTTTAAAATTCGCACCAACCAAGCAAACATTATTTCAGACTTTACCACAACTGTCAATAACATCACATAACTTTCTCTCTCCACGAGTTGTCGACCTCTCGCTATTAATATCATTGCAAAGTGAAGTGTATTAAAAACCTCTCTTGAAAATGGTAAGTTTCGGAAAAAATGATTAAATCATTTTATTAAATACTAGCATGGGTGTCTTGGAGGTGTAGGCTGAGCAAAAAAAAAAAAAAAGAAGAAAAAGATCCATTTTTTTAACTTTGACCCCTAATTTGACCTCTTAACATTTATTGTTTTGGGCTCAAATCAAAATAACTTGATTTGATCCATGTCCAAGGAACCTATATCTAAAATTTCAAGTATTTAGACCCAAAATTATCGGAGGAGTTTGGTAGAGTTCTCAAAGGTCAAATCGTTGAACTTTGTCCCCTTAACAGCCAAATTTCTGGCTGAAAACCGATCACATAGATTTTCCCAAATCTCAATACACTGTATATCAAATTTCAAATCTGTAGACTAAAAATTGACAGAGTTATTGTGTAGGGAAATGTACACAGACACACATACAGACACACAGACAGATACACACACAGACACGTTCACTTTTATAGATATATACACTTGTGCCCGATATTATTCATACCCCCTCTTGAAAATTGAGTTTATTAGGTGTAACTTTGTAAGAATTTATTGTTTACGTCCATATCGATACATATTCTTAATAAACCTCTTCTGATCATTTTCGTCATTTTAAAATCTCGGGATACTTGTAATAAAAGAAATATACAGCTATTTATAAAATCTGCAATGTTCAAAAATAATCATACCCCCTTATTTTTTCAGTATTAATCGAGTTTCTGACTGTTTGTTTCCTGTTTGATTCTTATTTTGAATACTTTTATACAACCTTTGATTAATTTCATTTCGTTTTTTGCATTTTTCAGAAATTAAAATGATATCAACTGAAAACCAAAAAAAGAATAAAAATTATTAGAATGGGGAAGAAAAAAGAGCTTAGTAATGATCTTAGGACTAAAATTGTGAATTCACATAAGGATGGTTTAGGTTATAAGTCAATTTCCAAGAAATTTGAGGTCCCTACAGCAACAGTACAGAGCATTATCAAAAAATTCCAGAGCCACCACACAACAAACAACTTGATTGGTAGAGGAAGGAAAAGGAAACTGTCTGCTAGAGCCACCAGGAATATTGTAAGAAGTGTTAATGCAAATCCAACCACCACTACTAAGGACATTTTAGAAAATCTGGAGTCTTCTGGCATAAAAATATCAAGGCAAACATTGCAAAGGACTCTGCATGAAAATGGTCTGAAAGGAAGAAGACCAAGAAGGACTCCATTGCACACCGGAAAACGCCTTGCAGCACGTCTAAAGTTTGCTAGGACCCATGTGAATTCTCCAGAGTCCGTTTTCTCAAGTATTTTGTGGACTGACGAAACAAAAATTGAATTGTTTGGCCATATGGATGCTTCTTACGTTTGGAGGAAGAAAGGAGAAGCTTACAACCCAAAGAACACCATACCCACGGTGAAACATGGTGGTGGTAGCCTAATGTTTTGGGGCTCCTTTTCGGCTAGTGGTCCAGGTAGTTTGGTCAAGACAGATGGAACCATGAAGAAGGAGCAATATTTGGAGATACTCCAGAAAAACATTAGACAGGATGCGGAGAAGCTCCATTTAGGACCAAACTGGGTCCTTCAACAGGATAATGATCCAAAACATACTGCCAAAATAGTCAAGAAATGGTTTGAGGATAATCACATTAATGTTTTGGAATGGCCTAGCCAGAGTCCTGACCTGAACCCTATCGAAAACCTCTGGCACATATTGAAAACTGAGGTTAAAAAGCGGAAACCTAGAAATTTGAGGGATTAAGAGAACTACTGCATTGAGGAATGGTCAAAAATCAGTGTTGATGCTTGTAAAAACCTTGTTGATAAATATCCAAAAGGGTTACAGAGAGTTATTAAGAATAAAGGGCATGCTATTGACTATTAGTAAGAGAGGTATGAATAATTTTGAACTAGTGCCATTATTGTTTTTCTTAGTATAATGCTTCAAACCTGCATAATTTATTTATTTGTTGAGTTTAAATTAAATGCTTATGCTTGATTTATTGTTTGAAATCCCTTTAATATTGTCTATCTTCTGGTTTGAGCAATATTCTTATAGAAATCTCAAAGATCCGAGGGGTATGAATAATATCGGGCACAAGTGTAGATTTTATAACATTATCTGCTTTTCTAAATTTTTCAAACTAATTTTACGAAATAATGTTGTTTTTCAAATTAATTGTACAAAATAATGTTATCAAAAATGCGACAAACCTTTTATATAAAAACGTTTATTACAAATGTAATTTATATAAATGAAATTCATATGCATCATCGGCCAGATCTTTCACTTATCGACTACTACTTTTTCGAGCATCTTCAAAACTTTCTTTATGAGAAATGCTTCAAAAACCTATCAAAAACGCTTCATCGCCACAAGAACGCAAGATTTTTACGTTATTGGCATCCTTAAATATATTCGGCGCTTTTCAATCGCGCCCTGGAAACATCAGGGTTTTATTTTTACGCCTCACTTAAGAAAAAAAAAAGAATTTTTCTTCTATGAGGGATAAGAAATTTCACGCTATTTAGCATTTTCTTTATTTTCATGGTCGCGGGCAACGCCCAGTAACCCTGCTAGTTTTTCACTAAAACAGACGACACCTAATTCTACATCTAATCCATATACGTCGTATCAGTTAAAACAATGATCTTTTGAATCCTTTATCAGTGATTAGAGTTGAAACCTCTCAGTATATTTTTCAATATATATATATATATAACTAGCAGGGCTACATGGCGCTGACCCGATTAAAAATGAAACATATTTATATTAAAACTTTTATCTCTCTACCTCTCGTTATCCGTATCTTTTTCTTATTTCCTTCCTCTTCTAATATTCCTGGACACATATAAACAGGCAATCTATCTTAATGTAATAGATTTATCGTAAATGCGTCTGAATTTTCTTTCCAAAATAGTAAAACAAAACAAAACAAAACAAAAAAAAAAAAGACTGAAAAATCGATCTTCCTGGAAAAAAAAACATGCCTAGTTGACTTTAAAAGAATGATTTTTTTTTGTAAATTCTTGATATTATTACGCGGTGACAACACTGAAAAAATGTATCAATTGGCTATTTTGTTTTGTAGTTTTTTACTTTTAGCTGGAAATACTAACACACATAAACACAAACAACTGTCTTTATATAATAGGCTAACAGTGCAATCCGGCGTCGTCCAGAAACATATCAAAACTAAATAGATGTTAAATAATATTAAATAATGTTAAATAATGTTAAGTTCCCCTGCATACAGGATTCATTTATGTGAGGAGCGAAAAAATAAAACTTAAAAGACTTTCAGAGTGCTACTGAAAGCGCCAAATAAAAGTAATGGCGCTTCCAGATCACTACTAAAACTAAATTCCTTCACTGCCTTTTCTTTGTAGAGAAATGACAATAGGTAAGAAACAATAAATTATATTCGGTGTTAGCGACTTACAATTCGAAAAAGTCATGACCCATTCTTTAATGTAACATTAAAAATCGTGTCTTAATTATCAGAAAATTTACTGATGCAAAAACGTCATTTAATCCCGAAAGAATGAACATGTTTTCTAAATTTTAAATGTTTTAAAGGTTTTAACAGATTAAAATCTATCAACTTTAAGTTTTAATTGAACATAGAATCATACAAAGATACAGAAAACTGATCTTTGTATAATAGGTTAACCACATAAGCCGATCAGTTTAGGTGTTGAAATGTTTTGAACATAACAACTTAAATGTACGTTTCCTCATATCAAACACATTTATGGCGACAACCTGACTTAAGTGTAACTTATTGAAATATATACTTCATATTCAACGCGTACATTGTAAATTTCACCACTTTTCAAGTATTATTGAATCGGACTTTCGTTGTGGACAGATGATTAGGTATTGTAGGTAAATTGAGACATCGGCCACCATAAAAATCTCATTTTAATACATAAATGCGTGTTGGAACATAATTAAAATATACGATTTCCCTCTAAGTAGTTCGGCTAAACAGACAGATCGCTACACATACGTGCGTACGGATCACTCTCGTTAAAAGGCAATGTCATCATCCGCAGACCAATTAGTGTCAGAAAATAAAACTGAGACCAAAGGTAATGGAGAATAATAAGAAAGTGGAGTAAATCAGAAGAGGATAGATTCGTCATTCGTAATGCACCAATTCAAAATCTGAAAGAGAACGAGTCAAATCGAAGCGGATATTTTTGACTTTCAAAAGTTATTTGCCATTTTGCACAGTAACTTGGACTGAAAAATACGATAATATCATTAAGCGAATTGACCACTAAATTGATTTTTTTCTGTTCGTCCGCTTGTATGCTAGGCGTATATTGAAAATGAAACTAATTTTCAATAACATTGTACTATGGTAGTACATTGTTTTTTAATTATTTTTTTTCTCACGATTTCTTTAGCAGTGGGTGTAGAGTACTTGATCTGAAGAAAACAAATTAGGAGTAAGCACTTCTGTTTGGAGAGTTACTACTACGTTTGGCAGCTTCGTATGAAGAAGGGGAACTTGCTTCAAGAAACATTAAGAAATATATATTAAGATAAGGCGAGATAAATATATATATAGTCCAGAGAAAGAGAGAGAGAGAGAAAGAGAGAGAGAGAAAAAGAGAGAGAGAGGGTGAGGGGAAAAATGACTTACAGATGACGTGATAACTAAGGCTGTGACAACAGAATATTCTTTTCATACCTTTTCCTCTCGGGTATATATCTGACGCAGACACACTTAATCAACCGAGAACCGCATCAGTTTGTATAAAAACATATACAATATTAACGGATATATACTCAAGAGTCAAAACAAGGAAAAGAATATGCTGTTGTCACATGCCTAGTGATAATTTGAAGAAAATTATTTTTAAGTTTTCTACTTTTTAAATAAAGATGGTCGACAACAAATTTGTTGCCTGCGTTTTTTTTTCAGTTGATTCAGGACGAATTTGATGTACTGAATCTGAAAATCACATCCGTTACACATTAGTGATTTTGCTCAATCAGGTCAACGTTTTGAGCTATGGCTACATGTTGTTTTTTACGTTTTTGTTCACATTTATGCATGTGTGGAATATTTGAGAAGTTGGTGGGAGTAAGATGTCATGTTGAATAATTGTTTTGATTGGAAATGAATTTTTTTTTAATGACAAGAAATATTCAGAACTGATAGTTTTGGGCGATTATGTTTTAAAAGTACTAGTTTTAAATCATAAAACATAGAAAACTTCCAAAAATTGGTGCTCAGCATACGCGAATAAAGACTCGCTTGTACAGGAGGAATTAGTGACTTGCAAAGAAATAAATACCCTCAACGACTTTCTCATGGACAGAGAAAGAATACTCCTCCCACTGCTGCACATCAAGCTCGGCTTAATCAAGCAGTTCACCAAGGCTCTGGGCACGAATGGTGACTGATTCACTTACTTGTGTCAGATTTTTCCAGGATTCATCATGGAGAAGTTGAAAACTGGCATCTGGCAGCTCATCAAAGATCAAGAGTTCGAAAACTTCATGAAGGAAGTGGAACTGGAAGCGTGAAAGGTATTTTTTCTGATAGTGAAGAACTTACATTGGCAACAATAAGGCCAGAAACTACACAAAACTTGTCGATAACATGCTGACTGCTTTAAAAAATCTGGACTGCAACATGAGCGTAAAGATGCATTACCTAGTTTTATATACGGACCGGTCTCTTGAGAACCCAAGTTTAATGAGTGACGAGCATAGAGAGAGATTCAATCAGGACCTGAAAGATATGGAAACTAGGTGTCAATGTCACTGGGACACAGTCATGGTAGTTGACTATTGTTGGAATGTGAAGAGAAACCTTGCTAGCACTAAGCGTTCCAGGAGTTCAAAAAATGAAAGTTCAAGCCCTGAAGTTTGAACAATCGTAAAGCAACATGCAATTTACGTGTATCTAACTTTATCGATACACATCATTCAGTTTACAGTAATCGATGTTTCTATTAGAAAATCAATATATTTTGGTGGCAAAACATTTTTCTATTAAAAACATATTTAGGATGATATGTGTTGACAAAAAAATCTGCTGTAAATGCCACAAAAATATAATCGATTTTCTTAGAAAATCTAATTTTTTCCTTAGCAGAAAAACTTTATCTGATGGAGAGAAACTGATGCTACTTTCTGGTTCAGCAGCGCAAAAATACCCTAAATCAGTTGTAGAAATCTAGACACAATTAAAAAGTAAAAAAAATGTCCAGTGTAATAATTACTATTTAGATTATTAGGCTGACTTTAAAAATCCTACAAGGCCAATGTAAGTTTTAATTGCCTCAAGTGCGCCACATCGAACTCGCAAATCATTATGTCGAACTTCGGAATCAACATACAATTCCAAATAGAATCTTTTATTTAATCCACAATCTCGTTCGCTAGCAACGTTTTATGTAACTAGCAATTATATTCTTAGTACCATTGCAATCTGTAACTAGGTTTTGTATTGTTTGAAATGGTTTTTTTTTGTGTGGATAATCTAATAAAATTCTCTTTTATTTTACGATATAAATGTTAAATACGTTTAAATATATATATATATAAATAAATAAATATATATATATTTATATATATACACATATATATATATATATTATCTTCGGGAAAATCAGTTAAAAACTAAAAAACTATAGACAGCCACTGATTATATGTTATTGTGACATAGGCTTGACATATTCGGTGGGTTTCTGACAGTATTTTCTATAGTTTTTTTAAGTTTTAAATCATTTTCCCAAACTTAATGTGTCCGCCACCATTTGTATTTTTCAAATACGCTGATAAACACAGTTTTTCGAGCCGACTAAATGTTACAGTAAATAAAACGGGGTTTTATTAATAAACGCAGACACGAAAAAGTCGTCGAAAAATAAATATAACAAATAAACGTTATCAAAGGCAAGTTAAGTTACTTTTCTACCTAACTGGATAAGATTTTAGTGTTTTTATTTAGTGTAAAATGTTTAATCGGTCTGAAAACATGTAGTGTTTATCAGTATGTTTTAAAAAATACAAATGGCAGCAGACTGTGTTGAACACATTAAGTTTGGGAAAATGAGTTAAAAGTAAAAAAATATACAAAATACTGTCAGGAACTCACTCAATATATGTTATCGTGACATAGGCAGACATGTATTCGGTGGTTTTTAACAGTATTTTGTATAGTTTTTTTAGTTTTAACTCATTTTTCCAAATTTAACGTGTTTAACACAGTCTGCTGCCATTTGTAATTTTCAAATATAGCAGTAAACGCTGTGTTTTTCGGGCCGAATAAACATTTTACATTTTACATAAAAAAAACTAAAAAATTATCCATTTTGGTAATAAAGTAACATATCTTGCCTTTGATAATATTTGTTATACATTTATTTTTGACAACTTTTTCGAATCTATATGTACAGTAGTACAAACCCAGTAAAGACACTAAAAATTATGCAATTAGGTAGAAAAGTAACTTATCTTGCCTTTGAAAATATTTACTTGTTATATATTTGTTTTTGTTGACAACTTTTCAAGTCTTTGTGCAAGTACAAACCCAAAGGGGGTATTTTTCTGTCTAATTTTATTTTTGGTACCGCGCTTAAATTTAAATTTCACGATATCTTTTTTTTTTGGGGGGGGTATTTTTTTTTACATTAGGTCCATCTCCACAATTTTCGACTATGCTGAATAAGAAAATCTCATTTAAAATTTGCAGAGACAAGTAGTTTTCGAGATATAAAGACCTGTACTATGCACCACAATTCATTGGCGGCCATAAATAAACACTCCCAACCTCCTCATATTAAGAACGGCTTTCGGAATAAACAACACCCATGCCTAACCACGTGTTTTAACCTTTTACCTGTCTTTTGTCTGTTATAAACAGCTTTTGGAATAAATACCACCATTCTCCCTATGTTAAGAACGGCTTTCAGAATAAACACCCCAACCTACCCATGTTAAAAATTGTGGAGGTGGACCTAATGTAAAAATTTACCTTTTGTTTTTTAAATAAATTGTTAGTTGAAAGCACAGAATAGTGACAAAACACCATCCCCTCCCCTTGGTAAGAATGGCTGAAAAAAAAAATAACGGTTTTCTTGGTAGAAACTTCTCTGTATTTCACCAAACAATTTCTGATGCTAATGCACTTACTCATCCGCGCTATTTTTATAATTGTATTTCCAAGTTTAATTAAAGTTTTATGATATGTTTTTTTTTATTCAATTGTAAGGTTAAAGCACAGAATAGGTACAAAGCACCCTTCCCTCCCATGTTAAAAATGTCTTTTTAAATAATAACGTTATCATTTCAGCACGGATCACTCTCTGCATGAGTACCTAATATTTTTATTTTTTTTTTTTCAGCCATTTTTACCATAGAGAGGAAATGGTGTTTTGTAACTATTCTGTGCTTTCAACTAACAATTTATTATTAAAAAAAGATATCGTGAAATTATAAAAAAATATGAAGATATTGGGAAAGTTGAATTTAACTTGAAAAAAAAAAAACAAAAACAACGTGAACGGCGCGTTAAACATTGAAGCCGGAGTTTATTTGGCAATAAGGTCACGTTAGTTGATTAATGGGGGCTAGTGCACTTACTGATCCGCACTATTTTTAAATCGTATTTCCAAGTTTAATTAAAGTTTTATATGTTTCTTTGGTATTTTTTTTTTAGATTAGGTCCACCTCCACAATTTTCTTTTAAATGACTTGTATAGGTTTCCGACTATGCTGAATACGGAAATCGCATTGTAATTTTGCAGAAGTAGTTATCGAGATATAAATAGTTGTTTTATGCATTGTATTCTTTGGCGGCCATCTTTGTTACGCGCGTAGATTTGTTAATGACGTGTGTGCAGGCGCGTAAAAAGCTGGCCGCCAGAGATTACAATGCATTATACAATTTTTTATATCTCGATAACTATTTATTTCTGCAAAATTTCAATGCGATTTCCGTATTCAGCATAGTCGTCATTTAAAAGTCGTCATTTAAAAGAAAATTGTGGAGGTGGACCTAATCTAAAAATTTACCGTTTTTTTTTTTATTCAATTGTAAGATTAAAGTACAGAATAGGTACACCCCCATGTTAAGAATAGCTTAGTAAATAATAACATTATTATTTCAGCACGGATAAATAAGTGCATGAGTACCCAATTTCTTTAATAAAGAAAAAGCATTCATATTTTCTTATATGAAAACAACTTCTGCAAAAAAAAAAAAAAAGAAAAAAGTGTACTTTCAATTTTTGTTTAAAAATGTTTTCTTAAAAAAAAAACAAAAAAAAAAAACTCTGGTAAAAAAAGCAAAAACCAAAACATTAATTGGTACTCACGCAGAGAGTGATCCGTGCTGAAATAATAACGTTATTATTTAAAAGCCATTCTTAACATGGGGAGGGGAGGGTGTTTTGTACCTATTCTGTACTTTAACCTTACAATTGAATAAAAAAACATATCATAAAACTTTAATTAAACGTGGAAATACGATTTAAAAATTAGCGCGGATCACTTTCTGCATTAGCACCGAAAGTACAGAATAGTTAGAAAATATCCTCCCTCCTCATGTTAAGAATGGATTTTTTAAATAATAATGTTAATGTTTCAGTACTGTTCCTTTTCTGCTTAAGTTTCACTTTTGTTTATTAAATTGTTAGGTGAAAGTACAGAATAGTTACAAAACACCCCCTTCCCATGTTAAGAATGGCTTCCTAAAAAAAAACGTCATTATTTCAGCACGGTAGCTTCTCTGCATAAGTACCGTGTTTTGTTTATCAAATTGTTCGGTGAAAGTCTAGAATAGTTACAAAATACCGTCTCCATGTTAAGCATGACTTTCTAAATAACGTTATTTCAGCACAGTATTTTCTATGCATACGTACTATCTATTTTTGTTTATTAAATTGTTAGGTGAACCTATAGAATAGCTTTCTAAATAATAACGGTATTATTTCAGCACGGTACCTTCTCTGCATAAGTACTATATTTTATTTATTAAATTGTTAGGTGAAAGTATAAAATAGTTACAGAACACCCTCCCCATCCCATGTTAAGAATGGCTTTCTTAACATTTCAGCACGATACTTTATCTGCATAAGTACCATCTTTTGTTTATTAAATTGTTAGGTGAAAGTATAGAATAGTTACAAAACGCCCTCCCCATGTTAAGAATGGCTTTCTAAATAATGTTATTCTTTTAGCACGGTACTTTCTCTGCATAAGTACCATGCTTTGTTTATTAAATTGTAAGGTGAAAGTACGGTACTCATGCAGACAGTGATCCGTGTGAAATAATAACGTTATTATTTAAAAAGCCATTCTTAACATGGGGAGGGGAGGATGTTTTGTACCTAATCTGTACTTTAACCTTACACTTGAATAAAAAACCTATAAAACTTTAATTTAACGTGCAAATACGATTTAAAAAATAGCGCCGCATCACTCTCTGCATCAGCACCAAATATTGACAAAATTAAAAAAAAAACCCCAAAAAACCCACTTTGTCTTTTATGCTTCAACTCAACTTTTTTTTGCCTGATATAATAAAAAAGTTTTTAAATTAAAAAATTTTGAAGATAAACAAATGAATTATGTTACTTTTTTTTACTTATCGAGTAAACAGAAAATGAAATCTTTTAATTCGTCTCATCAAATCGTGAAATGAATTGAAACGGAAGTTCAGTTCTATCAACAAAACAGGTTCGCACTAACGGCTTACGAAAATATTTTTATTTTATTTAATATTTTTTAATTGGCAATGTTAATTTATTCTAATAACATGGAAACACCCCTCTACTCTAAAGATGGGTTGTCTGAAAATTTCAAATAAATTGGTAATGTAGAAATACGGTTTTATCGACTTTGAACGAACCAAGAATTACATATATATATATATATATATATATATATATATATATATATATTGTTTATAATTTTTCTCCATTTTTAAATGACTATGAGTTTTTTCAAAATATATGTGTATAACAATATATATACATGTATATATTTGGATATATATATATATATGTATATATAATCATATTTGTGTATATATGTATGCATATATATATATGCATATATAAATGAGTTAAATCACAGATTAGATAATCAAATGAATTATCTTATTAAATATTACAGTGAGATAATATTTACAGGACGATACAACCCAAAAGGGTAAAGCCTTCGGCGCCTGTGGCGCATTGGATAGAGACGTTGAATCTCTACGGTTCCAGGTGAGAATTGTCTGAAGATATGGTCTCAATCCTACCCAAAGCCTACCAGAGGCTTACTTGGCCAAAAACCTGGTGAGACGACAACAACTATGGAAGGCAGTAATTGCTGAGAATGCAGTAAGGAGATTCGGAGTTCCTATCCCGTCACGGTTACCACCTGACGAAACGTCGTGAAATAACAACTAAGAACGATGAGGATAATAGTCCGCAATAAATAAATTAATAAATAATACTCATCTCAATAATGAATTCTAATTAAAGGATATAAATAATTTCTTCTTAGCAAAAAAAAAAAAAAATCTGATACACTTAAAACATAGCTCAGTGGTAGAACATTTGACTATTATTCTCATCTTTCTTTGTTCTTGTTAAAAATTAATTAATATAAGAAAAACATCCGTAATCAATTGCAACTGCTAGACAGAATGGGAATAATATCATTAAATCCACCATCTTTTATTTATATTATAATACTATCAGGCCATCCTATAAGTTCTGTCCGAATTTTAACCTTTTTTTTTTTTTGATGAACGAAGCATTTTAACGAATTACATTTTTTTTATAGAACGATAAAATTTAAATTTGCTTGATGATGACCCTACTAACATGGAAGTTCCTAAGAATCATTTGAGGCATATAATGCTTTATGGGTTCAAGAAAGGAAACTCAGCAGCCGAAGCGGCTAGAAATATTCACTCAGTTTTTGGAAAGGAATGTGTGAATGAAGGAACTTGCAGAAGATGATTTGCGAAATTCAGAAGATTACACTCTTGAAGATGAAGATCAAACGTCCACAGTAGTTTGATAAGTTTCTTGAAGAAGCTTTTGAAGAAAACCCTGCTTTAACAGTTGAAAAATTGGCAATAAAACTGAGTTCAAACCATACAACTATTCATTGTCACTTGTTTCACCATTTTTGGATAAATCTGTGCCTGGTGACAAAAATGGATCTTTTATCAAAATGTTAAGCGTCGTAGATAATAGATTGATAAAGGGGAAAGACTCCAGTCACTGCCGAAAATAAAACTTTTTCTTTTTTCAATATGGGAGATTGGCAAGGAATAATCCACTTTGAATTGTTACCACCTAACGCCAAAATTAATGCTCAAATCTACCGCCAACAATTAGAGCATTTGAACCAAGCTTCGAGGGAGAAAAGACCTACTCTAGTGAATCTAAAAGGGGGGATATTTCATCAGGACAGTGCACGACCTCACACAGCCAGAATGACCTCACAAAAAAATTGTTTCGTAGGTTACAAAATCATTTAGAAGGAACAGATTTTGTAACGCAGAAAGATGTTGAAACTGACATTTGTTAGTTGTTCGAATCAAAACAAAAGATTTTAGTGATGGAATTAATAAGCTTGTTAATAGATGGAAGAAAGTCATAGATAATCAGGGAAAATATGTTGATGATTAAATCTTTAATATAATTTAACAGTTGGTCACTTCTTTTCTTTATTCATAAATTCGAACCGAACTTATGGGATGAACTGATATTATTTCTATATGAATATATTACTGCGCTCGTTTTTTTAACTTCCTTATCACACTTTGCTCAGTAGGCAGTGTAGAGTACTTATATGAAGAAAGGGACGTGTGAGGAAACATTTCCGGTTTGAGAGTTTCTAGTATGAAAAAAGAGAAGTTGATAAAAATAAACAGAATAAGAAACAAGTTGGAGAAGATCTATCTTTAAAAAAAATTGTTGATTAGAAACAGACAAATATTTTCCAATGTTGAAACCTTTAAATTATCAAGCCGTAAAAGCGACTCGAGAGTAAAGATCAATGGGCGTAAGGTAGTCGGTAAGACAACAGTTTATTGATGGTAGTAATGGTGGTGGAATTGAATTTAACATGCATTATTTTGAACATACCATCGGAATTAGTTTTGAACTCTGTTCCGTCTGCCTGCTTCCCACCGGACTATAACTTGGATGTCTTCAAATCCAATGTTAACAAATTCCTAATGAACCGCCGCCTTAAGTAAACACTTCATCAAATCTCCACACTAACGTAATGTACTTGCAATAACCTTTATCCCTGAGTGACTTCAGGGCCTTGATAAGTGGTGATCACTCTGTAAAAAAAAAAGAACTCCAACAAATTAAAGCGTTTTCCTCTAAAGTCTATTTTAATATAGCTTTAATTAAAACAGGTATATACATTTTTTATCGTTTTGAAGTTTATGGTAGCTTATCTATTGGATTAGATTAAAAAGGAATATTGTTTAAGTATAAAGCTCACACTCAAATAGTTGACTTAACTTATTTACATATTTGGGAACATCGCCATAGGCTTGAAAATATCACGGTCTTCGGTTACTTTTTCACTTGTCACTGGCGACATGCCCGTCTTAATCCTTATCTTGTCCACCCCTTTGTTTGGTAATAGTACACTTTACGTTTGTGTAATGAGATCCGAGTATGATTCCTTTACATAGTAGTAGTCTAATTTGTTTTTCTGAATAATGATGTTGATTGCTCTCTTAATATTAAACCTATTTATCTGAATTTCGTCGTCTGTATCGCACGATAACTCGATAAAATGTTCTTAAACATTTAATTCCAAAGACATTGATCTCACTTCTGCTATGCCAGTGTATTCCATGATTCAATGGGATATACATAATATCAATGTAGTTTTAAATTCAGAGGCGATGATCTCTCCTTTTTGCTACATATCTTTTCTTTTAGAAGTCAAAATACAAAAGTTGACATATCTCTATTTCTTCGAGTTTCTGATGAATGTCCATGAACCATTAAGCCAAGAACCCTAAAAATATTCCCCTGATTTCAACGATATTAATATGAGAAGATTACACACACTTGTTTATGCTTACGAGGGGCGTGCAATAAGTAATGCCCCTGACCCACTTTCCATAGTAGTAGAGAAACGAAACTTGGCACAGTTATTAGTCTTTCTCTACATAGGAACCACCCAGAGTTATGCATTTCTCCCATCGTTTGATCCTCCGACCACAACGTGACTTCAGAAATCAAGGCTGCATCATTTGGGAAACGCTTTCCTTTCAAAAAAAAAATTCATGGCTGGGAAGAGGTGAAAGTCAGAGGGTGCAAGGTCAGGAGAGTAGGGAGGATGGGAAAGGATTCCATAACCACACGCCCGTGCTTCTGATATGGCGACATTCGAGTTGTGGACCGGAGCGTTGTCCTGTAGGAGGAGGGTACCTTTGCTGATCTTGTCCCGCCTCTTGATTTTGATAGCTTCCCTAAATTTCCTCAAAAGTGAAGCAAAATAGGCTCCTGTAATTGTGGTACCCTTTGCCAGGAAATATGTCATCACTACTCCGTCCTGGTCCCAGAAGACTGTGAGCATTACTTTCAATCTTTGGAGGTGGTGAGTCCAAGTGCTTCAACTGCATTAACTGGGCTTTGGTCTCTGGATCATAGTGATGGACCCAGGTTTCATCGTGTGTAATCAATCTTTTGAAAAACTTTGACTCATCTTCTTGACACATCTCCAAATTCATCCTCGAGCACTCGACGCGTTCTCGCTTCTGGAATGGTGTGAGCAACCTGGGAATCCATGTAGCAGACACCTTATGCATATACAAATGATCATGAATGATAGTTTCCACAGACCCTGTACTAATCTTGACATCTTGGGCTATTTGTGCCGGTCGTCCAAAATGGCAGCCTTAACTTGACGGACAGATGCCTCATCAATGGCAGAAGGGGGGCAACCAGGTCTGGGAGCTGTTTCCACAGACTTCCAGCCATGTTGTAATTCACGATGTCAGCGTTTTACAAGGTCATATGACGGGGCATTATCACCATAAGTTTCTTTCATTTCATCAAAAGTCTCCTGTTGTGTGCGTCCTTTCAAATACAAAAACTGGATCACTACTCGACATTCAACAGGTTCCATTTCACAGCTGACTCAGTTCAATCACCTGTAAAACAGAAACCGTAATTAGTTCAGAGCTGTAATTTGCTACATAACCCGTAGAGATATAAATCATTGGACATGCAAAATTTCATCTAGATCAGACAACTGGAAGTGGGTCAGGGGCATTACTTATTGCACACCCCTCGTATATACATTACTAGCAGGCCACCGAGTGTTGTCCGGTGTTTAAGTAAGCATAAATATTATATTTTAATTAATGCAGAATTCTCATTTATTATAAACAGAAATACCGTAGGTATTAAACGTAACTTTTAATTCCTTTGAAAAATGAAGTAAAAAAAAATCGGAAATTTTTTTTAGATATGTGCATTTCTAAACAGTTCACTTCTTCTGAGTAAAAATACTCGAGTTGAGAACGAAACCAACCACAAAGACAGTGAGTCAAGTAGAATAACCATTAGGCCAGCTTGACATATCCTTCAAAAAGTGTTTTCAAGCCT
The DNA here is from genome assembly GCF_053919585.1 of Euprymna scolopes. Classification (NCBI taxonomy): domain Eukaryota; kingdom Metazoa; phylum Mollusca; class Cephalopoda; order Sepiida; family Sepiolidae; genus Euprymna; species Euprymna scolopes. The sequence continues at coordinate 40,112,603 of NC_136515.1, forward strand.
ACTTATTGTTAATATAAAGAATCTGTCATCTGCATAATGCACGCATTTGTGAAACAGTTGAGAAACAGATAAAAATCCAACGACCCACACGTATCAACTTTGACCCTTTAGCAGCCCTTTAAATGAAAATCGAGGAAAAAGTTTTCCATGTGCCTGAATACCCTATATATCACCTTTCAAACCTGTAGATCAAATATTTGCTTAGTAGTGCCCTCATACACAATCTCACTTTTATAGATATATAGACTTAATACTTAAGTAAGCTTAAATAACTCAATATAGACTTTACCTTAGAAAATTGAACAATTACATCAGATGTATGTTATGAGCGTTGTATCATATTTCAGGACGCTTCTTGTTGATTGCGCACTTGAAAAGTTTGGTAAAAAGTGTTAGAAGTTTGATTACATAATAGAGGGGATTAGAAAATGTTCCAGTTTGTGGAATTCCGTGAAGTTAAGTTTACATTGAATAGTTTACTCAAGTAAGACACAGTTGAAATCTAAAAATCAATCTCAGAAAATAAACACGAGGATAAAACAGTTTAATTGAGAAATTTTTTCGATGAGGATGACATTAATACGCGATCTCTGATGTGCACGACAAACATGAAATTCCTGATATTCCAATCACCAAAAATTAATTCATAGAAAACTGAAACAGACATTCGTAGGAGTCTGTCTATTATATCGGCGTCTTTAAAAATGCTGTTTCAAACTGAGCTATAATATATGGACGGATGAATAAAACTTCTCTAACATGTAAACACATGCAGTGAAATCGTCAAAGTTGGTCCTAAGAAGCATTTAAGCCGAGACATCAACCTTTGAATCTGATGAACGAATTTTTATGTTTTCTTGTACCATTTTATAGAACTACAATAACGTAATCCGTCAGAGTTTATTAAAAAATATAGTCCTGTAAACAGCGAAAGTAAGGACTTATATTTTTAATTGAAGAATATAAAAGAGTTGTCGCCCTTACAACTAAAAATTTATTAATTTTCTGTATGAACTGTGTCAATCGCTTTTTTGCAGATTAGTAAAATATCAATATTTCTCTAAATATGCGCCACAAAAAAAATTGTATCATCAAAGAACTGCTTTAAGGTTACTTATTTCCTAAAATTTTATTCAAATTCATGCGATATTTACGAAGTTATGGTATTTTATTCCTTATCAAGGAATCTATACTGCCCTTCACTTTATTGCCAATCTTTTACAATGTTTAAAATCGTGATATTCGGAAAATTTGAAGGGAAGTCAATCGAAACCCAAACAGCACCAATGCTTCCATTTTTGCAAGAGCTGGAATCGCTCTAAAATCTAGGCAGGCCGATGCAATGTGTTGAATGGGATAGCAAGGAGCATCAATCTTCCTCCAAGACCACCATTGAGCAAAAACATAGGGAAAAACGAATGGCTGTGGCACAGAATTCATGAAAATGGATTTCAAAAGTGTCCTATTTACGGATGAGGTTCGTGCTCCTCTTGCCGGTCCAGATGGAAAGGGCTAAAGTTTGGAATCCGAACGGAACTTCGACCCCTTATCGACCACTTCACCACTAACAAGGAGATGGGGGCACCATGTTTTGGGTGAGAATCGTTAGGGATAAGTTATGTTAACCATTCCGAGGGCCGAGTTTGTAAAGCTTACTAGCAATGCGTACACGGCCTTTTGGAATAATCATTTATCACCATGGCTAGATGACCTACCATTGTCACGTCGCTTTTAAATAATTTTTATTCATAACAATGAATAAGCCCATTCTGCTAGGGCGACTGAACCTTTCCTTGATTCTATGGACTTCGTTGGAGAAACCTTCATGACCTGGCCACCATGTTCTCCAGACCTTATTCCCATTAAACATCTCTGGTCGAGATTGAAAAGAGGGGTTTATGAGGAATGAGAGCAATTTACTTCAAAGGATGGCCAGTGGAGGAAAATAGTCGCCAGAGCCATAATTTTTTTTTCAGGTCAAACAATTGATGTCCTCGGTGGACAAAAGGTTGCTTGAAGTTATTTAAAACACAGTGGATATGTTGATAAGAGAATCATTTATTTGAGGATTTGCACCTAGGACGCGCTTTTCTTTACTATAGTTTGACAGTAAAATATAATAAAAGATAAAGTTTTCATGATTAAATTGTATTTTTGCCATAAAAGCATTTTAAGAGATCTGCAATAAAGAGATGAACAGTGGAAATCCCTCGATAAAGAAAAAACTTTGTGAATGTCGCTTGAATTTGAATTAAAATTTGGGAAATAACTAACCTTAAAGTCGTGCTTTAATGATACAAGTTTAATTTCTTGTGACGCATATGTTATGAATTATTGCTATGTTACTAATCTAATATAAAGCGATTGACGGGTTTAAAAAGTTGAAACAAATAAGATTTATTAAAGAAAACAAGTGGAGCATGCATGGTTCCCCGTGAGTGCACAGTGAACAAGGCATAAAAAATGACTAAGTTCAGCATTTGCCCCCTCTTATTTAGACCCAAAAGTCCTTAGGGGACGTCAAATCCTGGTGAAAATGAACAAACAGTACAGTTTTAGGCCTTAACATATGTAAATTTGAGTTATGCACTATGCAAAAAAAAAAAAAAAGAAATAACTAAGTTCATCATCCCCTCCCATTTAGCCCCCCAAATCCCTAAGGCCTTAACATATTTAAATTTGAGTTCAGCACCATGCAAAACTGCTATATAGACATACACAGAACATTTTGGACAAATATGGTAAAATAATTCCCAAAATGCAGTGTTTTCATTAGCCTTAAAAGAGCCCTTCGGACACACCCAAGAGTTATCGTGAGGTATAGACAAACAAAATTATATAGAAATTAGTTAGTTACAACTTTTCTGAAAGTTTTATAAAAATCCAAGGCATCAATTTTTTTTTTAATTAGTACAAAAGTGTCAATTTTAGCCATTTTAACCCGAAAGGCGCCCTTAGGGGGGGGCAACCGGAGTTTTCCCGGAAAATCCGTTCTGTTACATTTTTACTCATATCATGTTTAATGTTTGTGCAAAATTTCAAAAAGTTCCAAGATGTAGTTATTGAGAAAATGCGGACAGACGGACAGACGAACGGATAAGGATGAATTTTAGGGTCCACCCTTCTTTTGTCGGAGGACCAAAAAGTTCACTGCATATTGGGCGAAGCTGGGTGGATCTAGTTAGTGTCTTATGAAATTACATAGACGCGTACTTAATTGCTGTTTACTAGTTTACCATAAATAATGTGTCTTTATGAAGATGTGAAGACTCGTTAATAATTACTGTTTACATCTTACCGTAACAGAACGACGGGAATATTATTTCTAACATATTAATAGAAAGGTCAATGATTATCAAAAGACAAGCAGCCAGAGCCCCTGATACAGTTTATTAGACGCAAGCAAAATAATTTTAATAAAATATTAACGAGAAAACCCGATGTTGTTCGTGATTGAATGAGGAACACCATGTTCTTTTTCACTTTAGTTTTTTTTGTCCTTTTTCACTAAGTTTATAATATATTTATTATAAGTTTATAATATATTTTATTATAAGTTTATAATATATTGCTTTCGTTTTGTACTGCCTTCTTCCCGTTTCCTCACCTAATACGATCGGAAGAAGCAAGTTTTGGAAAACTCCTTGAATTAATTTCATATCATGTAACGTTTTAACGCTCATAGATTACTGAAGTGACAACATAGAGACTCGGTACATGGACAGGGAACATTGATTCTTAAAACCACTTCCATTATCTTTCTCGGGCAATTTTATAGATATTTAAGTTTAGAGAGGAGTTTTCATCTTGAAAACCCCTTACTAGGAATACTCTGATGTAATTCATATGCACAAGTAGGAAACCAAATGACTATGATTGAGACATTAGGAAACGAGCAGTATCTCCTCTCCCCCAATCCATTAAAATTATCACTATGATAGGTTTTTGAGGTTGCTGAAAACGAAAATAACGTTTAAAATTCGAAAGAAAACGAGTAGCTTCCAACATATGAAGAAATTATAGTTTTAAAAAATGAGGCATCACTTTTCTAGATTAATTTTACGTCAAATAAAAACCAATTTTATAGCGACCTTTCTCGTCATTTTTCCATCCGTAGCCCTTGAGCCTTTGGAGGGGCATAGGCCAGCTACAACTTTTTGTAGATGCTTTTGTAGCGAGGAGTTCTTTTTACAGGGTGACAGTGCTGGGCCCACGCCCAACCTTCCCAGAATGTACATACAACGCCTAACCTTCATAAATGCTCACCCATCTGGTACTGGCCAGGCTCAACGTCGCTTAACTTCGGTGATCTGGCGAGAACCGGTGTGTCAACGTGATTGTGCTATTGTGTCATTTTTTGTTTAGGGGTGGTTTATTTGGTAATTTTGGCTTGGTAGACCACCACAAAACCTACCTTAAAAAACTTGTTTTCCATAAGTTTTCAGGTGTGTTGAAAACGAATATCGCATTTAAATTTTCCGCAAAGAAGTATTTTTCCAGGTATGAACAATGTAAATGTTTATACATGGAAAAATACTTAAGCATAAACAATGTAATTGTTTATACATGGAAAAATACTTAAGCATAAACAATGTAATTGTTTATACATGGAAAAATACTTAAGCATAAACAATGTAATTGTTTATACATGGAAAAATACTTAAGCATAAACAATGTAATTGTTTATACATGGAAAAATACTTAAGCATAAACAATGTAATTGTTTATACATGGAAAAATACTTAAGCATAAACAATGTAATTGTTTATACATGGAAAAATACTTAAGCATAAACAATGTAATTGTTTATACATGGAAAAATACTTAAGCATAAACAATGTAATTGTTTATACATGGAAAAATACTTAAGCATAAACAATGTAATTGTTTATACATGGAAAAATACTTAAGCATAAACAATGTAAATGTTTATACATGGAAAAATACTTAAGCATAAACAATGTAATTGTTTATACATGGAATAATACTTAAGCATAAACAATGTAATTGTTTATACATGGAAAAATACTTAAGCATAAACAATGTAAATGTTTATACATGGAAAAATACTTAAGCATAAACAATGTAATTGTTTATACATGGAAAAATACTTAAGCATAAACAATGTAATTGTTTATACATGGAAAAATACTTAAGCATAAACAATGTAATTGTTTATACATGGAAAAATACTTAAGCATAAACAATGTAAATGTTTATACATGGAAAAATACTTAAGCATAAACAATGTAATTGTTTATACATGGAAAAATACTTAAGCATAAACAATGTAATTGTTTATACATGGAAAAATACTTAAGCATAAACAATGTAATTGTTTATACATGGAAAAATACTTAAGCATAAACAATGTAATTGTTTATACATGGAAAAATACTTAAGCATAAACAATGTAATTGTTTATACATGGAAAAATACTTAAGCATAAACAATGTAATTGTTTATACATGGAAAAATACTTAAGCATAAACAATGTAATTGTTTATACATGGAAAAATACTTAAGCATAAACAATGTAAATGTTTATACATGGAAAAATACTTAAGCATAAACAATGTAATTGTTTATACATGGAAAAATACTTAAGCATAAACAATGTAATTGTTTATACATGGAAAAATACTTAAGCATAAACAATGTAATTGTTTATACATGGAAAAATACTTAAGCATAAACAATGTAATTGTTTATACATGGAAAAATACTTAAGCATAAACAATGTAAATGTTTATACATGGAAAAATACTTAAGCATAAACAATGTAAATGTTTATACATGGAAAAATACTTAAGCATAAACAATGTAATTGTTTATACATGGAAAAATACTTAAGCCTAAACAATGTAATTGTTTATACATGGAAAAATACTTAAGCATAAACAATGTAATTGTTTATACATGGAAAAATACTTAAGCATAAACAATGTAATTGTTTATACATGGAAAAATACTTAAGCATAAACAATGTAATTGTTTATACATGGAAAAATACTTAAGCATAAACAATGTAATTGTTTATACATGGAAAAATACTTAAGCATAAACAATGTAATTGTTTATACATGGAAAAATACTTAAGCATAAACAATGTAATTGTTTATACATGGAAAAATACTTAAGCATAAACAATGTAAATGTTTATACATGGAAAAATACTTAAGCATAAACAATGTAATTGTTTATACATGGAAAAATACTTAAGCCTAAACAATGTAATTGTTTATACATGGAAAAATACTTAAGCATAAACAATGTAATTGTTTATACATGGAAAAATACTTAAGCATAAACAATGTAATTGTTTATACATGGAAAAATACTTAAGCATAAACAATGTAAATGTTTATACATGGAAAAATACTTAAGCATAAACAATGTAAATGTTTATACATGGAAAAATACTTAAGCATAAACAATGTAATTGTTTATACATGGAAAAATACTTAAGCATAAACAATGTAATTGTTTATACATGGAAAAATACTTAAGCATAAACAATGTAATTGTTTATACATGGAAAAATACTTAAGCATAAACAATGTAAATGTTTATACATGGAAAAATACTTAAGCATAAACAATGTAATTGTTTATACATGGAAAAATACTTAAGCATAAACAATGTAATTGTTTATACATGGAAAAATACTTAAGCATAAACAATGTAATTGTTTATACATGGAAAAATACTTAAGCATAAACAATGTAATTGTTTATACATGGAAAAATACTTAAGCATAAACAATGTAAATGTTTATACATGGAAAAATACTTAAGCATAAACAATGTAATTGTTTATACATGGAAAAATACTTAAGCATAAACAATGTAATTGTTTATACATGGAAAAATACTTAAGCATAAACAATGTAATTGTTTATACATGGAAAAATACTTAAGCATAAACAATGTAATTGTTTATACATGGAAAAATACTTAAGCATAAACAATGTAATTGTTTATACATGGAAAAATACTTAAGCATAAACAATGTAATTGTTTATACATGGAAAAATACTTAAGCGGTATAAACAATGTAATCGCTTATACCGCTTAAGCGGTGGCATTTGTATGCGCAAAGTACTTATTTGTGGAAAATTTAAATGGAATATTCGTTTTGAACTCGAAATCATAGAGAAAACAATTTTTGGGTAGGTTTTGTGTTGGTCTACAAGACACAATAAACACCACCCCTAAAAATAACAGACGGCCCCAAAAAGATGGGCATAAGATAGGCGCTCATTTACGTTTAATCACCCACTTCCTGAAACTATAACTTCTCAAAATATTAGAAACTACTAATTTGCTAGAATTTCAAACATTATTTTCGTTTTAAGCACCCTCAAAAACATAAAATAGTCGTAATTTTAAACTTTCGTGGGTACAAAGATACTGCATCTTTACCGAAACATTTTACGGCTGTAAAATTATGCCAAAAATAGGCCCTAGATGATCGATGAACCACTTAATGTGCGAACTTAGGGGCAAATGTCACATAACCCACTACAAAATTCAAGCCATTAGCTTTCCAACGAGCCTTTATTTGATAAATTCTGATTATTAAACGCTGAATTTTGGAACTTTATTAAATTGACAAAAAAGGTGGTATATATATATAAAATAGTAAGCGTTTTCGCATATTATCGACTTTTTAATCAAACAAACGGTTGAAACCATTGCCAAAATGGAAAATATGATGAAAAAAAATGAAACCTGCTTCATTCGAAACCTTAACCCTGATCTAATAATTATTTTTTAAAAGACAAACATTTTTACCTGGTCAAAATGATAAGACCACTGATAATTTATCTAACAAAAGGCAATTATAAATTACTAAAAAGGGTCTCAGTATTTAGTATAACCTCCATTATTACGAATTACTTCAAAAATTCTCTTCAGCATGCTTGCAACTAAATTTTTTATTAGTTGCGAAGGAATTTTATCCCATCTACTGAAAACTGAATCAAAAAGTTCCTTTATCGAATCATACTTGGTTCCGTCCTTGAACACTTCTTTTGCCATCCATCCCCAAAGATTTTCAATGGGATTGACTTCGTTTGCAATGGATCTATGGGAGAGTCCAACCCTATTAAGCTCAAAGATCCTTCCTCTCTCAAACTCTGATAATGGTTTCCCTTTTGCCATTTATAATTTAGTAAGATGTTTTTTATCCACTAACAAGTTGCTTTTAGTAACTTAGAAAGCTTTTCGTATTCATTTTTTCAAAATTAACCGATTTTATTAAAGTGGTCTTATCATTTTGACCAGGTAAAAATGTTTGTTTTTTAAAAAATAATTATTAGATCAGGATTAAGGTTTCGAATGACATAGATTTCATTTTTTTCCATCATATTTTCCCTTTTGGCAATGGTTTCAACCATTTGTTTGATTAAAATTTCGATAATATGCGTAAACGTTTACTTTCTTAAGTGGTCTTATGATTTTGACCAGGACTGTATATTGATTAGTCTATTTAACTTCACGAATTGTATGCTATATGCGGAGTATATTTTATTCGTGGATTCCCTATAAACTATCAAAATAATCCCCAAATTGTAATATGACGCCTTCTGAAACTTCGACTCATTTGCTAAAAAAAAAGAAGGAATATTTACGATTCTCGTAAATCTTTTTATAAATATCAGCAAAAATCTCCTGTGCTGGACAGGCTGGACAGAAGAGGTCACAAATATATTCTTCTTTAATCTAGTCTTGACGATGGTGTACACAAGTCGGAAATAAACTTTTCTGCTTGTAACAGTTTGTCTTTCGTTGGTTGACATATGAATGTGTCTATCTGCATATCTGCCGGGTATTTTTGTGTTCAATGGTTTGTGTGACGCGACTTTTGCATCAGATTACACAAAAATACAAACTGCGTTTTTAATGATATATTGCCGACAAGGAAACTCTCTCTCTCTCTCTCTTTCTCTCTCTCTCTCTAAGCATTGAGGAAATCATTAAATCCTCGCGGGATTTACTCCTCTGAAACGGACTAATACATTACCGGATTCTTTCAATTTTTATGTCTATTTCCTTTTATTTCTTTTAATTCAATGTTCATTCATATTTCTTCTTTTTTGTTTACTACTCATTTATTTATATCTTATTTTTAGAGATACCAGATGCTGATCGTTTATTCATATGCGTGTATTCCTATCTCTGATTCCATGAACAAAGCTCCTTTTTAGAATGAAAGCCTGTGGAACTCTTTTCCGATTGCCTGCTTTCCAGCTGACTACAATGTGATTGTCTTCAATTCCAACGTAAACAAGTTCTTGATGAACCGTTCCCCTAAGTAATCCAATTTACAAAATTCCCACTACTTATGTTTACTGCGCTATAATCACATTAACTCTTATCCTCGAGTGGCCTCTGGGCCTTGATAAGTGGAAAAGAAAAATCCATATACTTTTATTATTATTTAAAAAAAATGTAATTTTTATTTTCTAAGCAACATAAACTATTGTGAATTGGGATAGGAAATCACATGTTTCGTTTAATCATATTAAGACTCAGCTCATGCTTTTCTATCGTAGGCGTGTCCCTTTTCTTCCTTAGATTCACATAAATGATCATGCCCCCCCTTTTTTTTTATAAAGATCGACTCTAAAACATTTTGATCATTCTTACTCAGCAAAGCTTTCTTGGAGTTTCTACATTAAATGCACTGCTTTTTTCTGCCGTATACAAATGCGATCCCCCTCTACCGTACGAAACACGTTTTTACAACTCTGTTTATACAAATTTACTATCAGATTATGCGTGGAGATCTGTTGTCATATTTCTGCTCGTGAATCCTTTTCCTACTTAAGGGTTCTTGATAAGATATAGAACCGTATCTCTAATTTAATTACCTTTCTTCTATTCTGCACTCTCTCTCCTTTTATACGTGATACTGCTAGTCTCAATATTTTCATTACATTTGTATGCGCTCGCATTTTAAGGAATAAATTAGTTTATGATATTAAGAAATTTAGAAACGAATTAATTTATTCCTTCAAATGTAAGAATGCTTGAAAATTTATGTATGTAAGCATGTATGTATATGTCTGCATATATATATATATTTGTGTATATACGTCCGTACGTGTGTATGTGCTTGTAAATATAGTTACATTTATGTATGTATAAGTATAAAATAATTGAAAACAAATAGATGAATAACAAAAAAATGCTTATTTCATATCGATTATGAACACGAACAAATTAAAAAATCTCGAAACGAATAAGGTAAAGACAACTCTAATTTATTTCTCGAAGTGCGAATGCATACATATTAGTGCTGGGACGATTAATCGGAATCGGGAAAATCGGAACATTCTGGGTTATCGGAATCAGTATCGGAATCGGTAAAGTTTGTGTCTATTTTCCGATTCCAAAAACGATTCTCTGTATTGTCTTTTTATTTGATGCCGTTCAAACAAAAATTGTTAAATGTTGATAGTAATAAAAAATAAAGGAATCTTTATTGATTTTAAATTACTAGTCAAACTAAAAAAATATAGATCATCGCCTACAAGTTTGTGTTTACGTTTAAGAAAATATCTGCACATTTAACATGTATTTTTACTGTAATCAGGGGAAAATAACGATGTAATTAAATATTTTTTCACAAGGAATCGGAATCGTTTCTCTGTTTTATCGTTATGTTCATGGCAAGTGCTCGTCTTAGCTCCAATATTATCCCCCCCCTCGCCAAATATTCACGAGAAACATTCGTTTGGCTGTAAACATAAAAAACTTCCCCCACTCCTTATCTGTGCCTAAACCTAAACGTAGATTCCATGAACAAAGCTTCTTTCTTAGGACTGCACACCTGTGGAATTCTCTTCCGCTTACCTGCTTTCCAGCTGACTACAATATGACCGTCTTCAAGTCCAATGCGAAGAAGTTCTTGATGAGCCGTTCCCCTCAAGTCATCCAATTTTGCATAGTTACCTAACGATTGCTATAATATGTTCCTTTTGACCACTGTACATTCTTTAACCCTTATCCTCGAGTGGTCTCTAAGCCTTGATAAATAGTGATTCCTTTGTAAAAAATGCATGAATTGCAGGTTATTAAATGACTTACTGACTAAATAGTTTTCCAACAAATGATAAAAAGTGTTTTTATATAGTTTTAAAGGTTAAAATCTTCCAAGACTATATATATATATATATATATATATATATATATATATATATATATATATATATATATATATATATATATAGTATAATTCCAATATTTTCTCCGATTCAATTGCAATTACAGGTTCCAATGTACATTCCTTTTGAATTATTAAATATAGAGTATTTTTTAAAGAGCTTGGATTATTGCAAAACCCCATGTATATTTCTTGTATTTGTTGTATGTTAGTTTTACTAGTAGTGCAAATTTAATAAATATTCGTTATTTCATCATTAATACGAGCAATGGAAAGTTGAGTTGTAAACAAAAACAAAAAGAAAAACAACAGAAATCGCTTTTGGTAGACATTATCCGATTCCGATATCGATTCCGATATCGATTCCAAGACCGTAAAAAGTTACGATCACACCAATTATGAGAACAAAAAATTTAAAATAAGAGCGTTATATATATATATATATATATATATATATATATATATATATATATATATATATATATATATATATATATATTATTTTCGAAAGTTTAGATAAAATAAACCCTCGGTACCGTCGATTTCACACCTAATACTAGGGAACCATTTTAGGTCCCAAATATCAAGCTCTTTTCAGCCGATCTCTCTTATCTTTCTATAAACGGTTATAAACAGATGAGATAGATCAGTTGATAATTGCTTATTGGGACCTAAAACGGTTTCATCAGGTTAGAAACTGACTGTCCGATGAGTTATCTGATCTAATCTTCTGAAAACAATATATATATATAGTCTTTGAAGTTTTTAACCTTTAAAACTATACAAAAAAATATTTTAAAAAAATGCAAAAAAAAATATAAAAATATACTAAAAAATATATAAAGAATATATAAAAAATATTTTTATCATTTGTAAGAAAACTATCTAGTCAGTAAGCAGCGACTCTTTTTCTAAATACACGTTGTCAAGACATTTACCTATATATATATATATATATATATATATATATATATATATATATATATATATATATATATATTCTTGCAGCAAGTCATTATTAAAGCACGTCTAGTTGAACACATTCATTCGTTTTCCCGATTTTTCTGGATATCTTTTCCATAAAAACTGGCGCCGAAACAATTGTTGGGCGCCATTTTATACTATATGCCAACTGAAATAAAAAAGACCGCTAGGCGAATGGAAAAGATATCCAGAAAAATCGGACAAAAGAATAACTCCGTCATGTTCAATCGGACGGGCCTGTAATATATATATATATATATATATATATATATATATATATATATATATATATATATATATATATATATAAACATGGTTTTAGTTATGTGTCACGTTTCTTTTGCAAGATGAAAACTTAAATGATATCTGCAAGAATTATGATTCATTTGCTACCGGCGGTCATTGACTTAATAATAGAGTTTGTCTAGATTCTGTAGCCCTGGCTTCGAATTTCGTTACTCTGATAAATTGTATAACGACAAACCAGGAGTCCATAGATAACTATATTTAATAAACACACACACATATGTATCTATGTATGTGTTTAATTATGTAAAAATTATGTGTGTGCTGTGAATCTTTGGCTATTTATTATTCTGATATTTTAGTGACATGATTCTTTTTACTTTTGTAACAGTTTGTGATATTATGTGAAGAATGGGTAACTATGAAGATAATAAACCTCAAAACAGTAATAAATTAATAAACAAGTAAAAACACAAGCGGGAAAACACGAGGAAAATAAGAAAGGTCAACGCATGCGAAACAAAATAAAGCAACAAAATAAAAAGACAAAAAGCACTCAGAAAAATGACAAAAAGAAAATACGACAAAGAGAATCTGTTCCTTTCAACGTTCGACCAATCCCGATAAGCATCATTAATACCAGGAATGTATTCATGCGCAAGTAAATCGCCCGGCCTAATCACAGTTCTTAGAAGCAGTTTTGCTCGTAAATTTCCGCCGCCGTGCTTTTTAACGTATAGAACAGACAGTTGGAGACATGAACTGGACGGAATCATATTTCCTTCTTTAGTTCTTGTGGATTTCTAAAAATTTGACGATTAATGGTATCTCTTCTTTCTTTTTCTACCGACTTTATCTTTCTCTTCTTCCACTTCCTTTAACATCCTCTTCTTCTTCTTCTTCTTCTTTTTCTTCTTTTAAATTTTTCAGCCAAAGGAGTCGTCGATCATGACTCTAAGGTGGCCATCCTCAATTGTATGTGGTACCTATTAATGCTCACACATGGCCCCTTTTTCTTTCGTATTTTTCTGTTTTAGGATTATGGATGATTAGACTTGGGAGTGCGCAGTGAACATTCGCGAGACCTCGATTGAGAAGCACTTATCAAAACTGAAACCAAGAAAATAACAACCATACAAACATGCTCACTCAATAACATACACGTACATACAAGATCATGGGACATAGATACATAGAAAATAACGCATCCTCAGAAACACAAAATAGAAAGAAAGACTGAGAGAGGGGGTAGAGTGACACTATTACACACAAGTGTGGAGATAACAGTGTCAAAAGGGTATTGACAAATAAACGAAAAATCACACCCTTACTGAAAAAGAGAGCTTGAGAGTAAAACGATATTGTTGTTTATCTCCTGCAAGCCTATCTCCCTCGTTCATTTACTGTCTTGCTATAACCTTTCTCTGATATTTTACCACTCTCACAAATCAAGAGGCTCCTTCTTAGAACTAAGACTTCATCTCTGTATAGTATACGTAGATATTCCAATAGTCCATTTAAATCTATCGTACCTCTTAAACATTGAATTAAAAAAGAAGGAAAGAAAATATTTTTTTCTCTCACTAATTGACCAGTTACTTGTGTTAAAGTTTATCTTTTTTTGAGATCCCCTGGTCTTACCGGATTTCAGATGGACTATCAAGCATAGTAGTTATTATAGGTAACATCACTTGGAGAAGATGCAGCATTCCTCGTATAAATCAGTGTATCGACATACCAAGGTGAGCTTATTTGGGCCGTGGAAACTATGTTATTTTGGATATTATTTACTTGTTGTTGGGGAAGTATCTACATACCAGGTTGTTCTGACAAAATCCTTAGACACTCGATGATAGTATCCAGTAGACATTCAAATTTGCTCTTGTTTCTTATTTTTTTTTATTGTTATTTTGTTCTAGGGGATGGGAAATCCTATCGGATGTCAGACATTTATCCGCTACCTCATGGATTCCAACCGAGAGATCTTTTTAAGATTCTGACGGTCCTTTAAAGTGTAATTATTAGTATCTCTCTGCACTTGGTTCACCGAGTATATTTTGCAGGTAGTTTTTGAAATTCTTTTTCGTGAGTCCGATTGCTTCTAAAATTAATTGAATGATAGAGATCTTCCTAAAATTCCAGTTTCTTTTCATGTCGTATATAAGCTCTTAATATTTAGTCATATCTACCTTCTCAGCTCTGTTTAACCGGCAACAATGAGGCACTTATTTCTACTTAGATTTCTTCTTACTTTTTGTCTCATATCACCATGTCTGATTTATAAGCTCCGTCTTCTAGACACGGAATTATAAAAATTGCGTAGTCATAGTGGATGGTGTATGACTTATTTCCAACTGTTCTTGCTGGTAAACATGTTCTCAGCACTCGTTGCCATATTCTACATTCAGCTTTTTACAGATTGTCCATTAGAGATATTTAACACTCCATTGTGTCGCATTGTATAGTAGCCTTCCCCTAACAGAATCATACAACTGGATATCTAGTGGCTCACATTCTCCATCTGTTGTTGGGACCACTCATCTTCTTTATAGTATTCTTCATCACTAGATCCTTATCCATCTATATATTCGTAGCCAAATTCATCTAAATAATACTTGTCACACCATTAGTTGGCGCGTTCTTTCCGGTTTTTAGCAATGGAAGTTCTTTGTATATTTTTGGCGACTCTTTTGTCTATTTTAGTAGATATGTTTTGTGATTCTGTCTTATTTGTAAGACAGTCTTGACCTAAATGTTAGTCCGGTTTCATCATGGTGGTTGTTATTTTCGCTCTTGTATCGTGATGTTTATTTTCCAATCATGTCGTTAGGATTCTGGGAGCAGTAATAGAAGCAACCATGCGTACGTATAGATTGAGAGAAATCGTAGCATTCAGCATAACATAAAAAAATGAACAAACACTTGCATAAATAGAGAGTGCAAATTTAATAGACCAGAGAACATATCGTTCCAACAAACAAAAGTGTCATAAACCAACGAACATGATATTTGTGTAGGAAATGACAGTTCTTGCTGATGGGGAATTCGAACCAAGTCGCATAGTCAACCTTAACTTTGTAGGCTAGAAACTTAGCTCAAGGCCACCGGCAATTAACACAAGAATTGAAAGATTAAGCAAATACACCGACATTATATATATATATATATATATATATATATATATATATATATATATATATATATATATATATATAACTTTATTCGATTGGCAAAATTTTAGAATAATTGTAAAGAAGTGAACCATAGCGGAAATTCAGTTGACTAAAATAAATAATAATTTTTTTTACCTCCTCTCCACTCTTACTCCATTCCACTACCAAATATTCTAAAAAAATAATAATTTTCAGACTTATACCCTTGAAAAGTTAGTCTGAACGAAAAGCGCTTCGGGTGTATTTTAACGATCTTGTTTTTAATCGACTTATTTATTTTACTGAATTGTACATTTGTTACATTTAACGTCCCCTATTTTTTTTTCTTTCCATTTCCTCACCTCGTTTTCAATCTTATTTTAGTCGACTGAATTTCCGCTGTGGTTCACTTCTTTACAATATATATATATATATATATATATATATATATATATATATAAATATATATATATATATAAATATATATATATATATATATATATATGCGTGTGCGTTTTCAGCAATAAATAAGTGTTAAAACGATTTATGTTAAGTAAATTATACACCCGAAAGATAACTATACACACATAAAAGCACACTACACATTCAGACAGTTCTCTTCTTCTTCTCTTCTTCATCGCGCTCTCTCCCTCTCCAATATATATATATATATATATATATATATATATATATATATATATATATATATATATATATATATATGGTGACTGCCACTTCTTTACAGAAGACGGCCAACCCTTACGATACGATGGCGTGTGAGTGAGTCCGCATATGATTCCACATAGCCCCACCCGGCCTGCACAGTTTGCCGCATATTCTGCAGGATAACCTTGTTGGTGACCGCCCCCCTCCCTCCCGTGCTCCCAGTTCATGTCCCGCGTGCGTAGTTCCATGACTCTTGAGGCCTGCCTTTGACAGGCACACCCTGCCGCATATCCCGCACGAGTACGCGGGGTCGAGATCAAAGTCCCCTGTATCCTCTCGCTTTCGTAAGGCTCGCTTTATAGTGGCGTGCTCAACTCTCAAAACCTCAAAATTCTCACATCCCGCGTAGATGTAGCGCCTCCAACTTTCCCGGTCTTCAGCTATCTCTTCCCACCTTGTTATTTCTATGCCAAGTGCCCGCAGGTTTCCCTTAACTACATCTTTGTACCTTTTCCGAGGTTTGTGATTGGGTCGTTTGCCACATTCAGGCTCCCCATAGAACAATTGCTTAGGTATCCTATAATCCTCCATTCTCACTACGTGACCCGCCCATCGAGTCTGGTTTCGAAAGACTCGAGCCTCTATGCTGAATGTGCTCGCCTTCTTGAGCACCTCTTCATCGGACAAGAGAGCTTGTTTGGTGACATTAAATATCCTGCGTAGGCATGTCTGGTGGAATCTTTCCAGAGCCTTGATATGACAGCGATATGTCGTCCATGTTTCCGAGGTATATAGGAGGACAGGTAGTACACAAGTCTCGTATACCTTTATCTTTGTTTTGAAGGTCAGGGCTCTATCTGCCCACACTCGTTTTTCGAGATTACCAAAGGCCTTACTTGCCTTATTGATCCTTCCTAAGATTTCCTTATCGAGGGTTCCGTCGCTCGATATAGTACTGCCAAGATATACAAAGTCATCAACGGTGCCCAGTTTCGTTCCATTTACACAGATGACCGGTTCCTCGTAGCGGCTGTTTGGAGCTGGGGTGAACATTACCTTGGTTTTCTCCAGGCTAATTATGAGGCCAAAGGCAGTGCATGCCCTGGAGAAGCGGTCCATGATGCCCTGCATATCTTCTGCCGTGTGTGCGACGAAGTCTACATCGTCAGCATACAGCAGCTCCCTGACAAGTGAGTGAAATGTTTTCGATCTGGCCCTGAAACGAGTAAGGTTGAATAACTTGCCCGTTGTCCGAAATCGAAAGAGCACTCCCGTTTCACAGTTTCTAAATGCGAACGCGAGTATTGTTGCGAAATAGATTGAAAACAAGGTTGGAGCTAGAATATCTCCCTGTTTAACCCCGTTGTCGATGGCAATGCCCTCTGAAACTGTGCCGTTTAGCTGGAGTCGCGCTTTCATGTTTTCATGCAGTTGTCTGATCATATTTACGAAACCAGGTGGGCATCCATGTTTCCCCAATATTATCCACAGGGCAGTTCGGTTTACAGTGTCGAAGGCTTTTTTCAGATCTACAAATACCTGGTATAGAGCTAGCCTTTGTTCTTTGCATTTTTCCTGTATCTGACGGACTGAGAAGATCATGTCCATTGTGCCACGCCCGGGTCTGAACCCACTTTGGGCTTCGGGCAGTACTGAGGGGCAAATATATTCATTTAGTCTGTTTAGTAGGAGTCTGGCAAATACCTTACCGACTACCTCCAACAGACTTATACCCCTGTAGTTCTCACATAGGACTTTTTGTCCTTTTCCCTTATACAGTGGGATTAGTATCGCGTTGATCCAATCTTGGGGTACAGGAGACCCAGACCAGACCTTGGATATCAATCGGTGTACTTCAGCTGTAATTTGATTGCCCCCTTATCGGAGAATCTCGACAGGAATGCTGTCCAGCCCCGGCGACTTTCCCGTATTTATCTCGCTAATAGCTTTGCTGATATGTTGAGTCGGGTGAGCCAGCATCTTTTGTCTGATTTCCTGCTGTGGCAGATTCCTGATGACTTCCTCATCAATAGTTGAGGGGTTGTCGAACAGATCTCTGAAGTGTTCTGTCCAGCGCTGCATGATTTTGTCCGGGCTCCTATTTAGCGACGCCCCATCCTTTGATCTGAGGGGACCATCACTGAGGATTGAGGCCCAAATACCTGTCTGATAAGGTGGTACATAGTTTTTGCATCTTTGCTATCAAACGCCAGTTGCACCTGGTTGGATATGTTCTTCCACCATTTATTCTTCATGCTTCGTATGTTGCGTTGTAGCGATGCTTTCGCTTCCTTGAACTCCTGCTTTAGTCTCGGCCGATCCCTTTTGGGCGCTCCGAGCATTTTCTGGAGTGCGTTATTTTTTTGCTCTATAAGTTCATTGATTATGGCATCATTTTCGTCGAACCAGTCTTGATTCTTTTGTTTCACGACACCTAGTACTTCACAGCTGACACTGTGTACGGTCGACTTAAATTTCTCCCATGAACCATCGTAGTCCGCACTTCCGAGAGCGACTTGTAGTTCTTTCTGCACGGCCTTGGACTTTAGCTTACCTGTGGCTAGTCTTTTGGGTGGCTGCGCACCTTGTGACCGGAATCTCCTCCTAATGTGGAGTTTCAGCTTGGCTCTAACAAGCATGTGATCCGTTCCACAGTCCGCACCCCTCATCACGCGAACCTTGCAGACATCCTGAATCTCTCTTCTTCTGGTGATAACATAGTCCAGGATATGACCGTGTCCAGAGCAAGGATGAAACCATGTCGTTTATGGGCGGCCTTTTGCTGTGAGAACGTATTGCATATCACCAGCTCAAATTCAGAGCAAAGCTGTGAGAGGTGAAGTCCATTCCTATTCGTCTTACCCGTACCATATTTTCCAAACGGTGACCAAATCTCATGGTCATTTCCCACTCTAGCATTGAAATCCCCCAGCAGTATTATTTTATCCGCTTTCGGGGTTGAACATAGGGCTGCTCGTAACTCCTGGTAAAATGTAATGGTGTATTTTTCGTCCCTGCAGAGCGTGGGAGCGTAGATGGAATATACGCTACCGAAACGATTTCTCCCTATGGGTGCTCTAAGGTACATAATCCTATCAGACAGCGCGCATGGCTGTTCTAATCCTTTAACTAGTTCGGTTCGGATGGCAAACCCCACCCCACCGACCCTCCTTTCCCCCTCCGGTTTTCCCTTCCAGAAGAAAGTGTATCCACCTCCCACTTCGGTTAGCTGATCTTCACCACTCAAGCGGGTTTCCGCCAGAGCAGCGATATCAATCCTATACCGCTTAAGTTCCTTCGCGACGATAGCCGTTCGTCGCTCAGGGTTAGAAGAAAAAATATTGTGGTCAATAAGTGTTCGGACGTTCCAGGTCGATATCATGAGTCTTTGTTTGTTCTTTTGGGTATTTTTCCTGCTTTAAGGAACAGCCGCCAACCGCAGTAAGCTGGCCAGCTCGGAGATGAACAGGCAATTTTTGGGTCACCTTTTCTAGACCCCTCCCTATAGAGATGGTGAGCAGTGCTGTCCTCAAAAGGGCTGCTCAGACACTCAAGACCTCGCCGAGGCAAGCTGCTGTTCATTCAACTAAACAACGACGTTAGATGGGTCGAGAGTCGCACACGTGTGGAGTCATGACTGTCCACTTCCAGCTTGTTAGGCCTGTGGACGTCGCCATTTGTCAATCGCCATGTGACTTTGTAGAGGGTTGTCTGTACAGAAGATTACCGTGTTTTACGCTTGTACGACACGTAGAACACGCTCTTTCTCCACTAAGCCAATAACCAGTGACAGGCTAAGCAAGATGACTGATTGGCGGAGTGGAGTGCAGGTTTACTTTCAGAGTGTCCTTCTCCTAAACAGATGGCCTAACAAGACCTACGGGTCCATCTCTCCGGGTGGGCTTAACCAGCGCCTGGGTACCAAGCCAGGGATTTCTACGGCCCCGCACGGCAAAATTTTTTTTATTTTTCTTTTTATTTACACATATACACATATGTACATATATGCAATGGTGCTAGTTGGCCGTTGACCCCCCAAAGAAGGGTTCATCCGCCCTTTGAAAAGTCTTGTTTTTAATCCTTCAGGGAGACTAGCCACCCTCCTCACCAGACAAGCTGGTGGGGGAACCGGATTAGTCGCCGGTGGCCCGACGATATGGCAGGTAGTACATGGTACCAGTAGCATATAGCATGACCTGACATATATATATATATATATATATATATATATATATATATATAAATATCAGTTACCAATGGGTGTTTTATCGTATCGCTGTATGAGGTATTTTCATTGTAGCTAGATGAAAGAGTAATACAAGATTTAAAGTCCAACTGCTTTATCAGCAGACTGTACAACATACTCTACGCTATTAGATTTGCTACGACGCTTAAGTATGTTTGCATTATTTACTGCCGAAAGCGCTCAGTACTTTTTGATTAAGAAAGATGTCTTACTCTTTTATCTCCTCTAAGAGATTATAACACACAAGTATGAAACAAATACATACATACATACATACATACATACATACACACATACAAGGATGTGTGGTGTAAATTTGGTTGTAAAGACTGAAATATAAGGACCTTCCTCTTCTATTTTGAAGGAGAAAATTGGGTAAGCATACATTGAATCGTATTAAATGACAAAGCGTAGCTTTAGTATAAACACGGGTTTGTTCATTGAAACCTCTGCACGCATTCACACATGAGTGGTGCCTCTGAGAGTCTAAAAGCCCCATCAAGAAAGAATGTCCGGAAAGAGCACCCCTAATGCTTTTATAAAAACCCGTGCTGGGTTAATTAAATTTCAGCTTGGTCATGTTTAGGGTTGTGTAAAAGATTTGCTCGTCGAAAAGCTTCTTTTTGTGTTTGCTTATGACACAGTAGTCGTCATGTCATGTCCGGCCATTCGATGCTTTTGTCGTTGTCAAGCAGTCCGCCATTTTGTCTTTCTTTTTCCCATTCTTCTTAACGAAGAATGTCAGCCATTTTTTAGCCGACTGGCACTTCCGGGCGGGAAAGGCGTGTTTTCATGGAATGTTTGAGGAATTGCTAATGCTAACTGATTTTTCAACAAATGTATTCGTTTACTAGCAAGCCTATGCGTAACTAGAAAGGTTGATAAGAATGAGTTACGCACGAAACAACTTAGATACAAAATACGTCAAATCATAATATTGTTTTCATGTATATAACCATCTAATCTATTACATTTTTAATTGTTTCAAATTATGTATTTATTAAAGTACTATCATTATATAATAAACATTTAAAATACTGAAATGCATACAAAAATGAGATATTTTATAGTTTAAGTAAATTCAATAATATATTTATTCGGTTTTAGAAATGTACGCATTTCTGACGTTACATGACATCTATATCATGATATCAGTAATGCATGTATAGTTAAGTCAACTATATTCACACACACACAAAACAACAAAACTGAATCTGGATTGCCAGGACACTATATTTAAAAATGTAGGTAAATTTGAGCATATTTTATTGGTTTGAAAATATAGGTTCCTTTTTATACATTGTCATAAACTATTAACAATAGAATAAGAATAATATTACAATCTTCAAAACGCCTTCAAATATTTATGTATTTTTACCCAATAGAACCAAATATATGATCACTTCAATATTCAGTTTGGCTACCAGTGCAATTCCAGTGATAGAGCAAATAAATCATCATTTAGGAATTAAAATTTTATTATTTAAAACGGTTGATTTACAAATATAGAATTTTATTGTATGCAAACGAAGAATACAGTTTAATAAGTATATTTCCCTAACCTATGAGGTTTCGATTTTTATTCATCTCTTCAGAGAAAACATATTAGCAAATATTATATATGGTTTGCACCTAATTTGCTAACGGTAATAAACATAAAAAATTAAATTTTTTTGGAATTTTTAAATCATTTTAGCTACTTAGAATAAGGGAAATTAGATATTAACGCAGAATAAAAAAAAGATATTGAACTTCAGATCCAAAATGTACGGTAATCATCAAGTGAAGGTTTTTGATAGTAGGAAAGTGGCAGCATTACAATACGCGTTGGATATATATATATATATATATATATATGTATATATATATATGTATATATATATATATATATATATATATATATATATATATATATATATATATATATATATATCTTTGTGTGTGTGTGTGCGTGCGCGCGCGCGTGTGTGTGTACTGGCAAATCCAAAAACGACAAGAAGGAATAACTGCAATTTTGTATTTTTCGGATATTACAATTGTTTCGACAAAAACCAGACAATTTTAAATTTTATATTATTAAAAAATTTTCGTAGTTACATCTTATCAGCTATGTTTGAAAAAAATACAAAGTTTTTATGTATATTGATACATTTCCATTCCGTTTAAACTACATTGAGCAGTGATTACCACCTCCTCGTGTTTTTAACATGTCCACAATCTGTTTTGAAGGCCCTATTTTCGTATATTTGCTCTAAATTACGGTGAGAATAGCGAAATTTGGACTATTTTGAAACCGAACAAATATTCTGAATTAGTGAGAATTACAGTTTCTTACTTTTAATTTATTATTTTTAATGTTTTATTTATTAATGAATCTCAAGTACTTTAGTTATAATTTAATGTTTACTGAAAATTCAAAACTCTCACATGGAAAGTTTCGTATTTTGTGTATCACTTCGTTATTTTAATGTTAAAATGGTTATTACTGTATCGCTGTTTTTTCTGTACATTAAAATAAATAAAATTCGACAATATAATGTAATATAAATAAGATAACTTATATATTTATTTTATTTTATTTTAATGTACATTATATTGTCGAATTTTATTTTATAATCAATAAGGATTATATATCCTTTTATTTTATAACCAATAAGGATAATATATCCTTATTGATATCTTAGGATGTTAAGGAGTAATAATTATTAGTGTAACAATAATATTTCCCTTCGATGAAATAATAAAACAAAATCGTTTCAGGGGGAGTAACTCTGAATTACTAAGTTAATTTACTCAAATATAAGTCGCCGTATTAATTATTTTAAAACCGTAGAATTATACTTAATGAATTAAAATTAGTCCCTAGTAAATAAGTTCAAAGGTTTTTATATTGCGATTGATTTTGAAAACTCGCCGGTGTCTAGATATTTATATTTAATTAGTATTCAATTTACGGTGTTGCGTCAGTATTTATCTAATAATTATAGTTTATTGGTATTTGGTTATTACTCCAAATTTATTTCGAATGGGTCATTTTGATTATGATGGGAGAAACCTTATCATATTGATTACATTTATGACTTACTACTTTTATAATGTATCTATCGTTTTCAATTGTTTATCATGGGACCTAAATTATGTAAAAACCAGTTAAGGGTATATAATAGGAGGTGGTAATCACTGCGCGATGTAGTTTTAACGGAATGAATATGTGTCAAGATACGTAAAAACTTTGTTTTTGTAAACATATCTGACGAAAATTTTTAAATAATATAAACTTTTAAATTGTCTGGTTTAAACAAGTGTAATATCCGAGAAATACAAATAGTTATTCCTTGTTGTTTTAAGTTTTTTCCAGTATATATATATATATATATATATATATATATATATATATATATATATATATATATATATATATATATACATGCTCGATTACAGAAATATAAATCATGTTGCTTAATATTCTTATTGAGTCAATTCACGTGGCTTAAATTCTTATTGAAATATATACATTACCATTAGTTAATTAATTTTGAACATATTAAACCCTTGGAATAATTTCTTCTAATATATATATATATATATATATATATATATATATATATATATATATATATATATATATATATACATATATATATATATATATATATATATATATATATATATATATAGAGAGAGAGAGAGAGAGAGAGATTATTTTCTCTTTCACAACCTACTTTATATTCACAATTTTTATACTTAATATTTGAAGTATCCACCCTATGGGTTTTACTTGCCCATAGAAGTGTCCATTTTATGGTTAGATGCGCCTATTAATAATTTTACGTGCACGGAGACCCGACGTTACCCGGAGTTTAATGATGATCAAGGTATGATTAACACTTCCATATTTATATTGTCATCAAAATCGATGAAATCGCCCATTTTTAATCAAATCACGTGATTGCTTGCTCTAGTTGGGGACCCATCACGGCGCAGCGTGAAGATGCTTAATGTATTTCCGCACAGTGACATAGTCCACATTACATTGTAATCTACGTTGCACTATAGAGAGCCGACTGCTTACTTTATAATATTATTTTTTTACATAACGGCTGAAATTAATATTTTAAATGCAAAAGTGCAGCATCATGCTGCAATTATGCCCTAAACTGAAACACTGATTTCGAACATACTGTTGATTTTATATGACGGGCTTTTCGGCTTGTGTGGATACAAAACTTCTCAAATGCAATTGCGATGTTAGGCTGTATAAGGTGTTAACTTTTGTCAAAACTGCCTGCTTCTTCTTTAAATGCAAAACAAAGCAAAAAAACAAAACAAAAACAAAACGACCACTGATAGGTAACGCGAACCTCAAAACTAATGTTTATAAAGCAAACTCCTAATCCACTGGGCTATAGCGGCCATTAGAGAATCACATTGAAAAATCTTGTAGTTTAAATGAGTTCAGAAGTCAGTTCTTGACGCATGTGCAGTTGTCGAAAAGGATTTCATGTGATTCCCACTTAATATAAAACTCTATTTCTATACGAAATAATTGCCTATTTTTTAATTTTTACATATCGAGAGATCGGCCATTATAACGATGCCGAGTTGGTGCTCATGACAAAGTTTTTTTAAGCAGACCTACAAACACACAGACAACTTTCCATTATATGATAAATGGATTCTCGCGTCGATTTCGACGTAAACACGGATCACAGTACTATCTGTTCTGATACTATACTTCACCATTTCTGTCTGCAGTTAGTAGAGGAGAAATCCTTTATGACTGAGACAATTATTATTTTTGTTCCTATCCAGAGTGTCCCTTTAAACAGACCTTGTCTAACTCTGCCCTCGTGATGGGGCAAGTAATAGAAACAATTACATTGGTCGTAAATTAACACAGACGATTTGATTATAGTGGTGAAGGTTTTGTGCAGAACCAACAATTTTTGATATAACTGCTAATCTTTGCCGGTGCAATGGTATTCCACAAGACAGAGTAGCAGTGGACCTCAGGTTTTTCTTCCACCTAGATGCATGTCTTCACGAAGATTGAGGGTGCATCTCTCCCAACGAATTTATATATATATATATATATATATATATATTTATATCAACGTCTGATGTATTTTGCTTATGTGATTTATTTGAACGAAATATCTGTTACCCTAAAAAGGTGTCTGAAAAAGAAATACATATTAATAGATCTAAATAACCGGAAGTTGAAATTTATTACTAAGTCGCCCATACTTCCTAAAGTTTCTGTCTATAACTCGGAACCTATTGCACTGTATATCGATTGGACCCCACTCTTATTGTAGTTATTAGTCTTGCTTTGCTGTTATTTCATGTATCTACATGCAATTTGATGTATCTACATGCAATTTTATGATCTACATACAATTTTATGGATCTACATACAATTTTATGGATCTATTTTTAGTATTTATTTGAACAGTACTCAATGCGTAGTGTATAGCTAGTTAGTAAGTATTGAAAATATATATGCGGATTAAGCTACACAGAATTTTTGCGTTTAATCCTCGTGGGAATTCGGCATTCGTTGATGAAGCCTCACCAAGTAAATTATGTGTAGTTTAAGTGTCACATATATTTTTAAAACTTACTATATACGACGGGAGGTCCAAATCTAATGTCCCCTATCTTTATTCCGGCCGAATAAATCAGAGGAGAGTGCAAATTGCATTGTTATGATTACTGAACTTATGCATTCACAACTTGAATGTTTTATTTCTTTGTTTCAGACGTTGACAGTGTAAGACTCTAAGAAAACAACGCCAGTCATGGATGTATGTTTGAAGAGATGTGTCATGAATTTCACAAAAAAAAAACAAAAAAACAAAACAAAAACTGTACCGATTGTCTTTCACCGGGAGACTGTCGAACGTTTACGCAGCTGATGCCACACTAGTTAGGAGATGAGTTTGTCGATTTCAGAGTTGCGACAGAGATTTGAGTTACAAAGCTCGCTCTAGACACTCATTCATAGTCATCACCCCATCGCTGTCAAAATGCATTGAGAATGCTCGTGACTATGTAAAAAAATAAATCCTGGGGCACAAAATGTCGCTCGTTCTAATGGTACCACTCCCGTTTTCGTAGCTCTTCGACTTCCTTTTAGTTAAAAAGTAGAATGTATTACTTTTAAAACCACCCTCATATATATATATATATATATATATATATATATATATATATATATATATATATATATATACATATATATACACATATGCGTGTGTTTTCATACATGATATACGTTGTGTGTATGCATTATAGCAATATTAACAAACGTTCAAGTAAATTTTATTAGCATCACAATCAAATCTCATCAATACATGTCACGACATTCCTCGTGTTTCATATCTAAATGAAATCAAAATGAGGCATAAATAGTAATAGAAAAAAAAACAAAAAACAAAGGAAAATCAAGACATCTACCTCTTCCTTCTCTGTCAGCTCGTGCACAAAACGCGGGAAACAGATGCGCGGAGGTATATAAAAACGAGAAGGCCTACGTGACTAGAAGGGGCGCGTCCTTCAAAGCCCTTCAATCAGCGGTGTATCGACTTGGCGTTCGTATAATCAAATGCAGCGGGCAGAATTGAGTGGAGGTCCGTGTCATTATTAAGTTTTTCGTTGGCGAAAACAGATATAGAAACAAGTAAGCAAAACAATCCAGGTTTGGAATAATATGCATTCAGAGTAGGTGGCGGGAGAAGACAATATTTGTTGTGCGGGTAAATGAAATCCAAATCCAAGAACGAAGCGAAAATAAAATTTATAAATAAACGAACAAAAACATGACGAATCGAAAGGTAAAACAACAGAACTTGTTTATAAACAAAAAAACCGGAGTTTCTTAAAAGAACGTCCTTTTAATGTACGTGTTTATCGATGGCAATGCTGTTTCAAATCAAAATCTGAGAAACGGACGCACGGACAAAACTTTTGTTTTTACTTGAGAGTCACTGCATATCAAGGCCGAAAGTCACTAGACGATAAGGGTTAATGAATGTAGTGTGGTGGTGTAATAATCATTAAAAATTGGGTAGAATTTGATTATTTATGCTAACGGCTCAACAATAACTTGTTTACATACAATTTGAAGGCTACCATGTTGTATCCAACAGGGACGCAGGCAAGTGGAACAGATGGGCAGTTCTGAGAAAGAAGCTTTGTTCACGGAATCTGCGTTTAGATTTAGGAACAGATAGAGAGTGGCGGAAATCGTATAGAGTGGTTCTAGAGTGTCGATTGTTTTTTTGTGAAAGTTTGGCAAGAGGAGATCATAGATAGAGGTTCAGTCGAGCACTTGTCATGAAAATAACGATATAGCAGAGACAGGCTCGCAACGCCTCTTCTGTTGGTAGCAGATGCATACCGAAATGCGATTTCAAATTTAAACCTAACAAAGCATGAACGGCCAGTGTCCTTTTAAAGGGTTAGGTACGAGGGGCGTGTAATAAGTAATGCCCCTAACCCACTTCCCATAGCAGTAAAGCAACGATACTTAGCACATAGGAACATGCATTTCTCCCATCGTTTGATGCAGCTCTAGAGAACGTTTTTGTAGAACACCCCAGGTTGGTCCTCCAACCACGACGTGACTTCAGAAATCAAGGATGCATCATCTCATCTGGGAAACGCTTTCCTTTCAAAAACAACTTCATGGCTGGGAACAGGTGAAAGTCAGAGGGTGCAAGGTCAGGAGGGTAGGGAGAATGGAGAAGGATTTCATAACCACACGCCCGTGCTTCTGATCTGGCGACATGCGAGTTGTAGACCGGAGCGTTGTCTTGCAGGATGAGGGTACCTTTGCTGATCTTGCCCCGCCTCTTGATTTTGATAGCTTCCCTTAATTTCCTCAAAGTGAAGCATAATAGACTCCTGTAATTGTGGTACTCTTTGCCAGGAAATCTGTCATCACTACTTCGTCCTGTTCCCAGAAGACTTTGAGCATGACATTGTCAGCGGAAGGCTACACCCTTGCCTTCTTTGGAGGTGGTGAGTCCAAGTGCTTCCACTGCATTGACTGGGCTTTGGTTTCTGGATCATAGTGATGGACGCAGGTTTCATCCTGTGTAATCAGTCTTTTGAAAAACTTTGACTCATCTTCTTGGCACATCTCCAAATTCATCCTCGAGCACTCGACACGTTCTCGCTGCTGCAATGGTGTGAGCAACCTGGGAATCCATCTGGAAGACACCTTATACATATGCAAATTATCAGGAATGATAGTTTGCACAGACCCTTTACTAATCTTGAGATCTTGAGCTATTTGGCTAATAGTAATGCGCGGATCTTCCAAAATGGCAGCCTCAATTTGACAGACAGATGGGGGGGGGGCGACCAGACCTGGGAGCTGTTTCCACAGACTTCCGACCATGTTTGAATTCACGATGCCAGCGTTTTACAAGGTCATATGATGGGGCATTATCACCATAATTTTCTTTCATTTCATCAAAAGTTTCCTGTGCTGTGCGTCCTTTCAAATACAAAAACCGTATCACTGCTCGACATTCAACAGGCTCCATTTCACACCTGACTCAGTTCAAACACCTGTAAAACAGAAGCCACACTTAGTTCAGAGCTTTAATTTGCCACATAACCCGTAGAGATATAAATCATTGCACATGCAAAATTTCAGGTAGATCAGACAAATGAAAGTGGGTCAAGGGTATTACTTATTGCACGCCCCTCGTAATAGCATCCTATAGTATAATGTAAAAGATTAAGCAATAGCACACCACAGCATGAATAATATTATTCACAGAGATACCAAAATTCTGTTTAAACTTACGTCTGAGAAATCAACGGGCAAACAGTATCTTTTAGAGATATATGTTTATGCATTCAAAATATTACTTCAAACTTTAATGT
This sequence comes from Euprymna scolopes, assembly GCF_053919585.1. Taxonomy (NCBI): domain Eukaryota; kingdom Metazoa; phylum Mollusca; class Cephalopoda; order Sepiida; family Sepiolidae; genus Euprymna; species Euprymna scolopes. The sequence continues at coordinate 40,141,970 of NC_136515.1, forward strand.
TTTAACTGTACCAAAAATTGACGGCAGTTTCATATACCACTTAAGCGTTTCAGACCAACGGACATGTTATTTTAGAATTAACCCTGAATTTTGAGCATCACAAATTGGTAAGGCTGCTTAAAGTTTTCTCGATTCACCTTTTAACAAGGAAAGGCCAATTTCACACTAAAACCTGACCGAAGGACAAAACTGTCTTTCAAGATGTGACAAATGAACTAGAAATTCAATTAGCAAGAACCACATTGCTGACAGCAAAAATAAAACGAAAGATAGAACATAATAAGCACACAGACACAAACACAGAGACAGACACACAAACACACACATCTATATACATCACAAATAAAACGGAAATAAGAATGACATTTATAGGCAACGTAGCAACGTAGAGAGTTTGATTGGAAAATTGAATCAGTAACTAAATAAAAATCAGTTGTGTTATAAAATGCAGCGTAATATAACGTACATATCAACAGTCATATGAATAAAAAAACAATGAACGCAGAGAAAGAGCACAATATATTAACAGAAAAAAAATTAAAGATGGCTTTTATCTGGGTATATAGATTAATATCAAAACAAGCGGCATCGAATCTCGGAACCACTGATGTATCTATATGAGTAATCCAAGAATGTATACACGAATTAAAGGTGCTTCTCGAGTCATGGTAATGGCACTTTGTCAGACTAAGATTGAAACACCTAAAAGTAGACTGAAAACTTTTTTTTACAGTGTCACAAACCACACACCCAATGATGCTTCCGTTCAGTCTCGAAAGACAAAGGATACCCACGTAGGGGCAGCTGCGCATGCAATTGTGAGGAAAGGGTTGCGCAATTTCCAACCACACCTCTCCTGAATTGGCACTGCTTGAGTCCAGTGGCAAGGGGAGGAAGTCCAAGACGACTGGAAACAATGCCGAGATAAGCGGAGAGCAAATACAGCATGGTCACCCATTTAGTACTGACCAGGTTCAACGTTGTTTTACTTCGGTGATCCATCGGTAGGATCAAGTAGGCACAAGAGGGATTAAAAGACCGAGGAGAGAGCACTTACCAGACCTCCGGTGGACGAGTGCGAAGATAATTCAAACCTGAGAAAGGCTTATTGCCACTCAAATTCGAGTGGAGACCAATGACCGCTGCGAGCGAGAAAAATGGTAAGCGGTTGTTGCGATAACGCAAAGCCATTTACAAATGTTATCGAAGAGGTGGAGAGTACTAGCAATCTCAGAGGAGTTGTTTTCACCCAGATTCCAGGGAACACCACAGGTTCTTTTCAGGAAGAGATCTTTTATGACCTGTGTGAAAGTTCCTTGTCATTCACTAATAATAATAATAATAATAATAATAATAATAATAATAATAATAATAATAATAATAATAATTATAATAATAATAGAAAAAGAGAAAAAGAAATATATAAATGAAAAATTACTCGGAATAATCATAGCAACGGTGATAATGCTTATCATTATAAAAAAAACTCTAACCATGAGCCAAACTGCTTAGATCGTAGAAAATTTCCAGTGAACCATATGAGAATAGTGAATACTCGATGTTAAGCAATAGCAGTTTTAAATATCAGGTATGTCAGGTAAGGGTCCCAATTCCGGCAAGAGAAATAACGAGGTTTGCCAGGTCGTCATCTAGAGAAACCTTCGAAACACAATTGCTAAAATAAGTTAGACTAAGGCCTTAAATAAAATCGTGATGAAATGTTATTTGAATAGTGATCCCTCTAAGAGACGACATAGACAACTAATGCATAAAAAAATCGAATGAGCTAAGCTTATTTGAAATAACACAGTGAAAACTTGCAGTAGAATCCTGAGGGATAAGAACGGATGAATGGTTTTCTACTATTGAAATTGAAGTAAATAGAAACCTAGAAAGAAGACGTATATGCGACTGTGGACATCCATAAACTTGAGGGAGTTGACGAAGTTTCAAGGATAAAAGAAATAACTAAATCTGTGAACGAAAATATTGTAACTAAGTACAATCAGACGCTTTCCCCATAAGCAATTGTTAAATGGCAAAAGACAAAAGAAGAAATTGATATTTTCCAAATGTTAAACGAAAAACTAAGGGGTTGTCAATAGGGACTTAAATCTGTAACTACTAAAGTGAATGAAGTCTTGCTATTTTTATTGGTAAATAATTTAGATCAGCGCATTAAAGTTACTAAATCTACTACTTTAAATCAGGGCATTAAAGTTACTAAAGCTGTTACTTGGCGTAATATCACTTGCAGAGGATGTACCATTACTCATAAAAGCCAGTGTCAGTTGATGGTGGTGAGGAGATCTTATTTGTGCTGCGGATATAAAATTATTTTGAATTTTTATTCTTTTTTATTCTCATGTCAGGTTTTCATGGCAAACCCCTGTAGAGAGAAAGAGAGAGAGAGAGAGAGAGAGAGAGAGAGAGAGAGAGAGAGAGAGAGAGAGAGAGAGAGAGAGAGAGAGAGATTAGACGTTTGAGGGTGTTGTCTAGTAGGCATTCAAGTTCTCATTTTGTTTTATTTTACTTCCGTCAAAGTTTTCAGAAACCAAGGGCTCCATGTCCAGGAGCTAACATTTAATCTCCATCTGAAATACGCAGATATTCGAGTATCCCAGTAAATTTCTTCTTTACCTCTCAAACATCGAGTTAGTAAAGAAGGTAGGAACATAATTTTCCTCCCCGCAATTGATCATTTACATATATTATATCTTTCTTGTGGTGTCTTGGCAGAGCAACAAATGAACATGAAATTCAACTTTCAAATACTGAATGTGCAGGTTATAAATCTATCAAATTGGAAAGCGCTTGAACCTGACGGAGTGCCGGAAGTCTGGTTCAAATCCTTTCCAATTCTTCACACACTCTTGCAACACTGTTTGGCGACAAGTGGCTTACCACAGTAGCTGACAAACTGCAGCACAATCTTGATGAAAAAAGATAACACGAAAGGAGATGAAGTAACAAACTTTAGACCAATCACTTGCCTCTCAGTTATGTGAATAATTCTCCCTAGCAAAGTGATTGAAAGTATTTATGGTAATTTGGATCAAAATAATTTGCTGCTTCAGGAACAGAAAGGGTTCCGAAAAAAAGATCACGAGGAACCAAGGATCAGCTTCTGGTTGATAAAATGATCCTAAGAAACTGCAAATAAGATATACTAACCTTTTCATGGCCTGGGTAGATGATAAGAAGGCATTCGAAATAGTGCCCGATTCATGGGTACTAAACCGTTTGGAAATTTTTTGGAATACCCCCCTCGCACAACCGAATATATGTAAATTATAGCATGAAGAATTGTGTTTAAGTTTTAATGAATAACGGTCAAAATAGTTTAAACAAAAAGCAAAAAAAAAAAAAGTTCTTTTTTTTATAAGTTTTTGCTTTATGAAGATAATAAATGTATAAATAATTTTAATGTTTGCAACTGAGAAGCAATTGAAACCTTTGGATTGATTATCGTAATATATACAATCAGAGATTATGAAATCGATATGCTGAGTTATAAATTTTTATGGATGTGTTGTGTTATAGAAAGATTAGATTAAGAATACCAATCCGTAGAATAATTTAAGATAGAATCAGATTGTTCTACAAGTACTTTAACGGTAAATACTCTGACGAACTGCAAGCGCTTGTGCCCCCTAGACGTAAATACCCCCGACAAACCCGACAAGCCGCTAAATCCTACCCCTTCACGGTAGAGAAACATAGATGTAAGAGAGCCTTCTACTCCAGTAGTTTCTTCCCCAGACCAGCTAGACTTTGAAATTCCCTTCCGGGTCCCTGCTTCCCCAACTGTACTGACATGCAGAAGTTCAAGTGTAACGTGAACCGGCATCTTGCTGCCCAACTCCCTACACAGTACCCCTGGTTCTTATGTCCCTGATAGTAGCCACCTACAACAAAGTGGCAATATGCCTTATTTGTGGTGAAAATGTAATAAAACAAATATTAATACTAACAAATAAAAATGACATCTTGGAACGCTACCGAATGACGTTGGCGATTTGGATAAATGCAAGTGTGACAGCTGTTCTGATACCAAATGTAATTTTTCCTGTCGTCTATGAGTGAAAACAATAATATTAAACAAAAGCAATTATCATTTTTGTCACAATTCAACGTAACTGGATTTTCTCAATATTATTTGCCTTCATTCCTGGAGTTAAGATACAAGGTCAAGTGTAGGTTTGATAAAGCTGTTCCTGTAAAACGAATTGAATTCAAACTTAGCAAACACTGGTTTCCAGTTCGTATCTCTAACCATTTCTTCCCATGTTATTATATGTCTGACTCTAACCTCTTGTGCACTGAAGTAAATATATATGTACTAGCAGGACTCCCAGCGTTCTTCGGTCGTAAAATACACATAAATATTATAATTTAATTAATACAGAAACTGAGGCATATGCGTGAATATTATGTTTTTTTTCTAAGCAGTTTACTTCTTGTAAGTAAAATAATCGATCTAAGATTGAAACCAAACTATAAAAATAGTGAATCAAGTACGATAACCATTAGACCAGCCTTACATGATTTTTAAAAGGTGTTTTCAAACCAACTAATACGGAACAAATTTAGTACTAGTAATACAACGCTGCGTTTTAATGGATAACCCTTTTTCCGGATAAAAACCGATTAAAAATTTTTCACATGTCTGAATACCCTATATACCACATTTCAAGTCTCTAGATCAAAAGTTCATTGAGTATATAGGTTAAGAAGTGCCCTCACACACATTCTCACTTTTATAGAATTATAGATAATGTAAATTATTTGTTCAATTTTATGTTATTTCTCAGGGTTTGGTCGAAATGATTATTGAAAAGAGATGCCCACAAATATATAAATAAAACAAATGTGTTGTAATTTCTTATGAAGTTCTGGATCCGCCACTCTGTTAGGCTCATCATAGGGCATAAAGATTACTGAACTATGTATACAAATTAACCCATAAAAATTTCGTAGCATAATATCCTAGAATTTCAGATTTACGGAATAAAATGCTATATTTAATTATTGTGTTAATACTGATAGATATAAGAATTTCATGTAGTTTCCTTGAAAAGGTAATTAATAAAAATTAATGAAACGCAGCGTTTGAATGGATAGACACAACCTAAAGCTTATATAACGGCGGGAGAATTTGTTTTATAACATTTATTATAGTTTTACTTGCGTCAGTGTAGTCTAATGAAAGTTCCATATTATATGATATTTCGGGAAAATTACTATCGTCAGATATATGTTTAACTTTGTCCAAACGTGCATATGGAGTGTTTATTTTAATTAGATGTCACCACTTATCAAGGCCCGGTGCCACTCGAGGATAAGGGTTTATGAGTGTGCCGTATTCAATGGGATAATATCGTAATACTCGTTAGTAGTGGAAATTGGATTACTTAAGTGGGCGGATCGTCAAGGATTTGTTTACGTTGGACTTGAAGACTATCAAATTGCGGTCTGCTAGAAAGCAAAGAAACGGAAGAGAGTTCCACAGACGTGCAGTTCTAAGAAAGAAGCTTTATGAAATCTACGTTTAGGTTTAGTCACAGATGAAGAGTGGGGAAAATTATTGATAGTGGGTTCAGCTAGACGAGTGTTTTTCATGAAAGTTTGGCAACAGGGGACCATAGATAAGAGCTCAGATGAGCACATGCCATGAAAATAAAGATAAAGCAGAGACGGGCTCGCAACGTTTCTTCTGTGGGAAAGAGGTTGACGGAAAGAGAAAATGGCATCTCCCTACTAGGCTTCGAAATCTATTTTGAAGTCTGTCAAGGAAGGATAAGCTGCTCTAGCAGCTCCTTCCCAAATATGGCAGCAATACTTCATCCTTGCATGTACTTGGCTCTTATAGAGGTAGAGAATTGCATCGACAGTGAGATATCTACTCGAGCGGTAGAAGGATCTCGCCGTTGAGGATGTAAAGATAGGTGCTTGTTTTAAGATGCATTTAAAGTAACCAGTCACCTCTTTCCTCATTCTATCACATTCTCAAAATCAGACGAGAGAGAATCAGAGAGAGCATATCCATTTACGGCCTTTTATGTGTTGCCATAGGTGGTACTGTCCTTAGTATAAATATCCACGAATGATCTTAGGATATGATTTGTAAGATCATTGATGTAGATCAGGAAGGGAGTTAAGCCCAGGGTGGACCCATGAGGGACTGCAGCATTAATACTGTGACCTTCTGATTTCTGCCCGTTAACCACTACTCTTATGAACTTATCAGAGAGAAATGATTTAATGATTGAGAAAACATTTTCAGCTATACCATAACTGGATATCTTGTGTAGTAGACCCTTATGCCATACCCTATCAAAGGCCTTCATATGTCAAGAGAAATTGCTCTAGAAAGGAAGCCTCTGTTGAGAGATTCACTAATCCTATGAGATATAACAGTTAACACATTTGCTGTAGATCTAGCAGAACGAAAACCATATTGCATGTCACCAAGAAGGTTACTTTTGCTATGGTGGTTGACTACTTCACTGTTTAACACAGATTCCAGTAACTTATACATTATTATTCGTATGTACTGAGAGGAAGATTACTGATCTCCTGAATTCTTGAATACAGGGCAAACTGGTGAGGTTTTCCAGCGTGTTGGGAAGAAATTCTCCTTAAGACAACGCTTAAACAGCTGGTTGAAGCTTTTTCAGCACTATAATTGGAATGCCGTCAGGGCCAATTGGTTTCAAGGTTCTTGATTAGCTTGGCAGCATCACACACAAATATTTGTATATCGCATAGAGTGTTTTCTGACACAGGAGGAAATATTGGGAGGGGTTGACAGCCTTAGTCGCAAAGGGTAGAATTCGCTGCAAATTTCTTGGCAAATTGTTTGGCTTTGTCTGATGCCAACGAGATTACTTCAAGTCTATTGATGATGATTGAAACGCTTCTATTCAGGGTCCTGTTTGATATTTTCCAAAACTGGTGGGAACCAAGCCGCTTCTAAGCTACTTTGGATTTGACAGACTGAGCATACAACTCTCTCGCGTTCTTTATTTTGCTGGCAGTCCTGAAAGCGGCTTAAGTCTCAGTACATCTATTACGATGGAAGCAATAGAAAACGTGATTTCTGTGCGCAATGGCAGCAGCACATTCTGGAGAGAACCACGGTTGGCTGTAAGGTTTTTGCTGGACATTTTTGAAGGGTATAAAGCCGCATTTACATACAAGTAATCATTTCGTCAAGTCTGATACTCTAAAGGACACATTCTATTTAAAAATGAAACGCAGAGGTAGATCTGATATAAAGGTATAAAGGTACGGAAGTTATCCCATTAAGCCATAGCGTCGATATACTGTACGATGGGGAGGTACGTCTGAGGACTTATTACATTTCATTTTTATCTTAACTGATTAAACTGAGCAGTCAGAAGATAACAGTGGATACAGAACTGAAGATGAACATAGCTCAGGGCAAATTGTGAGAAAAATGTCTAGGTTATTTGCATAATGACCGTCAGTGTCGGGCACACGGGTGGGTTCGTGAACAATCTGAGTGAGGTCATAAACAACGGAGAAATCGTAACAGAATCTCCCCTCATCATCTGTCTTGTATAAGTGGGTTAACTACTTAAACAAAGCAGCTCTTAAATCTTTATTGTGTGTGTGTGTGTCCAATTAGTTTACAATTCGTTGTGTCGGAGGGACATCATATAGCCATCTACGTAAATGAACAGTTATTATGTTTATACAGTAGTAATCTATTGAGGTGAAAAACAGTAATACTTCCATAAGTTTCAAAAGGGTTTGCTTTCTTGTAGAGTATTTGCTCTATCAAGGCCATATGACTCTCACAATTTAGTGGAACCAATGTTGTAGCTTTTACATAAATCAAATACAGTCCATCACGTAAACCACTGTACCACTATTAGTTCCAATACGTATTGTAATTCAATATTTATTATCCAAACATGTTTAATTAATATCAAACAATCAACCATGTGTATTTCTTCATATCAAGGTTAGAATATTTAAAACATACATTGTTGATACCTAATTTATATAATATCATTTTAACACCCGAAATATATTGAGTCGTAAATGGTCTGACATTGAAGAACTCTCTGTAGTTCATAAGGGTTTCTATGTTGCCCTGACCCACCGATTTTCATTGGACATGTTCAATTACAAATACGGAAACCTGGAAGGTGTTAATGCAATCTCAAATGGAAATTAGCGGAGACATTTCCTAATCGAACTATTAATATTTAATTATTTCCAGGGTTTCAGAATCTGGAGAATGAATGAGAAAAATGAAAGTAAGCAATGAATTATGGGAAAATTAAGGACTTTGTGGAAAGAAAATAAAATGCATTGGGAGAAAATGACAAATATAAAACGAAATAAAGGGGTTGACATAAGGGTATTTAATTATCTATTATCTAATTATGATGGAGATTTTATGCCTGTCAGTAACCGAAATTTGTCGCTTTTCTCATATATATATATATATATATATATATATATATATATATATATATATACCCGTCCTATATATATATATATATATATATATTAGTGATGGGACGATTCCAATATTTTACGCGATTCCGATTTAATTACCTATTCCGTGCAAAATTCCCGATTCCGATTCTTTATAAATCTTTAATTATTTAACTACTAGCAGTACCCGCTAATCCCCTCCTCGAAAAAAAATTAAAATAAGGTTGTTGTTGCTGTTGATGTTGTTGTTGTTCTTGCTGTTGTTGTTGTTGTAGTTGTTGCTGTTGTTGCTGTTGGTGTTGTTGTTGTTGTTGTTGTTGTTGCTGCCCAAACTCCCATCTTCTCATGTTACGAACTGTTTGCACAATAGACATCCCCCACTCGTCATGGAAAGAACGACTATCGAATGTCAAGAAGAGGTGGTGTAGTAAGGATATTGAGAAACCACCAGCCATTGTTGCCAAATAAGATTTTAAAACCCCGCTAGATCAGGGAAACGAAATCTCCAGAAAATCGCTAGATTTTTAACTTTTGTCGTCTGAAATTTTCAAAAACCGCTAATTCACACACAAAAAATCTCTAAAAAAAAACACACCCTATTTAACTTCATCACCGACATAAAAATATGCATATAGTATATTCTATATACAAAATGTTTCGTGTTTTCTCACCATATATTTCTAGAATTATTTTGAAGACTTTCATATTTTATCAGCTTGTTTTACCCGTTTTTCGGGGAAGGTATGTTTTGTTTTGCAAAAAACAAATCATAAAATAAAAACAGTGGGTATAATGAATGTTGAATCGAAATATATTACAAATTAAACATCACTATAATAGCGTATCTTACTATTGAATATTGCCGAATGGATTCTCCATAAATATAAGATGAATTAATATTTGCAAAATAAATTAAAAAAAATAATCCGCAAAACATGGGCACCAAATTTAAATGTGAATTACTTGATAGTTTTTTTTAATCATTCATAAAGGGAGATCGGGGAGGTTAGGTAAAAATAGTACAAATGTATGTAGGGGGAAATAACACAAGATGTAAATCTTTGACAATATATATAAAGGGAAACATTAAGTTTGTTAATTTAGAAAATAACTTATAACTATATTTAAAAGCAGATGAGAACCCTTAGCAATCCCCCTCCAAAAAATGAGATTGTGATTTTTGTAGACGATTAGGTGTGAATATTTAAAATAAAATATTTTAGAATTTAAAGTGGGGGAGGTCATTTTTTCATATAAATTTGTAAACAGGATCCCTTTTTGGGATTGGACAGCACTTTTCATGCCCACCATTTGCAATCGAGTATATTTGTATTTGCTCTGAATATTTTTAAAATGAGGGAGAAATATAATTAAGATATTCGCCAATTTTACAATATCCTTTTATTTTCGGTTTATTTGCATTATTTTTTTCCAAATAAAATTAAGGTTATACTGATACTATTTTTTATCTTTTCTGTTCTTGGTCAATGAAGGAAAAATCCTTTAAGATTGAAGATTTAATAAAAGATGTTTCCCCAATCAAGACTACCTCTTTTTGGTGGCAAAAACCGACTTTTGCCATCGTAGGAAATATATTTGTTATCACAAGTGGAAAACGGTATGTTATAAATGTTTACACCAAAATAAACGCAATAAACTTAAAAAAGTGGTCCGTACCGACAATTAAATGGAATAATAAACGTTTAAAAAATTAGTAAAACTATGTAAAATCATGAATGTTGGCCCTTTAGGGAGGCAAATAAGTAGGGCCAACACAGTCATTTGGTAAAATGTAGAATAGTTAACATTCGAGAAATTGTAAACAATAACAAAAATCAACAAATACCTGATATCAAATACAGTAAAATTCACGTATCTTTTATACGTGCTGAAACTGTGTTGAAGTTTTTTTTTATTTCAGTTCTGTTATTAACCGTTGTCTTTGCAACAATTAACTGGTTGCTTGTCACTTAATCATCGTTGATTTAATTCTTGAAAACTTGTATGTAAAGATTTATGACTACCACTAACTCTAAATTTGGGAGTGCAGTTCGAACTTAGGGTTAGTGGTAGAATAAGTCATTTGTTTCCTATTTTTTTGGAATAAAACCTCGTTTCCCATTAAGCGATAAGCGGCCGTTTGTTAATTTTTTAATCAGTGTATAAAAACTGTTTACACAAAACAATTTATAAATGCAAAACAAACTTTGTTTTAGCACGTAAAATTATATAGGTTAGTAGATTCGACTGTATAATTTTTTTGTTGCTGTTGTATCTTGTTTTTGACAATTTTCGGCAAATTTCGGTTTACAAATTTCGGTTTTTTAAATTTAAACTCAGTGAATAATTAATTCTAAATTAAAGGTGGCTGCTTAGATCGTATTTTAAACTACAGAGGCTGAAACTCCCCCTCCAATAAAATCTATTTGCAAAATCGATTTTTAGCGAGTTTAAGAATGATTAGGCAAAAAGAAAAGGTGAAAAACAAAAATAGTAAACAGTTGTTAGCAAAGGAAGGAAATGCTACTTTTCTACATATATGAATGCGTTCAGTTTATGTAATGAAGGATGCAGTAAGCGATTTTATTTTATTTTATAATCTGAAAATGCGGGTGTGTAGGTGGCAAATATCTCTCGAGTTTCTAGAATAAACCCGATAAGTGCTACATGGAAATTTTCCCCGCTAGGTTAACCGCTGAATTGGCAACACTGCCCACAGCCTTACAAAAATAATAAGAAAATATACAAAATAGCAGCGAGTGGAAAAAGAAAATAAAAGTACTAAAAAAAATGAAAAAAAAAAAAGAAAAAACACAAAAAATACAAATGAAGGGATTTCTTTACATTTCGATAATTCAAAGGAAAAACAAATGTATAGGAAAAACAAAGCAAACTATTTAGGGCTTGATGTACATTTCGATAATATGAAAGAAAATCTAACGTATAAAAAACAAATCAAACTGTTGGATTTCGATAGTTGGCTAAAATGTAAGTATATATCTGTATTGGCAATCGAGGACAATACGTTGGCTAGTGTTCGTTAAGTAAAGTAAAGGGAATAGTTTCATTCCATTAACTCATGAATAGAATGGCCAGTCTGTATGGGGAGACGTTAGTAATTTTAGTATAGAAGAACGGAAGGTAAATGCAATGTCATATAGGGAATAGATCAGCTACGTAGGAAGGGATCTTAATTTAAGTACCCTGTGAGTAAAAATAAGCGGTGTAAGAGCGGGACGGTGAGAGTACTTTGCGGATAGAGAGACATGAGAAGTACTTCTTCTGTAGGTTATGGCGATGATGATGATGATGATGATGATGATGATGATGATGATGCCGCTCCTAGGATAAAATCTAATGATTTCATATTACGAATTAACGTGTCTTAAATGTTGTTTATATAGTTAAATAAGGTAATGGCTAATAGGTTTACAACGTACGGTATTTTGAGCAAGAGGTGGAAACTGCTCCTCTGTTATTATATATAGAGATAAGATTGTTATTTTCCCTGATTTTCGTAAAAACACATGTTAAATATGCAGACATTTTCCTAAACGTCAAAATACCCTTGTAGGGGATGATCTATCGATTTTAGATATGGGACGAGTAAAATTAATTCCGAACCCACGGATCTGTACCATTTTTATGTTCCTTCATGAAGGTATGTCTAGAATACGTATATAAACATATACACACACTTAACTTTATAGAAATATAGATGTATATGGACGGATGTAAATTTAAGTATGGCTGTATAAAGACTAATTGTATTTAGATGAAATTAAAAAATAAAAGGATGATAGTGCAAGGTCACGAATTTAAAACCAGATCTAAATCGAGTTTAATAATGACGATTTAAAAATAATATGAAATATGGACGATATATTGAGGGAGAAAATTTATATTAAGTTTATTTAAATGTAGTTGGTGTTCGCACTATGTTGGGAAGGCGTCGCAAACATTAGACATTTGGGTCAAATAACACCTTAAAGCAAATTATTTACCATCGGATGTTTTAAATAATAGCTATGGTTTGTCTATATGCTAGCATCTTATAAATAACCATTCTTGTTACTTTAAATTCAGTGTCGGCTCTACTCCGAATAAATCGCACTCGCCATTTCACCAAAAGATCCCAGAAACTATTTACAGTAAGATTTTTGGAGACTTTCTGTTTATAAAGAACAACAAAAAATCCTTTAAGGTAAAATGTGGTTTCTATTTCAATCTTCCTCTGCCTTTTTTCCTTCTGTGCTACATTCTGAATATTTCATATTATTTTTGTTCGTAATTCCTAAACTCGTTCAGTTTTGTTGAGCAAAACGCAAAATTGGTTACCTAGCTCTTTCATGCATTTTTATTTTTTTTAATTTCATTATTTTTAAATTGAAGATAGTCTGTGTTTACCCATAATTAAATATGGTACCCTTAAAATATATAAATACATTTATAAAATATTAAGAATCTACAAAAAACGACCAATGCTTCGACGTTAACACGTCTTGTCAGGATTCTAAAGTGAATCGTTCAGTCAAGCAATCAAATAAAATAAACCTGTCCAAAACATTGATAAAAAATGTGGCAGCCGAAAAGTTAACCTAATTAAAGATGCCATTTATTCCTCTTTCCAGCTTGATAGCTTCTTCTCACACCCCCAACACGTGAATTACAAAGAACATACTTAACTTGCATCCATTTTTACACACTATTCACTAGCTATCATATACTTACATGCACGAATTACAGGGTAAAACGATAAAAGTATCGCCCTAAAGAAAATATTACTACATCTTTAAAACTTTTATTAAAAAAAAATCAATTCAAATAACTTGATTATGTAGTACAGCTAACATCTATTCAGCGTAGCAACCTTCAGTCCTAATCGCCGCCACAATACGGGTCTGGGACTGGGAGCATGCTTTTCCACAAACACCGGCGGGATCTCGGCGAGAACTCGGCTGGCTTTGGTGTTGATCGGAGATGCGCCACTGTACAACATGCTCTCTACCAACATTACGTTTGTGATGTTCTCGACGTATAACCAAACGAAGTAGTCCAGCGGGTTCAGGTCGGTGTTGGAGTTTGGCCAGTGAGAGAAGGGCACAAAATCATAGACATCCTTCTGAATCCAATTCTAGGTCTCTTTGGACATGTGGGCCGGCACTGCTACACCCAGGATCTGCCAGCGGCCACCTCATTGCACCAGGGATCACCACACTCTTCGGAATATCAAGATACACTGTTTCTGGATATGCTGACTATCAAGCTGACTTCGAAAATGTGGGGTGCCATGATATGGTCTTCACTTGAAACCACACCAAAGACCATAACTGTTGGTCGTCCGATACGTGTAGCTGTCCTCAAGAGTTGAACTGTTAGGATTTACATTTTAGGGTGCTGGCAATGGTCCTGTTGTCACAACTTGGATCGGTAGAGAGCATGAGTTGTACAGTGGCGCATCTCCGATCTCGCTCGTTGAACATTGTGTCACTTTGCGACATGATAGAAGGCTTCTGTTCTCTTGGGATTTGTACACAACTAACCAACTAGTAGATGGTCTGCAAAAAAAAAAAAATAAATAAAATAAAGAAAACCTGTTTTCATCAAACAAAAATGGAATCATGTCATCTTTTCTATAGTGGCAATTTTATTGTTTTACCCTGTACAATAATAGTATACCCATTAACAAATATCCCTGCAGCAATATTAGTGGGTTAAAAACAAATGTATATGAAATAAGTAAAGTAATATTGAGTCAACTTACAAGAAAATAAAAAAGCAATATAATATAATAAATTATGACTCACTATTTTGTTTATTCGTCCTCGTCTGATTTGACAAGCAATTAAATACCATCTGAACATAAATACGTCCGAAAACGTAAACGTCCCCAATAAACCCGAATAGCAGAAGTCCACATATATAAGTAAACTTTCAAATCTAATACCTGCTTTTGGAATTTCCTCCCTTTTAACTGTTATTCAGTGTGGCAAAACATGAAAGATGTAAATGTAAAGTGAACAAATATGACCCATAACAACATTAATTTCAAATGTTTCAGTAGTAACGTGCCTTGTTTTGGAGTCAATATAGGCCTTTAAAAATGTTAAGTATATATATATATATATATATATATATATATATATATATATATATATATATATAAGTGAAATAAAATAAAGAAAACCCGTTTTCATCAAACAGATATATATATATATATATATATGACATGATTCCATTTCTGTTTGATGAAAACGGGGTTTACTTTATTTTATTTCACTTATATATATATATATATATATATATATATATATATATATATATATATATATATATATGTGTGTGTGTGTGTGTGTGTGTGTGTCTGTTTGTGTCCATTTCCCTACCAAACTACTATGTCAATTTTCAGTCTATAGACCCGAGATTTGACATAAGGGGTATTGAGATTTGGGAAAATCTTTTTAATCGGTTTTCGATCAGAAATTTCGCTGTCAAGGTGTCCAAGTTCAACGGTTTGACTTTGAGTAAAAAAAAATGGACTTTTACATGTAGGTTACTTGGATATGGATCAAACATTTTAATTTGATTTGAGCCTAAAATGTTAAGGGATCAAAATTGGGGTCAAAGTTAAAAAAAAATTACTCGGCTAATCTTTGGTCTAAACCTTTGAAATTTTACATAAAGTGTATTCAGAAATAGGGCAATCTTTTTAATCGTATTTTTGCCGATAATTTCACGCCAAGCGTACCAAAAGTTTAAAAGATTTTATCTTTGCGGTTTTTAGCAAACTATTCAACAAATTTTGGGTCTAAACATTTGAAATTTTACATAAAGGATGTTCAGACATGTAGCATACTTTTTAATCAGATTTTGGGCGAAAATGTGGCTGCCAAGGGGGTCAAAGTTTACAGAGTTGTCATTTTCATACTCTACCAAACTCCTCCGTCAATTTTGGGTCAGAACCCTTGACATTTTACATGTAAGTTACCTGGAGTCACGAGTCAATCTTTTTAATACATACATATGCGCATTAAGTTACGTACAGTATATAGGGCCTGAGCAAAGCCGAGCTGAACTGCTACTGTTTGAGAAAGCTCTTAAATTAGCGGAAAAGGAGATTGAAATAAAAATCGCCAGTAAAACCTTAATCAGATATAACGATGAATTGTGGACAAGAAAAGATAGAGAGGACCACTTTGACATCATAATAAGTCCCTCGGATTCTGCACAGGTTACTGACTTGGTAGACTTGTATTTACTAAAAGAGATAAACAGAAAATACCGGCTTTAAATGGGAGGACTATATAGAGATAACGCACTAGTTATAGTTAATTTCAGCGATCGAATTACTGAAAAAACTAGAAAAAATGTCAGAACTTTTTTCAATGAAATGGGATTAAAGATAACTATAGACAGCAATTATAAATAGTGAACTTTCTAGATATAACTCTAAATCTTAACACTAACACATATGAACCGTTTCAAAATCCTGACCAAAAACTATTCTACATTGATTATCAATCGAATAATCCCAAATGTATGAAGAATGCACTCATCCCTAATAATTCTAAAATAATACCTGAACTATCAAAGAACAAGAGTCTCTTTGCAAAAACAAAGATTATTACAATGAAGCTCTCCACAGATCCGGATACCATGGGAAAATAACGTCAAAATTAACAAATAACCGTAAATCAAAATAGATGGGAACGAGAAAAAAAAATTAAAATAAAAAATTTAAAAATTCAAACTGAGCTAGCATTGAATAAAAAAGTAACACGAACCCTCTTCTCTTTCTGGAATAAATTTAAACAATAACCATTTTTTGAAGTTACACAAATAAGTATGTCGATATAATTGTAAATCGCCAATATAATCATTAAATACGAAACTAACACAGAATCAAAACAATATGGTAGGAACGTAAAATATCAGGTCCGGAATTGATTAAAAAAATAAATAAATGAATAAATTTAAATTAATAACTTAGAGAAAAATACTAATAATCTAAATTAAGTGAACATAGGTAATGGGTTGCAAGGGTAAACGAATTAATCGATTGAAAAATTTAAAAATAGAGATACGAAAATAGGTAGATATACAAACTCCTTAACAAACAGAAAACGGAAAAACCTCTTAAGGGAGAAATGGAGGTACATTTTTTATCACATAGTTTTCCTTAAAAGGGAAATGGAGTCCATATTGTTCATTAAAAAGTGATTTTCTCAGCGTCTGACGGAAGGCCGTTCTTTTGAATATTTTCAAACGATATAAGGTTTGAAATTGTCCAAATGGTCTCAAAACATTTGCTACGAACAATGAAAATACACTACCCGTTGCTATCAATCCAACCTTTGTTGTCTTGATTTTGTGAAAACAATATATGAATGCCCGATTATAAAAACTGGTAAACTTGAAGCTTACAAATTAAGTCACCTTATACTAACTTAAAATTTATTGGAATATTACAGATTACCGAATTAATTGTCAATTATATAAACATAATAACATTCGGAATAGTATATATATATATATATATATATATATATATATATATATATATACAAGCGGCAGAAAGACAGTCCGCACTTGTAATTTTTTCAAAAACTGCAAATTTAAGCTAAATTTAATGTAACTGTTTACACAACTCATACCTCATTTGATCGGCCTTTTATTCTTCTATAATTTTACCTGTTCATATTTGACTTTTAGTTGAAATATTCTAGTGTTTACGTCAATTTAAAAAATAACTTTAATTTGATGAGACAAAAAAATACACACAATGGAAAATTGTTATTTAAATGTAGCTTAAGGACATTAATGCAACACAATTTGACAGCATGCAATCTTTTGGGAATTCTGTGAATTAGACTGCAGCAATACTCCGGGGAAAGGGTATCCCCCTTTTCTTTAATTTTTGTCCAAAGTTCTTCCAAATTTGAAATTTTATCATTGCGTTGCTGTTGCTTCATGTAATTCCATACGTTTTCGATAGGATTGAGGTCTGGAGATTGTGCAGGCAAATTCAAACACGGAATATCATGCTCTTCCAGGAACCTCTTGACATTGCTAGCTGTGTGAAAGGGAGCATTATCCTGAATGAAGATGGGATTATCATCCAAATTCCGACCAAAGTAGGGTAGAAAATACTCAGTCATAAATTCGACCTTGCAAGCGAACTATAGGCCCTTGACCATTGGTACTAATAATTCCCCACAACAAAACTGAACCTCCACTATCTTGCAGCGTTGAAACTGAGAACCTAGGATTAAATTCTTCGTCTTTCCTCCAACGGACGTACTGCCTACCATAACTGCCTAGCCTATTGAACTTGCTTTCGTCGCTAAAGAGAACTTTTGACCAATATGAAGAATCACGATCTTCATTGCCCCTGACAAAGTCTAGACGGCGCTTTCTGTTCTGCTGGTAGAAAGAGGGGACTTTTTAACAAAATTGTACAGTTGTTGGGTTTGGGGATGCCGTTTCAAATCTGTTTCTGAGGCTGCGGATTTTGATAGCATTGTCTTCTCTGTTAGAAGGTAATCTAATACGACCAGATTAAGGGGCATCACGAACAGTGCCGGTGTTTTGATGCTTTTGCACAGTCTTTCGTACCGTTTTCTCATCACATTTCAATCTGCGACCGATTTTTCGATTGGATAAACCATAAAGGTGGGGATCAATGAGTTCCTGACGATCACTAAGAGAAAGTCGGCATATAGACTAAATTTCATGTTGTATATCCTGAAACAACAACAATTACGATTAGAGACGCTTTGGATATTTTATACTGATTTAATGGCGTAATTCAAGCTGATTTCAAGCGGATTTGTTTCTGCGGACTTTCCTTTGCCTTCTCCATTTGAAGTTATTTTTTAAATTGATGTAAACGCTAGAATATTTCAATTAAAAGTCAAATATGAACAGGTAAAATTATAGAGGAATAAAAGGCGAATCAAATGAGGTATAGGTTGTTTAAATAGTTACATTAAATTTAGCTTAAATTTGCAGTTTTTGAAAAAAATTACAAGTGCGGACTTTCTTTTTGCCGGCACTATATATATATATATATATATATATATATATATATATATATATATATATATTATGTGGGGGGAATTGAACATTTTCAGTGAATATTCGTATTTGTGCGCCAAGAATTGTAATATGGATTTATGCGAAAAATTTGGTTACTTTTTCATTGTTTTGACATTAAGACATGTAAGTCCTGATTATTATTTTACTCACACGGAGTTTTCACAAGGCCATCATCAAAAGGCCTCTCTGTCAGCAACGCGTGATGTTCTTTGAAGTCCAGGTGACAACAAGCCTTTCCAAAATGTCCAGTACTCTTAACATCTTTCAGTAACCTCTGCAAATGAAATTGCGTTATCGCAATATTCATGTACCATTGATTTCTCACTGGCACTTTTTTTCTGGCTAGTGCTTTCTCATTTCGATCTCTATATCTCCTTTTACTAGTCATGATTATTTGCTGTGATCCCAGCCGATGCCGACACTACAATGTTTTTAGGGACGGGGGAGTAAACTTACAGCTATACGATTACAGTTTTCCTGATTCCTTGCAGTATTCTTTTATCTTTCGATTTGCTTATGTATTCATTTTTGTGGACTGCTGTCTTCGTCTTCGTAGTAGTAGTAGTAGTAGTAGTAGTAGTAGTAGTAGTTGTTGTTGTTGTTGTTGTTGTTTTACCACGTTTCTATCAACTCATTCTCTGGCCTTTAAACAATATAAATAATTACCAGCAACTTGAAAAAATATAAAACAAAGACAGAACCTGCTCACAGAGAATCAAGAAAACCGTAAAAAAAAGAAAACAAAAAATAAAATAACTTCGTCCCTCTCTAAAATACATAAACACGTTAGTGAACTGATAATAATAATAATAATAATAATAATAATAATAATAATAATAATAATAATAATAATAATAATAATAATTCTGATTTTGTTTATCAACTCTCCCTGAAAAGAGATGGGATCCATTTCCAGAGGATTTCCCTCAATCTCGGCTCCAAACATGGAGCTTCACAGATCAAGGGTTTTCCTAAGTATACTGGTGGTACCTACAATAGCAGAGATCTGAAGGCCGCCTAAAAAATCGAGGATTCGTAGGTTTTCAATTGTCCTTCCAGACAACTTTACACTACTCCTAGCGTACCAACTACCTTATCTTCAAGGCCAATGGAACATAATTACTCCACTTCTCGTTCTCTTTCTCTTTTACATTCCTGTCACAGAGTACTCAATTTGCCAGTTTTTTGAGACCTTGTCATAACGACCAAATCCGGACGATTATCTCCCAATTGCTTGATCGTTATAGCACTTCTGTCTCACCATACCTCTACATGGCCATCCTCACTTGTTCTCACTTCATCAGGCCCCTCCTCAAACCACTTTCCAGCACATTTCACTCCAAGCTTCTTACAGCCCTCCCAATATATCCAGAATCCCATGCGATTGTGTCTCTCTCTGGGCCAATGCGCTACACTCTGTTGCAAGGTGCGCAATTGACTCTGAGAACTTTCCACAAATACAGCATTCTGCAGCAACCTCATCTTCTAGAACTACTTTTTAAAACCGTCGTGTTCCTAATACCTGCTCTTGTGCTGCACAAACAAAAGCGTCAGTACCCTTAGCCAGATACCCAAATATATAACAGAAGTGGCTGATGAAAGATCATGGCAATGGTATTTATACCATTGCCATGATCTTTCATCACCCACTTCTGTTATATTCTGGAAGAGCTTTCCACGCATTGTCTTCTTAGCCCGTTTCTCTACCCTTTCTCTGTCCATACGTTTCACATACTCAGCTTTGGTCTCACATACTTCCACTTCATTGGCCACAACTTTGAGCACTCCATCCTCACTTCTACACGCATGTTCCTAGAACGACATCTCCTCAGTTCTAACACAGTCATTTAGGCATTTAAATCCTCTCCTCTTTTGATACTACCCCGCTACGCTACTTTGAATGTTAAATATACCAAACATTGCTAAAACTTTTTCTTGTTTTGATATCCATGGCATGCAACTCCTTGTCAAACACTTCTAAAATTCCTGCACTGTATCTCAAACTACTGACTGCCCATGCATTCACCGCTTTCATTAGGTGTCCTTTATACAATTTCCACTTCGGAATTAGTTGCACTCTTCTAAAATACTCCTTCCTGACTTTCTCTTTCATCTCTCTGTTGATGATGCCTACACCATCCAGCACTCCCAAATACTTATACCCTGTATCTTCTATATCTTTCATAATTTCTCCATTTGGCAGCACGATTCCATTCGAATAGTAATAATAATAATAATAATAATAATAATAATAATAATAATAATAATAATTATTATTATTATTATGATAATAATGAATATAGGTACATCCAGGTCTTCCCTTCTCTCAAGTGTGTCATTGGATGTTGATCCATAAATACCGACTGGTAAAGATTTCTAGGAGAGACGTCGAATAGTACACAAGTTTTGCTAAGATTATTTCTTAAACTGAAGAAAGACCGCTAAGCTATTAAATAAATAAATAAATATTTATATATATATATATATTTATTTATGCACACACACACACACACACACACACACACACACACACACACACACACACACACACACACACACACATATATATATAATGTCTCTTTCGCGGAATCATATCAGTAGCAACCAAGAATTAAAAATAATCTGACAAGTTTTAAAAAAGAACAGTCAAATGAAATTAATTTGAAAAAAAATATAACGAAGAACTTATCGTTACTTAAAGAAAGTTAGTTTTTTTTTATTCAATTCTTACACAAAGTAAGAAGTTGCCTATTTATTCTATTTGTATTTAGAGCAGTTATTTTCTATACAATTTGGGCAATACATTTTTCTCGTGGATAAGTTAAAAATGAAACAGATTTGAAAAAATAACAACAATGCATGAATTGCAACAATTCCAACAATAAAAATATTCCAACAATAAAAACAATTCCAACAATAAAAAAAAAATCCAACAATAAAAACAATACAAACAATAAAAACAATCCCAAAAATAAAAATAATTCTAACAATAAAAACGATTCTAACAATAAAAACAATACCAACAATAAAAACAATCCCAAAAATAAAAATATTCCAACAATAAAAACGATTCTAACGATAAAAACAATTCCAACAATAAAAACAATACCAACCATAAAAACAATCCCAACAATAAAAACAATACCAACAATAAAAACAATACCAACAATAAAACAATCCCAAAAATAAAAATAATTCCAACAATAAAAACAATTCCAACAATAAAAACAATTCCAACAATAAAACAGTTTCAACAATAAAAACAATTCCAACAATAAAAACAATTCTAATAATAAACACAATTCAAACAATACCAACAATAAAACAGTTCCAACAATAAAAACAATTCCAACAATAAAAACAATTCCAACAATAAAAACAATTCCAACAATAAAAACAATGCCAACGATTAAACAATTCTAATAATAAAACAATACCAACAATAAAACCAATTCCAACAATAGCACAATTCCCACTATAAAAACAATACCAACAATTAAAACATTCCAAAAATAAAAACAATTCCAACAATAAAAAGCAATTCCAACAATAAAACAATGCCAACAATAAAAACAATTCCAACAATAAACACAATACCAATAATAAAACAATACCAACAATAAAACAATACCAACAATAAAAACAATTCCAACAATAAAAACAATTCCAACAATAAAAACAATCCCAAAAATAAAAATAATTCTAACAATAAAAACGATTCTAAGGATAAAAACAATACCAACAATAAAAACAATCCCAAAAATAAAAATATTCCAACAATAAAAACGATTCTAACGATAAAAACAATTCCAACAATAAAAACAATACCAACCATAAAAACAATCCCAACAATAAAAACAATACCAACAATAAAAACAATACCAACAATAAAACAATCCCAAAAATAAAAATAATTCCAACAATAAAAGCAATTCCAACAATAAAAACAATTCCAACAATAAAACAGTTTCAACTATAAAAACAATTCCAACAATAAAAACAATTCTAATAATAAACACAATTCAAATTATACCAACAATAAAACAGTTCCAACAATAAAAATAATTCCAACAATAAAAACAATTCCAACAATAAAAACAATGCCAGCGATTAAACAATTCTAATAATAAAACAATACCAACAATAAAAACAATTTCAACAATAGCACAATTCCCACTATAAAAACAATACCAACAATAAAAACATTCCAAAAATAAAAACAATTCCAACAATAAAAAGCAATTCCAACAATAAAACAATACCAACAATAAAAACAATTCTAACAATAAACACAATACCAATAATAAAACAATACCAACAATAAAACAATACCAACAATAAAAACAATTCCAACAATGAAAACCATTCCAACTATAAAAACAATACCAACAATAAAAACAATTCCAACAATGAAAACCATTCCAACAATAAAAGGAATTACAACAATTAAACAATACCAACAATAAAACAATACCTACAATAAAAACAATTCCAACAATAAACACAATACCAATAAAAAAACAATACCAACAATAAAACAATACCAACAATAAAAACAATTCCAACAATGAAAACCATTCCAACTATAAAAACAATACCAACAATAAAAACAATTCCAACAATGAAAACCATTCCAACAATAAAAGGAATTACAACAATTAAACAATACCAACAATAAAACAATACCAACAATAAAAACAATTCCTAACAATAAAACAATTCAAACTATAAAAACAATTCCAACAATAAAAACAATTCCAACAATAAAAACAATATCAACAATAAAAACAATACCAACAATAAAAACAATTCCAAGCATAAAAACAATACCAACAATAAAAACAATTACAACAATAAAACAATTCCAAGCATAAAAACAATACCAACAATAAAAACAATTCTAACAATAAAAACAATTCTAACAATAAAAACAATTCCAACAATAAAAACAATACCAACAATAAAAACAATCCCAAAAATAAAAATATTCCAACAATAAAAACGATTCTAACGATAAAAACAATTCCAACAATAAAAACAATACCAACCATAAAAACAATCCCAACAATAAAAACAATCCCAAAAATAAAAATATTCCAACAATAAAAACGATTCTAACGATAAAAACAATACCAACAATAAAAACAATACCAACAATAAAACAATCCCCCCCAAAAAATAATTCCAACAATAAAAGCAATTCCAACAATAAAAACAATTCCAACAATAAAACAGTTTCAACAATAAAAACAATTCCAACAATAAAAACAATTCTAATAATAAACACAATTCAAACAATACCAACAATAAAAACAATTCCAACAATAAAACAATTCAAACTATAAAAATAATTCCTACAATAAAAGCAATTCCAACAATAAAAACAATTCCAACAATAAAAACAATGCCAACGATTAAACAATTCTAATAATAAAACAATACCAACAATAAAAACAATTTCAACAATAGCACAATTCCCACTATAAAAACAATACCAACAATAAAAACATTCCAAAAATAAAAACAATTCCAACAATAAAAAGCAATTCCAACAATAAAACAATACCAACAATAAAAACAATTCTAACAATAAACACAATACCAATAATAAAACAATACCAACAATAAAACAATACCAACAATAAAAACAATACCAACAATGAAAACCATTCCAACTATAAAAACAATACCAACAATAAAAACAATTCCAACAATGAAAACCATTCCAACAATAAAAGGAATTACAACAATTAAACAATACCAACAATAAAACAATACCAACAATAAAAACAATTCCAACAATAAACACAATACCAATAATAAAACAATACCAACAATAAAACAATACCAACAATAAAAACAATTCCAACAATGAAAACCATTCCAACAATAAAAGGAATTACAACAATTAAACAATACCAACAATAAAACAATACCAACAATAAAAACAATTCCTAACAATAAAACAATTCAAACTATAAAACAATACCAACAATAAAAACAATTCCAACAATAAAAACAATTCCAACAATAAAAACAATATTAACAATAAAAACAATTCCAACAATAAAAACAATATCAACAATAAAAACAATACCAACAATAAAAACAATTCTAACAATAAAAACAATTCTAACAATAAAAACAATTCCAACAATAAAAACAATATCAAAAATAAAAGCAATTCCAACTATAAAAAACAATTCCAACTATAAAAACAATACCAACAATAAAAACAATTCCAACAATAAAAACAATATCAACAATAAAAACAATATCAACAATAAAAACAATTCCAACAATAAAAACAATACCAATAATAAGAACAATACCAACAATAAAACAATACCAACAATAAAAAAATCCAACAATAAAAACAATACCAGCAATGAAAACAATACTTAAAATACAAACAATACCAACAATTCCAACAATAAAAACAATACCAACAATTCCAACAATAAAAACAATACCAACAATTCCAACAATACCAATAATAAAAATAATACCAACAACAAGATAGGTTTAAAAAATTATTCAAACAGCATATAAACTATAGTAAGTCCGTTTCGAAGACGTATTGTCTAGAATCATAAAATCACCAGGTTCGAGGATTTTTTCAGCTGAAGAAACCTCAAATTCACATTTTGATTTAAATACGACTCGGAAATTTGTTCAGCCTTCCGGGTTTGGTTTCGTTGATTTGAAACAATATTTACGAAAAGATGCGAACAATGGTCCCATGAAAAAAAATCACGCTATTACAGCAAAAGTTGGAACCAAACGAAAATACTAAATATGTGAATTTAATCCTCCGCTTCTCCCTAAAAAACAGAGGACACATCATTTAGTGAAACAATAGAAATTATGTCGAGAAGTTTGAAGAAAGGGATTGTTTGTTCATAAACAATATAATTGTCTAAATATCGTACACATAAAGACGATAGTTTTGTCACGTATGCAGGTATGGTTAACGCACAATGTAAGATATTTATTTTAACGGAATTATCTAGCGATATGTTCAATTGTCTAATTTTTGTACAAGGTTAAAAGACACCGAAGGAAACAGAAATTAGATAAAAATTTATGTTTATGGAACAGGACCCAAACGCTACGCATCAAAATGTAGCGGAAGAATATCGGCGTCTAATAAATGTTTAAAGAAATCATAATCGAATTGAAGAGAATCGCATATCACGGATTATATGGCAAAAGTTGAATCCAAAAAACAAAAAAAAAAAAATAAATTTTCGATGCAATACGTGTGGTGGAAAGCGTACAAAAACTCCGCTCTTTAATAGTAAAATATGTTATAATTGTGGGATATAAGAGTTCCCATTATCATACAAAACATACAAGGAAAAAATCGCAATTGACGGTAAACATAGTTTAGTTTAGAAACGAAGAAATGAACGAGAGTTAAGGGAGAAAGTATCTAAATACAAAAATAAATGAGCAAAATGTAATATTTTTACTCGATCTCGGTAATAAACGATAAAACATGGAGAAATAGGTGTTCCACCATAACAAACACAGATTGTCAGAGTAGTATCAGATAGAAAATTAAAAGTAAAATTTAATTGTAATATTTTGTTCATGGAAAACCCCATAATTCGAAAGTTTCTGTACTCCCTGTTTAAAAAAAAACATTTTGGTTTAGGCTATCTTGTACTCTTTAACTTATGCAGATTATCGATTATTTTTTTTTCTGTATAAAGTTAACGCCATAGAGAAAGATAAGTCGAAACAAACTGAAAGATTTACATAAAAAAACGGAAAAATTTGCACAATAACAGGAGTTCACTTCCACTTAAAAGAAAATGTCAAATCTAGTTTTAAACCCAAAATAAAAGTACCAGTTTTATTGGCGTAATTTAAAAAGTCGGTTACTCGGATTGGGCGTCGCTAACCGTATATATATATATATATATATATATATATATATATATATATATATATATATATATATATATATATAAAACGAACATCAATGTATGCGCTGATTTTTCGAATGGGTTGAATGATTGTTTTAAAAACCATGCATATTTCGTACCATCTTCAAAAGAGTACCTGACAATAAATACACACTAAAGAATTTTAAGCTTTCTTTTGGATTGAAGGTAGCACTAAGCCTATTCTAGCAAATGATGCACACAATGTTGGCTGATATTGAATATACAATCGCATATTTGAATGATATTTTTTATTAAAAAGTAACATGTAGCAATTATTTGTAATTACATTATTATTTAAATATTTATTTAAATATTTTTTACGTGCATAAAATTAAGTTATCTATAGATATGACATGTTTCACTTCTCGTCAGTATAACTAAACTTATTGAGACTCGAACTTACCACCGCTCGATAAGTAGTCTTACCATCTGACCAGGAGATCTTAACCTTTCTATGAACGGTTTTTATCGCATTTTAATGTAAGATTATTGATTTATTTATTTTTTTATAAAAATATTCTGTAGTACTTTTTTACTCCCTGAGTTCTTATCAAGGAAGAGGTTATCTGCCATTTTTTATATTCTATATTTATATATATAAACAGTTACTCAGTTATATTGTGAAAAATTATATATATATATGTATGTATATATATATATATATATGTATATATATATAACTTTTCACAATATAGCTGAGTAACTGTTTATATATATATATATACATATATATATATATATATATATATATATATATATATATATATATATATATACGGCATAACCGCGTTGACACACCGGTTCTCGTTAGATCACCGATATTAAGCAACGCCGAGCCTGGTTAGTACGAGATGGGTGACTATTAGTGAATTCTAGGCGCTGTATGAGCTCTCCGCTTATATGGGCATTTGCTCCCAATCGTCCTGTATACACTTCACTAGCCACTGGTATTAAACAAGAATTATTAATTAAGGAGAGGTGTGGTTAGAGATTGCGCACCTCCTGTCACAAAAAAATTGACGTGCAGGTACACCTTCGTGGGTATCCATAGTCCGTCAAAGACTGGAGGAGCCCTTTATATATATATATATATATATATATATATATATATATATATATATATATATATATATATATATATATACACGCACATTTTGCATTTTATCGCTATATTCTTTACTCAGAGCAGTCACTCATAAGAAGTCTTCTAATGATAAATGCACAGACTGTCTTCAAAAAAATTATCCCAAAATGAGGTTGGTTATTGTTGTTTGTTATTTTTGTGTATACTTTTGACAGTGTTGGAAGAGAATATTAAAATTAAAATGAACACATATATAGAGAAAACAATATATACAGCAGTACAGGCTGAAATAATTGTTTTATTATGTCATCAATAAACGCGCTTTTTCAAACATGACAGCTGAGGAAAATACACAAAGCTGAATCTTTTATGGTATTTTATTTTTTCCAAAATTATGCCATGCATAATTCTTTCTAAACCTCTTATTTTTTAAAGTATACGCATAAAAATAAGTTCATTGCTGCGGCGTAACGAAGAAGATCTGTAAAAATCTGCCGAAATTGTGAAATGCGAAAGAATTTGGTAAAAGTAAATATTTGGAAGTTGGAATGTAGCGATACTGTTATTTATATATTATTTGTATATATATATATATATATATATATATATATATATATATATACACACACATATACATATATATATAAACACACACAAATACATACATATATATATATCCCCCCACACACACATATGTATGCAGCATACTACAAAAATCATTTGACTAAATCCAAATGCTAAATAATTTCCTTCGATTGCTATCATTGAAACAACTTTTGTAAGCTTAGATGATGTATTTCAGTCAATTATTAATAATTGATACATTTTTGCATTGGAAAAAATCATTAATTATATCATCCACAGGTTTTGCTTCCATGAACACCATTCGACGCAAAGGCTGAAAGAGTCGCACAAATCTAAAGGACAGTATTCACCAAGTTGAAGGTTTAATTCATACTATATGACTTAATAAGTAAGGATTAGAAACATAATAAGTATGATTTCTATCCAGTAAAAGCTAATGGAACAAGAAATTGCCTCCGAATGTTTAATAAAGCATTTTGGAAAGTTGGATTACATTTCTTGAAAATACTTTTTAATGGCACTTGATAAAAGGAACTGACAAGAAGGAAAGACGATTATCGCGAAGACAAGAGTTGACTTTAGTATTGCAAACATCTCGGTTATAAGAAGGAGGAAAAATCAACAGGAAGCGAGATTCGCAAGACACAATTCTTGGAAAAATCTACTGGAATAGGACACTGGGTTGCAATTGAATAGGACACTGGGTTGCAATTGAATAGGACACTGGGTTGAGGTATAAAAACAACAAATTGTTGTAGACTAACGCGTAAAATAAGCTGAAACAATGAAATCAGGAAATAGATCAGACAATTCTGAATAACACATTCCATAATAGAAAAGACTGAAATTATCAACATCATCAAATTTGACAATGACTTACACGCAAATGAACGACATAAGTGTTTAGAAATCTTGAAAACCTTTGTTATGCCAAAAAGTTAAACTAAAACATTTTGAAAAACACTGAATCATTAAAACCCAAACAACTTAAATGTTTAAACAAAATGGTGGTTTCTGGCATATATTCTTAGAAACGGAGAAATGGGCAAACTATTTCAAAGTACTAGAAAATGCGTCATAATAACATATAAAAAAGGCCATACATAAATTTGTTGGTGTTTCGAGTCGCCGTTGAAACGAAGCTCATCTTAAATTCAACCCTTTCTCACAGTGCTCGAGGTTGAGACAAGGTTGTAATATCAGGACAGTGTTTTTTGATATTTTGGTTTCTGGCCAGGCAATCCTTTGTAGACAGATTTTTCACCAAGTCACATTGTAAACTGTTTAAAATCCATGAGAAATCAGCAACGTAATTATCCACCATCCGGTAGTCTCTGTAATTGTGTGTGGTTAGCAAAGATGCAGAAACGAAAATCAATGAAATGAGAGAAATGAGGTTTATTATCCATTCATGATTGTTTCAGGGTCTAACATTTCACAACTGCCCACTCTCGGTGTCTGGAGTAAAAACCTACAAGCTTGTAGGTTAATGAATGAGAGCGATTAACAGTTCATGTTTTGCGTTTCATGAATGAGTTATCAATAAACTTAAGTAAAATAAAAAAAAAATTCATACATACATGAACGTTATTACACGCGCTGCGCTGTATATTCTCTTCGTCCTCGCTTCTTTTCATCTTCGCTACGTTTTATCTATAGCTGTGATCGGCTAGTTGTTATCGGTTTTCTATTTAATAAAGACGAATACAATTTCTTATGCAAAAAAAAGACACAAGGAAGACGTTTGCTGAATTTCGCCAAGATTTTTTGAAGAGAATAGATTTGTAAAGAGAGATGGTAATGACTAAGTAGTTATTTACTTCTTAAATTTACTAACCTGCTAACGTAGAAATAGGTGACCCAACGACATTATCGGTTTCTACATAATTCATACGTGTCTCGTTCGCATATATCCAACGAAGCGCCTGACCTAAAAAAAACTTTCTTTCTCCGCGCTCAAAAACGTGATGTCATAGCATCCTCCTACCGTTACACTAGGTGTATCAGAATTTTTGTAGGGATTTTTGACACCCCTAACACGAAACTGCGAATAAAATATAAAAAAAACTCGTAATTTCTCTTTTAAAAGTGGGTTATTTATTTTCTTTATGTATTATACTTGCAAAATAAACTACTAAAGTTGCATAAAAAGTAAAAGAAATATTATTTTTTATTTAAAAAAATAGCAATGAAATTAATTGAATTTTACGAGTTCAGCATTTTTCATTTTTTAAACTTTAAAAATCTATCAAATTTTCTCTATTGATTCTATTTTTACGATATTTTCAGGGTCAATGTGAAATTTTATGCTCTTTCCAATAAACCGAATATAATATTTTAGGCAAACGTTTTCTTTTAAATTCACGCCCCCATTTTGAAATGTCTATTTAAAAGTAAATAATTAATTTACTCACCAAAGTTTTATATATCACAAATTGAAGATAAAAGACCAATAAATAATATATTCACATTTAAAACAAACAAAAAAAGAAGTGTTTTTAGAAATTTACCTGTAAAATACGAAGTTTAAAACCTTTTTTAAACCACGTTGTTTTTTTTAATGAAACCTTGGTCCTTGCTCCTTTAATTGAAAAATAGAAAGGATTTGAATTACATTTTTCGAGTAGTTATAAGCTTGGAAAGACAGGGGGTCGAATTAATTCACGCCCTCCCCCATTTTGAAATGTCTATTAAAAAGTAAATAATTAATTTACTCACGAAAGTTTTATGTATCAGAAATTGAAGATAAAAGATCAATAAATAATATATTCAAATTTAAAACAAAAAAGCAGTGTGTTTTTTAGAAATTTACCTGTAAAGTCCGAAGTTTAAAACCGTTTTTTTAAATCACGTTTTTTTTCTAACTTAAACCTTGGTCTTTGCCCCTTTAACTGAAAAAAATAGGGTTTGAATTACATTTTTCGAGTAGTTATAAGCTTGGAAAGACAGGGGGTCGAATTATTCAATATTTTTCACGAAGTTTCTGACACATCTACCGTTACACTTCTGTTTTGTCTAGGGAGTTTAACTTGTTGCCCCCCTCCTCTCCGCTTCAAATCACGTCATCGTTTTTGGGTACAATTTTGTTTGCACATAGGTCATCGTGACGTACATTAAAGGTAATCCTTCCACACTAACTAACGTAATATTACATGCAGACTAAACAATTCTGAAGAACAATTTTCGTATGTTCTATGGAGAAATCTTACAACAGGCAGAACAGCAGTTAATTTTGTATACGTGGCGACAACGATTCAAGCATATGTCGTGTCCGTTTGACCTTTAACCTACGACAGAATCGAGCTGAAACGAAGCAAGAGATAAAAGAAAGTTGCATGCGCACATACACATTCATTTCTGTTCTTATGCGCATGAGAATACGCAGAGTTGGCATATTCTCGGTTGTTTTTTTTCTCCTCCAAATCTCGACTATTATTTTCTGTGTCTAACCTTTTATTTTTGTATTTTGTTCTTGTCTCCATGCACTTTTCTTTGATTTTGCCTATTATGTATTCGTGTCTTTTCTATTTACTACCGTTTTTTCGTCGCTATTTCTTTCTTTTTTATTTCCTTCTTTTTTAAAACTTCTTTCTTGTTGTTTCTCATTTCATCTTGTAAATGGACAATGACTTGTATTCGTAAAACTCACTTATTCCATTATTCCGTTATACTTTTATTTCGGTAATCTTCCATTGTTTCACAAATCATTTCGAACATAGTGTTGAAGAAACCTTATCTAAAGTTATATGTATATATAAATAAATCTCTACTTTTCCCTGCAAGAAGCTAAATGCCCATAACGAACCCTAAAATATAATTTTGTTTAAATATTTAACATATCAATGATTGAAAGTTATTTAACATCAGCAATTTAGAAATAGTAATATTTATTTATATGAAAGGATTCATGCAGACAGACAATCCTGGGACACAATCCCCTTGATCTTTCTGTAGAAATCCGATTTGCTTAAAAACAACTGTAGCAACGGATATTAATTTAGTCTTCCTGGCTAAAACGGCTCAAACATATTTTATGATAATCGTGTCCGTTTAAACGTTAACCTACATATTATGTATGATCCAGGAAAGTTCTAGGTTTTTGTCAGAGGGGCTAAAATGCTTAAAAATAAGCAACAATGACCATAACTAATAATGACCATAACTAATAATGACCATAACTAATAATGACCATAACCAATAATGGCTATAACCAATAATAACCATAACTAATAATGATCATAACCAATAATGACCATAACCAATAATGACCATAACTAATAATGACCATAACAAATAATGACCATAACCAATAATGACCATAACTAATAATGACCATAACCAATAATGACCATAGTTAATAATGACCATAACTAATAATTCTTTTTAAATATCGAAAACTTCACTTGTTGTTTTCGCAAAATCTACCGAAAGTTAACATCAATGAGTAATTACATGTACGCGCGTCAGAAGCAGAGATGAATTGCTGGCAAAGAGTATTGAGAATAATGGTGAATAATAAATTGTGGAGCACAAAAATCGACCCTTTCAATAGCATCACTTTTGTCTCCATAGCTTTTCAACTATTTTTATTAAGAAAGGAGATTTTACATTTGGAATAACTCAGTTTTTTCCTTTTTATTTCTCTATTTCGTCGGAATACTATTCCCATTATTCTCATATATGATGATTGCTGCATCTTTCCAGATGATCGCCGTCACATCGAGATCTCCCAATCTCGTCGTCCATGCCATCTCAGATGACTCTGCACTCCCGCCGCAGATTTGCACATCTTGAAGCAGATGTGCTATACAAATTGAGCAATTTCCATAGATTTGACTTCCTCTGTAGGTTGAAGGGTATTTCTATGAACAATCACGTCTTCTTAAACTAGCAGTAGACTTGCAAACTTTGCTGCATATTAAACAGATCTTTTGGTTCGGACTAATAGATGCAAAGTTGACCTGAACAGGAGTTTTGTGCAACTTAAGGTGGTTGACGTAGCCAGGTTTTGAGAAAAAGCACTCGTTCACAAGTATCGCATTTCCAGCTCTGTGTGGCATGGTTAAGATTATCAATTAAACGTTTGCGAAAGTCTCGCTTCAGATTACTGTGAGCTTGCTTTCTTTTCTTTAGAGCATCACACTTTTCACGTACAAGCTTTCGCCACATCGGCCTTTACAGAGTAAGTTCTACCCATGTGTTGATGTCGATTTGTAAGACTTTCAAATTATTCTTTGTAGAGTCCCTGAAACTCTTCCTAGGCTTGTGTTGAGGGTGCTTGCTATTTTCCAGCTCCCCGTAAAAAAATTGTTTTTGCAGCCTAAAATCTTTCATTCGAACCAACGTGCTCACCCAACACATGTGAGATCTGATTACAAGGGGCTCAACACTAGAGCAACATACTCTGACAAGGACTTCAGTATCGGTTACTTGTGCTTGCCACTTGATGTTTATAATACGTCTCAAGCATTTTTGGTGAAATCGCCACGATCAGACCACACTTATTCTCCAACCTTCCAAAGCTACAGATGCCTTCTGAATTCGTCTGCGGATTTCATTGTCAAGAGAGCCATCCCTCGACAGAGAACTACCAAGGTAGACAAACGAATTAACTACTACTAGTCTAGCACCACAGACCATGATGTGCGGCTCCAAGTATGACAGGCCCGGCGCAGGAGTAAACATCACCTTTGTTTTAGACAGACTGATCCTCAGACCAAAGGCTGTGCAGGAGTCAGCAAATCTATCCATTATATGCTGCATATCAGTCTCAGTGGGCATTAAATCTTCTAAGATTAAAAATGCGACCTGTGTTTCTAAACTTTAACATGACACCCTTATCGCAATCCCGAACCGCATGAGCAGCAAAATATATTAGGAGCAGGAATATCACCTTGTTTGACACCATTGTCAACTGGGATTTCATCAGACAATTTTCCTGTCCTTGTGCAGTTCGTTGAATATTAGAGCACACACTACTTTTTCTAAGATCAACCAGAGAGCAGCCCTATTGACGGTGTCAAATGCTTTGATCAAATCAACAAACACTTGATACAGCGGTATCTGTTGTTCAATGATTTTCTCCTGAACTTTCCGGGCTGAACAAAATCATATCCATATTTCCTCTGCCTGACTTTGTGACTCTGGAATAGCATTAGGACAAACATCCTTCAGTAACCTTTCATGCAAGAACTTTCCCAGCCACTTTAAAAAGCGTGCACCCACGGTAGTGGCTATAAACATTCTTCTGCCCCTTTCCTTTAAACAGGGTCACTAAGACACCATCAATCCGATCATGTTTAACAGGAGCACCTGCCCAGATTTCCTAAATAAAACTAAGGATAGCATAAGCAATATTCCCACCTCCAATCTTAACAAGTTCCACCGGAACACGATCCAAACCAGGTGCCGTACCAACTGAACCTCAACCAAACTAGGCAAACGATATGATATCGCATTTTGGTAGGCTATCAATTGCATCAGCGTCTATTAGTAGATGAATGTGGTTCTCATACATACATACATACAGACATACAGACATACACACACACACACACACACACACACACACACACACACATATATATATATAAAATAAAATTTAAAAAAATTATAATAATTATATATTTATGTCTCGGCAGCAGAGTGAAAAGCATATCTTATTTTTCTTTTATTAATATTATTGGAATTTTTTCCTTTTTTTTCCCTTGTACACATTTTTGTTAATTATTCCATGGATTTCTGCCTTTGGATTATTATGGACCATCTTCCAATTACGGGATTTTCTTTGGATTTTACTTGTGCAAATGGAAATTCAATTAACTTTCTTGAAGTTATATATTTGGACTTTACCGTCACTGGATTATTTATCTTCCACCAGACTATCCATTCACGTGTAATCACCTTTTTTTCACCATATTCCCTCTGCTTCACTTTTTTGTTATCAAGTAAGATCTTTGACTTACTTGTTGTTTCATCAAATAGAAAAAAATTAAAATTCGAAAAAGAAGTATCAGACAAAGTATTTAGACAAATATTATTAAGTAGCACAGAATGTGCTATTTAATAATATTTGTCTAAATGAAAATAATTATACACGGTTCAATTATATATACACGCAAACACATATATATTTGAATATGTATATATATCTATATATATATATATATATATATATATATATAGAGAGAGAGAGAGAGAGAGATAGTCATCCACATACAGTACTGTTTCGCTGTTTTACAGCTCATCAGTGCAGCTAGACAAGCAACTGCCTCAAGCCAGGATCGAAATCTGACGCCCAAATGACAGTCAAGGCTTCTCACCATTGCGCTATACGGTTGATGCTGTGTGGCTGATGAATTAACGATGTTTTGACATCGTCCAAATGCCTCCGCTCGATTTATTTACACAAAGAGAATCGCTTAATACGCTAATGGCAGTTTGTATATCATTTCCCGATATACTCAACCCAAGATAGGGAGCATTATAGTCATCCACATATAGTACTGTTTCGCTGTAGTATGTATCTCTTAAGCATTTTTGTTCAAACGCTATTTTCCCCTTTTTTCGTCATTTATTTTTTATTTCGTTTATTTTCTTTATTGTCTCAATTGTTCTTTCTTTCTTTTTTATGTCTTAGTTAGTCTCATTCTTTCTTATCCTTTATTTATATCCACACTATATCAATGTATCTCTCTTTATATCAGCTAGTGTATTCGTATTCTTTTGTCTAACCGTCATATTTATCCATTAACAACATTCATTCTATCTTCATGCCTTTGATCCATATCATTTTTTCGTATTCTATTTTGTCGACATTTTTTTTGCTTTTTTGGCTGACATTATCGAAAAAAAAACCCTCTTCATTTTTCTCCTTTAAGAAATTGCACAAAATGTTGTCCGACGCACAAAACATGCAACAAGAAAAACACCCAGTTGTGCTTTAAAAGGTCAAGCGGCCCGTAGCATTGTTCGGCCCTGTTGGCTGGCTTGATTCGGCCCGAACAATGGCCCTTTTTATATAAATGTTAAGAATAAGCAGGGTCGCCGCTGACTACTAATGTTTTTCTTTTCCCGTTACTATCACAACCTATCCTAAGCCTCCAGCGGATGCCGAAATCGCACAACTATGTCAGCTCCTCTCTCTATTTTTCTGTCTCTCTCACACAATCTTCTCTTATTTTCTATCTCTCTATTAGTTTCACCCTCCTTCACTTTGTCATGTAAATTTGGACCATTGGCACAAACAGACTGACATATCTACAATGCAATAAAATGATTTTTTATCGGCGAATCTGCTTGTAAGTTTGAGACGTGATTCGAACGAACGCTAAAAAGCAATAACTCATCTGCTTTCTTTCCCAACGTCGTTTCGATTGCCACTCTCCTTCACTTCCAAAAGCAAGGAAGTTTTCCCATAAACTGGTAATTCAAAGTATAATCAACCAATGAAAATCGTTCCAAACAATAAAATTAACAAATATATGTGAAAATAATAAACCGACACGAACTTAAAATCTCCTTTCAAACATAGGAGAATAACAGCCAAAAAACCAGATATGACAAGCTGACAGTAGGGCATCAGACGCATATTCTTTACAAGCCCTGTGCCTATGGCCGAGGTAGGCAAGGTCAAAAGGAATCAATTACTCACGTACTAATCTTATTTATCTCATGCACAAATTCGTACACATCTGAACGAGCAAACAGAAACGAACTATTACGCACACCTATAAACTCAACAGCAAGGAGAAAGTAAACCAACGTACACATATACAATGCAACGATGGCAAATACTCTCGTAGGTATATTACACACGCTTATTTGCACTATGAACATCTTGACTTTCCGTAACTATAATTAACCAACACAAATTTACATAAAGTAATATTTATTATTTGAAAATACTTTATATTCATAAAAATTGTAATATAAAAACATTTAGTTTTGAAATTTCGTTTTTCTCAAATTTTCATTTACAAAAGTGTCCATGTTTTTAGTTAGCATTTCGATTCCCTTTTAATATAGCAATTATTTCCATTTTACTTGCATGTTTGTATCTTTTTTTTTTCTTCCATCGCTAAAACATAAGTTTT
This sequence comes from Euprymna scolopes, assembly GCF_053919585.1. NCBI lineage: Eukaryota > Metazoa > Mollusca > Cephalopoda > Sepiida > Sepiolidae > Euprymna > Euprymna scolopes. Next base: position 40,179,262 of record NC_136515.1, read on the forward strand.
ATGTCCAAACTTTATTAAATATCAGTGAGGTTCTCGGTAAAATCACAAACGTCGCCCCCCCCAAAAAGGTCCTTAGGGACGACGCAACCTACTACGTTCCGGCTATATCGTGTTGAAAAATTGATTCCCGTCGGATCCACTATGTTGCGGTTGAATGAAGTCAATTCAGTCGCCAACTATTTGTTTGCTGCTCATTAGAGAGAAATAACAACAAAACTTGTCACACATAAGAAACATGAAGCAACGCCACCACAAGACATTGATTATCATGCATTCTTGATCAACCTTAAAATATAAACATATAACTCGTTTTTTAATGTCACTCTAAGAAACGTTAATACCATATCCTGTTTGTGTGAGTGAACGTCGTTACCGTGTAAGGTATGTTTTATTATTGTTGTATTACGCAATAGCTTGACATTTAAATTAATGCTTCGAGTTTTGATTTCATTTTTGTTTGGTACTTGAAGTATCTAGCGTATTAATCAACTTCTTTCTTTGTCTAAGTTAAATAATAACTATATATGTCAACATTTTGTCTTAGAAGAAATATTATTTTGATCGCTACTATGGATTAAATATCTGTTATTCATTTAAAGGCATCCTAAATTACATGGTAAATAGCTGGTGATTTGCCAATTTTGATTTTACTACAGGGTCAGTTAAATAAACCAGATTTAGTTTCATTTGATGTAAAACAATGAGTGTTTTTAGTGTTAAGATAGTAGTGCCGTGATTAGGAATAACGATATTATATGTTGTTTACAATGTACATGTTTTTTGATCGGTGTGTCTTGGGAATGGCTCATATGACTTACTTCATTGCTTGTTTTACATATTAAAATTGAATATGTGTATGTGCTTTTATTCTTGCGTATATAATTCTGAATATATATATATATATATGTATGTATATATATATGCGAGAGGCGTGCAATAAGTAATGCCCCTGACCCACTTCCCATAGAAGTAGAGCAACGAAACTTGGCACAGTTATTAGTGTTTCTCTAAATAGGAACCATCCAGAGTTGTGCATTTCTCCCATCGTTTGATGCAGCTCTGGAGACCGTTTTTATAGAACACCCCAGGTTGGTCCGCCAGCCACGACGTAACTTCAGAAATCAAGGATGCATCATCTCATCTGGGAAACGCTTTCCTTTCAAAAACAACTTCATGGCTGGGAAGAGGTGAAAGTCAGAGGGTGCAAGGTCAGGAGAGTAGAGAGGATGGGGTGAGGATTTCATAACCACACGCTCGTGCTTCTGATCTGGCGATATGCGAGTTGTGGACCGGAGCGTTGTCCTGCAGGAGAAGAGTACCTTTGCTGATCTTGCCCCGCCTCTTGATTTTGGTATCTTCCCTTAATTTCTTCAAAAGTGAAGCATAATAGACTCCTATAATTGTGGTACCCTTTGCCAGGAAATCTGTCATCACTACTCCGTCCTGGTTCCAGAAGACTGTGAGCATGACCTTGCCAGCGGAAGGCTGCACCCTTGCCTTTTTGGAGGTGGTGAGTCCAAGTGCTTCCACTGCATTGACTGGGCTTTGGTCTCTGGATCGTAGTGATGGGCTCAGGTTTCATCCTGTGTAAACAGTCTTTTGAAAAACTTTTACTCATCTTCTTGACACATCTCCAAATTCATCCTCAAGCACTCGACGTGTTCTCGCTTCTGGAATGGTGTGAGCAACCTAGGAATCCATCTGGCAGACACCTTATGCATATAATAGTTTCACAGATCCTGTACTAATCTTGATATCTTGGGTTATTTGGCGAATAGTAATGCGCCGATCTTCCAAAATGGCAGCCTCAATTTGACGGACAGGCAATGGCAGAAGAGGGGCGACCAGATCTGGGAGCTGTTTCCACAGACTTCCGGTCATGTTTGAATTCACAATGCCAGCGTTTTACAAGGTCATATGATGGGGAATTATCACCATAAGTTTCTTTCATTTTATCAAAAGTCTCCTGTAGCGTGCGTCCTTTCAAATACAAAAACCGGATCACTGCTCGATATTAGCAGGCTCCATTTCACACCTGACTCAGTTCAAACACCTGTAAAACAGAAACCACAATTAGATAAGAGCTGTAATTTGCCACATAACCAGTAGAGATATAAGTCATTGCACATGAAAATTTCAGCTAGATCAGACAACTGGAAGTGGGTCAGGGGCATTACTTATTGCACGCCTCTCGTATATATATGTCTCTGAATCCAGAAGGGTTTTAAAGTACTCGGGTTATAACAAATATGGCGATTACATGAGTAAATTCCTGCCAAAAGTGAAGATCGTTATCTGAAAGTTGGAAAGGATCAATAACAGAATTAATAGATAAAAACGTCTATCTTATTTAATGAAATATATATATAGATGTATACTTGAGCACTGTCTGGGAAATAAGAGTTTCCGATAACTTGAACACTCTTGACTATTTTCACGTATGCCTGTATTTGACATTTATAGTTGTTAATGCCTCTTTATAATAGTGGCAGTTGATGGTGGCTCGGATGTAATGCCATAGCAAATGGAGTCAAAGGTTGCTTTGTAGTTGCGTCCGAATCTTTCGGCCAGTCGCAATCGTAACTTCCGGCATTGAATCATTCCGAAAGCATGAAACACTAGTTTCTGTAGGTATAAAACTAATTGTTTATACTATATATATTTTTCCATATATAATATTTTAATTGCAGAAATTCCACTCTAGAGCAAAGTATCGTAGGTTTGCAACACACATAATACACACATACACACATACACACAAAAACACACAAACACACATAAACACACACACACACACACACATATATATATATATATATATATATATATATATATATATATATATGTAGCCAAATTTGTAGGCAAAAATTAAGAACAAAGACAGGAAATAGTTAGTTTCGTTCTGCAGCGCCCACCTCTAGAAAAGAGGGATTTCTCGGCTGTAATGACTGTAGAGAAAGAAGAAGAAGGAGACAGAAAAAAAGCCAGAAGAAAACTCGCTTCTCGCAGATTCGTGGTTCGTCACAAGCACAACCCAACCGCTACAAGCACCTACGAACAATCTGCAAAACACTCTCTGGCTGCTTCCCAGCGTCCTGCCTTTATAGCGGCCGGGAATTATATATTTGCATAATCGCGCGAGAGCACACGCGATTCTGCGAGAATTGCATGGGGTCAACGCCAATAAAAACACATGGACGCTATCTTGGAACTCTTTTCCGCTCGGCCCGCAGCACAAGAACAGATGTATCCGAGGTAAGCTCTTTATTTTCCCGCATTTCGGTTATTGCCAATTCCGCTACAATCTCGTAGCCCGGTAGATAATTAGGATTAACGAATTTTCAACACTTCCACTAATTTTATTATAATCGGAATCACTGGAAGTGCTCATTTTAAATTTCAATTAATTGCCCGCTCTAGTTGGTGACCCACCACAATGCAGCAAGACGAAGGCTCAGATGCTTCCCTGCAGTTACTTATTCCACAATAGATTGTAGTCTACATTACATCCTAGATAACCTACTTTTAATTTTTAAATTAAAGAGAAATCGACCAATGATTGCCCACTCTAGTCGAGGACCCATGACGATATACCGAGAGAAGCTTCACATGCCATGCTGTAGTTAGTTAGTCCACAATATATTGTAGTCTACATTGCACTACAAAGAACACACCATTGATATTATACATTTATTTTCAAAATTCAAAAGTCAAGTATCATGGTTCAATTATGCTCTAAACAGAAATATTCCTTTCGAACATGCGTAATCATAAAATCTCTTGATTTTATACGCCATGCACGTCTCATTTTGTGGTAATGAAAGTTCTCAAATGCAGTAGTGATATTAGGCTATGTAAAGGTGTTAACGTATTTCAAAATCGGACTGTTTGTTCTTTAATCGACATTTTTAATTATCAGTTTTCGATACTTATCAGAGGCATTTCAATGCGAAACCTATCCAAGCAGACTTCTAGACACTTGGAGTACATTTGTGTGAAATTGTAAAAAATAGGCCCAGCTGCTTCATAATGTATGCGAAACGAACTCTTTCAGGCACACACACTGAAAAAGTGGCTTATATATATATATATATATATATATATATATATATATATATATATATATATATATATATATATATATATTTATACTGTTCTAACCAAAACTAAGACTTCAAAAAATGGGTTGATAGAAACAAAAAAGTGTATTTCATTGTTAGTTACGATTTTTTCAATATCATTTGGACAAATTCAAACAATATGTCGTTTGATAATTTTCACACGGACAGCCTTTCTTCAGACTTATTAAATAAAATAACACTTTAACAATAAAACATTAAGGAAAAGAAACATTTCCTTTATAAGCAAAAGAAAATAAGTATGAATATTTTACCTCTATCGCATCAGTGCAGAGTATTTTTTAAAGATGTATATATTTACCTATTTTCGTATCTATATTTAAAAAAAAAGACTTTCAAAGTAAACATCTCTTTAAATATATATATATATATATATATATATATATATATATATATATATATATATATATATATATATATATATATAGCAAGAATTCAGCCCACTTCATCGAACAAACCAAAATGCTTCCATTCATTCCAACCAGATTATGGGTCTTAATATAATTAATTTGTCCACAAAGAGATTTTAACTGTGATACGTCATAAGCTGACACCACATACGTCGTTGAAGCAACACACATGCATCCCAATTACCAATAAAATGGAAATAACCTGCTGTGTAGAAAATGCTTCATGTTAGAATTTGATGTATATATATACAAAGGAAAAATTGGACATGGGATTACTATTGCCTCCAATACTAGCTAATGTATATATCAAATACTTGATGAAACAGTATTAACCAACATCACTAAAAAACCAATATGGCTGCGATATGTGGATGACATATTTATACTTTGGCTTCGCCAATAATATGTTCAAACATTACCAGACTCTCTGTGAAATCTATCGGAGCATCCATATATTTCACGATGGAAAAGGAACACAATAACAAATTATGATCTTTCATGTGCTTATAACAACATAAAAAAAACAATATGTAGTAACAGCAACACTAGCAGTGTCAGAAATTTCGTGAAAATAGTGAATAATTCCACCCCATCTTTCCAAGCTTATAACTCCTCGAAAAATGTAATTCAAGCCCTAATTTTTTTCAATTAAAGGAGTAAGGACCAAGGCTTTATTAAAAAAAAAACAAAAAAAAAAACAATGTGTTTTTTCTTTTTAAAAAAGCTTTTAAACTTCGGACTTTACAGGTAAATTTCTAAAAAAGCGATTTTTTTTTTGTTTTAAATTTGAATATATTATTTATTGACCTTTTCTCTTCAATTTGTGATATATAAAACTCCCCGACATAATTAATTATTTACTTTTTAATAGATATTTCAAAATGAGAGGCGTGAATTATTCGACCTCCTGTCTTTCCAAGCTTATAACTCCTCGAAAAATGTAATTCAAGCCCTAATTATTTTTTCAATTAAAGGAGCAAGGACCAAGGATTCATTAAAAAAAAAGACAAAAAAAGACAAAAAAAAACAATGTGTTCTTATAAAATAAGGTTTTAAACTTCGGACTTTACAGGTAAATTTCTAAAAAAGCGATTTTTTTGGTTTTAAATTTGAATATATTATTTATTGACCTTTTCTCTTCAATTTGTGATATATAAAACTCCCCGACATAAATTAATTATTTACTTTTCAATAGACATTTCAAAATGGGTGACACTTGGGGGGGGTCGTGAATTAAAAAAAAAACGTTTGTCTAAAATATTATATTCGGTTTATTGGAAATAAAATAAAATTTCACATTGACCCTGAAAATATCGTAAAAATAGAATCAATAAAAAAAATTTTGATTGAATTTTAAAGTTTAAAAATTGAAAAATATTGAGTTCGGAAAATTCATTACTGTTTAAAAAAAAATATTTCTATTACTTTTAAAACAACTGTAATAGTTTATTTTGGAAGTATAATCCATAAAGAAAATAAATAACCCACTTTTAACGGAGAAATTACGAGATTTTTATATTGTATTCGCAGTTTCGTGTTAGGGGTGTCAAAAATTCCTACAAAAATTCTGATACTGCTACAGCAACACATACCAAGAGGAAATGAACAATTCAAGAATAACACTGCACCGAAACCACTATCCGGAAACCATGACAGTAGCTACAAGAAATCTGGACCAAACTTCACAGGGCACACCTTATTTAGGAAAGGCTCTTGGAAAAATCTTGTCCGGGTAAAGTTGTAATGTACACTGATAAGTATTAAAAAAATCATATTTCAAAACAAAAATAGGTTTAAGACTCCTAAAATTCATACAAAGAATTGTCCGCGAAAACTCGTGGCGTAGTCACACTTTCTGAAGTGTAAAGGTTTAATTCTCAGTACGAGCGACACAAGTATGATTAAAAATTAGTTATGACTTCTACAATGTCATGGCTAATCGAAGGATATCATGCTACACCCGTGAATTAAATAAATGCTTCAGTTTACAATTTCGTGCATATTTCCGAGTTTTACAAAAAAAAAAAAAAAAAAAAAAAAATCGAGTACAACAGAAATGTTTCCGAATATGACAAGATACACCTCAAGATGATCGAAGGTTACATCAAATTGTGCAAATAACACTTATATTGAGAAAAATAGTCCGAATAATCCAAATAATGCGCATAATTATTTTAATTCTGAGTAGGAATATCACAAGATATCTATAAGAACTATTCTGTTGTGAGTCTTCTCTGTTCCAATTTTGAAAAGTTGATAGTAATTTTATTGTTACTCTCTCTCTCTCTCTCTCTCTCTCTCTCTCTATATATATATATATATATATATATATATATATATATATTTATATATAGTCATCCACATACAGTACTGTTCGCTGTTTCACAGCTCACCAGTGCGGCTAGACGAGCAACTACCTCAAGCCAGGATAAAAACTTGACTGCTCAAACGACAGTCGAGCTTCTAACCGCTGCGCTATTCAGCTGCTGCTATGCGGGCAGTGAATTAACACTGTTTTGACATTATCCAAATACCTATACTCAATTTGTTTACACAAAGACCATCGCTTAATACGCTAATAGTAATTTGTATATCATTTCCCAATATGCTCAACCCAAAACAGGGAGCATTATAGTCATCCACATGCAGTACTGTTTCGCTGTTTCATAGCTCATCAGTGCGGTTAGACGAGTAACTACCTCAAGCCAGGATCGAAACCTGACCGCCAAAACGACAGTCGGAGCTTCTTTCATCTGTGTGTGTGTGCGCACGTGTGTGTGTAAGTGTGTGTATGTTTATATGTGTGTGTGTGTGTTTATACTCATACTTATATGAAAAGAAAAAAAAGAAAATTATGGAAATCATATAGTATTTCACAAATACTCTGTTTCGATTTTCGAAGGTTAGAAGTAAATTTATTGTTACTATATGTATATATATATATATATATATGACAAGAAAAACAAAATTAAATTATGTGAATCACATAGCACTTCACAAATAGTCATTCTGTTTTCTTTTATTCGTGTATGCATTTGCATATAAATTCCTATGCATGTGCAATATATGCATATGTGTATTTGTAGAGGTGAGTAATCTGTGCATTATTATTGCATTCCAGTGAGCTTGGTGTAAAGATTTCTTGCTGCACTTTCTTGTAGACGGTTCTAAACTCATAACAGGCCGATTCTCTCCAATAAGAGACGCCGGAGACCGGAAGGCAATGAAAATCTAGTACCACTCCAAACCTAACGTGAAGATGAAGAGAGAGGGGTTTTCAACCGGAAGTTCACGACAATAATTGGACGCGTTGCACCTTCATCTATCTACTTCCGCTTGCACCTGCGCTGTGAGCAAATTTTAACTAAGATCTCAAAGGCGTGTTATCTTTATAACCTGAGTCAATCTTGACTAAGTCGTCCTAAGAATATTTTTCCTTTTCTTCTTCTTCTTAAGAGAGAGAGAGAGAGAGGGAGAGAGAGAGAGAAAGAAATAGGAAGGAAGGATGCGGGAGAATAATTTTGATAAGAATCAAATATTTTCACGTACTAACTTAAAATAAACTTCCATAGCGATATAAACTATTTATCTATTATAATAGAAAAATGCGAGCATGAAAAGTAATATGGTTAAGCTTAAACATGGAAAAGTAAAGGACTAGTTGTTAAAACTGGGAAAAAAGGACAAGATATTCTAGTAAAAAATAAAATAAATCCACAACTTAAAATACAGCAACTTAAGAATTGATTATATAATGTTAAATTGAATTTTTCCAGGCTTCTAATAAATTCACTTGTTCTTTGTTTAATTTTAGTCTTAATTATTTAACCGCCATAACCACAACACACACATATGTAATAACAATATAACGCACTCGTTTACTTCAATAAAATCCCCCATTATCTCCCTTTTATTTTTCATCTTCTCTGTTTCACTTTTTCTTTCTCTTTTCTCAACAGCAGTGAATTAGTAGCAACACTATTCGATAAAGCGATCTGGTTGCTATGGACACCAGTCATAGAAAACGTCGTAAACCTTCTTACGTTTTTTTTACAATTTTGAATACCACTAAATTTATCATAACTTTTGTTTTACTGAACGAAAATTGAATTAAAAAAAAAAATTGTTGTCACATTTGGGCTGATGCATCTGCTGCTAGTCTCTCGCTACCTAGACAAGGTCCAAAAGAGAGTGGCCAATCTGATAGGCCCTGAACTGGCATATAAGCTTCAGCCTCTGTCCCATCGACGAAATGTTGCATCCCTCTGCCTGTTCTACAAGTATTTTAATGGTGAATGCGCTGACGAACTGCAGACAATTGTGCCCCCACGACGTAGACACCCTAGACAAACCCGACAGGCAGCTAAATCCCACCCCACACAGTAGAAATCCTTAGATGTAAAAGATCTTTCTACCCCAGTAGTTTCTTCCCCAGAACCGCTAGACTCTGGAATTCCATTCCAGGTCCCTGCTTCCCGAACTGTACTGACATGCAGAAGTTCAAGTGTAACGTGAACCAACATCTTGCTGCCCAAATCCCAACATAGTGCCCCAGTAGTTGCTGCCGCTGCACCAAAGTGGCAATGTGCCTTGTTTGGGGTGAAAATGTAATAAAAACAAGAAGGTGATATATAAACTGCAATAATTGTTTAAAATTTGGTCGTAAAATGAGTGAGCGGTGAAGCTTTAACGCAGTTCTAAATGACTAAACCTGCCATTAAACGGTTGTGTTGGGGTGATTATATATGAGAGTTAAACATATTAACGAAGCTTATGATAATCGATTGAATGCGTTCATATTTCAATAAACGCAATGCAATAATTTTTATTACTTATGTTAAAAGAAGAAATGACCTCGCTATTCAGTGACAACAGAAATGATCAAAACTGCCAAAATTACAATAATTTAGTAATTTGCCATTTTCTTCTACTGAATATTTTGAGATGAAGACGTATTATTCATTTTAATTAGATTTTTTGGACTACTGTTCATACGAGTCTTTTTTCACAGCGTTTCAGTCGATGTAATCAACTTTCTTTAGGTGTATCTTGTCAAACGCAAAATTTATTTGCAAGTTACATCTTTCTAGAGGTTTAAAATTTAATCCTCAGTACTGAAAACATTAAAAAATACAATTGCAAATTACTTTGGGCTTCTACCCAGTCATCGCTGACAAAATGAGCGCATGCCACAACCCGTGGATTAAATAAACGGTTCTGTTCGAAATTTCATACAGATTCTCAAGTGCGAAAGAAACAATACTGAGTTGACAAGATACACATGAAAGAGATCGAAGGTTACATCGACCGAAACGTGAAAACAGCACTCAAGAGGAAATCAATAATCCGAAGAATGCAAATAATACAAATAATCAATTTTTATCGAAAAAAAAAAAAAGAAAAAAAGAAACGAATGTTGGTTGGTTGGTTGTTTTTGTTTTACGGTATATCAACCCTTTTCGGGTTATTTAATGCCGAATCCAAAGATTTTGAAGAACATTTTTTTAATAGAATATATTTGTTGTTTTCAAGTCGGTTTCTATTTAACCCATAGTTGGAACCCTAACAGGTACTACCACTCCGGGTCAGAGTGGACCTGGGAGCAATGGTAATTAAAGGGTAGCTCCACACTCCCCAAAGCCCACAAGCTGGGGCCTCACCACTGGATATAGTTTAAGGTCATATCCAGGACCAGAAACCTAATGTAATTACTTTTATATGTTTTTTTGGGGGGGTCACCCAACAAAAGGAGGGTTTAACCTGTAAATTGGCCCCTGTCCGTCCGTCTGTCCACACTTTTCTCAATAACTACGCCTTTGAACTTTTTGAAAGTTTGTACAAACATCAAAAAGTAACAGAATGGATTTTCCGGGGAAACTCCGGTTGCCCTCCTTAGGGTGCCTTTCGGGTTAAAATGGCTAAAATTGACACTTTTGTGTTAATTTAAAAAAAAAAAAAATTGATGCGTTGGATTTTTATAAAACTTTCTGAAAAGTTGTAACTAACTGATTTCTATATAATTTTGTTTGTCTATACTTTGCGATAACTCTTGGGTGTGTCCCAGGGGCTCTTTTAGGTTTCATAAAAACACTCCATTTTTACGGACTATTTTACCATTTTTTGTCCAAAGTTTTCTGTGTATGTCTATTTAGCAGTTTTGCATGGTGCTGAATTGAAAGCCTTGTTGAATTTTGGGGCTAAACGTGGGGGGGGGGGTCAAATGGTGGACTTAGTCATTTGTTTTTTGTATAGTGCAGAACTCAAATCTACACATCTTAAGACCTAAAACGGCACCGTTTGTTCATTTTCAGCCGGGTTCGACGCGCCCTGGGGACTTTTGGGGTAAAATGGCGGGGAGGGGGGCAAATGCTGAACTTAGTCATTGATTTTATGCCTCGTTCTTCATGCTTCACTTGTTTTTGTTTTCAATTATAAAATATATTAATTTGGAATGAAAATATTGTATTGTAAATTCGTTTTCATAAAATGAATGTTATCTATGAATAATTTAAAATTGCTTTAATCGAGTGTACTAGGGGCATTTCAAAAGTAATACCTCCTATTTTTTAATTGTATTGTTATGTGGAGTGAACTTATATATTCATGACCTGAAATTGTAATCTCTCTGTGTGCGACTCTAAGAAAACAGCCTTTGCCATAGACGTGCATCAGGAGCAGATATATATCAATGAATTCCTCCATGCAAAAAATTAACCCGATAAATATTCACCGGCGCCTGCTTAACGTTTACGAAGCTGATGCACTTGATGTCAACACAATTATGGGATGGGTCCGTCGATTTCAAAGTGGTGAGAGAGATATGAGTGCCTAAGCGCTTTCAGGACACCCATTCACAGCAACCATCCTTCGCTGGGAAGAGTGCTTTGGGAATCGTGGTGAATATGAAGAAAAATAAATTATGGACCACAAAAACATGCTCGGTTTTAGGGTACTATAGCTATTATTCTTTTTTGTTAAAAAACAGATCGCATTACTTTTGAAACGACCCTCGTAAAATAGTTCATTAAATGTTATAACGTTTTAGATAAGTTACAGCAAAAGTATTTTCTTTTTTTAATGATTTTTCTATGATGATTTTTTTAAAGCAGTTTTCTATTCTCTGTATAGTTTGTATATTACTACTTCTATCTATCTATCTCTCTATCTATTTATCTATCTATCTATCTATCTATCTATCTATCTATCCAACACTGAGTATATCCCTCACCGATATCAAGACGGAATATTACGCAAAGAAATAAGAATAATGTGTAATAATGCGTTATTCGTTAGACGCAAAAAGACTCGAGTTCTAATTCAACTTAGCCTCTTGCTAATATAGCATAACATAGTGATATTTCTATGTACTTCTATGTATGTGTAGTTACTAGACGTTTTAATCTGTTAAAATAAAGCTAAACAGATAGCCCGTTAACATAAAATAAGTACTTTATGCCTAATTTCTACAGTAAATGTGGTATTGCGGTGACTGAACATTAGTGATAAATCCTAACCCATAACTGAACATCAAACAGATACCATAATACATAGTTTGCTACACATTATCACAAAAAGCCCATACAAACTTTAAACCAGACTGGACCAGTTGTTTCTGAGAAAATGTGGAACGGACTGACAGACAAACAGACAGACAGAATAAGAGAAATATAATATAAAAGACATTTTAGCCAGTTAACGAGCAAATCTTATAGCCCGTTGACTTAGAATGGGTGATTTTTGCCAAACTTAAAGAGCAAATGTAGTAATGTGGTGACTAATCACTATTAATAATCCCTGTTAATAATCCCTAATTCTGCATCGAATCGATTCCATAATATTATATTCACTGCACCTTACATAAACGTCCACAAAAATTTCAGTCAAATCGACTCAGTGGTTTAAGAAAAAGCGGAACGGACAGACAGGCAAAGAGAAATCTTATATATATATATATATATATATATATATATATATATATAGAGAGAGAGAGAGAGAGATAGATAGGTAGATAGATAGACAGATAGTTTTATTTATATATCAATATATCTCTTTACCCAACTAAAATAGTTGAGCAACTTCGTAACTACCGATTATTTTTATTTCAGTGCACAAACCTTATTATTTGCGAAGAATAGTATATCCCCACTATCACTCAATTCTTTTTGCTTGTTTTTTTTAAAATCTATTTTGTCCCTTCCATCTTAAAAAAGAATCCGCATAACACACTCGTGAACCTGCTCAGTTCGTTTTTTTTTCTCCTGTTCTTTATTTTTCTCGGCCTATGCGTCTCATTTGAAAGACAAACTCTTCCGCGGGGATTACAGCGCAAATCTTAACGTATTTCGCGGTAGGCTTGTCCATTAGTGATGCCGATGTGCCTCCATAGAAAATCCGCGCTGGCGCTTCCATTATTAGACTTAGGCGAGGAGCAACAATGGCCGACACGTATTATTCATGGCGCCAACGATGTATTATCTGACGATAGAATCGGGCAACGCAACTCGACTCTCGCCATTATATATCAATGTGTTTCACAGACAATATTCTATTCAAGTCGTGTTTTTCACAGGCGAGTAGTTTTATGATATGTTTTCCACCTTAAATAAATAATAAATAAATACAAATAGAAAAGAAAAGACGCAAAAATCACTGAGACTGTTTTTACTGCCATCCGGCGAGTGATCAAGAATTCTATTTGTCCACGTTGAGAAGAGTTTACCTTACTGGACTAACATAGACGTTGCCAACATTGTATCAGGAATCGTCAAAAGACCCAAACGGATTCACAAAAAAGAATCTTTATAATTTTATTTATTTAACTCAACGTAATTATCCCCCCTCCTACGGCGGGAAGATGTGATTTAATGGTCAGAAAGTGGGATTGAACGATCACTGCGATAGAGGAAGAATAGTCTGTCTGCCAAAAATTGCCTCGGCAGCCCCGTCGGCATTTCCCAGTAGATGTGTCTCAGGTGATTAACAATAAACTAACCTCTCTATAGGAGAGAATAGCAAAGCTTGAGAGTGTGAGCCTCCGACCGAGAAATGCATGGGGCTTGTATTAGAAAGTTTACGATAGTTCAGTGATTATCGCCACGGACTGACAACCTGAGTGTGCCAAGTGCGCTCCACAAAGATATGTTTACTTAGGGATGTTGGCAATCTTCATGTGGTCCCTCTCATAAGTGCCCGATATCCTTCTAGAATGAATTCTTAATAGAAAAATATTAGGGAAACGAATGCCAACAAACTCATCATGAGTGATGCCTAACAGCAATGACAAAAAGGTCAGCATCATACTGCATTCAACAGTGGAAAAACTTCTCAAATATATCATAGACTCTGTTGACTTTGGTACCAAGGCTACACTCCAGGCTGATAGCTAAATATTTACAACATAATGCGGTTTATATAATGCAATCGGTCAGTGGTTTTGTGATTTCATCGTGGTACTGGGGGCTAACTTTTTCAATTGGATGATCTAAAGACTCAAGTATAAATCCTAGTACTGATAAACATTATCCTCAAAGATGATACATTGAATGATTCCAATTTCAATTCCAAGAACCATCGTTGCATCGCTGGGCTCCACGATTAGTGTATCACTACTCACAGCTCCGAAACCTTAATTGACATTTCATTTTTATTCTTAAACTGTGTTCTCGGCGTTGTCCAGTTGTTTGGAGGTGTATTAGGCAAAAAAAAAATGGTAGTAAGCAAGCAGGCTCGAACCTGTACCGCGAAGGAGGAAAAGAACGTAAAAAAAACACAAAAAAGACCAAAATAAAACGTGGCGTCCATCGTCAGAACGGAAGATTTAAATTAAGGCTAGTTAATCGAAAAAAGCGCCCCCTACCTGTAAAAAAGTGCTCAGTTGAGGATGAAGGAATTGATGTGTTTAGCCAAATATTCGATATTTGTCGGCCGAAGGGGCGAGCTTTAAGACGGTACCGATCTCGTGAAAATCCGTCGCCTCTGTCGAAAGTTTTCGGCAGACATATATGCATACATACATACATACATACATACATACATACATACATACATTTAAACAGACAGGTGAGATTTATATTATAGAAGATGTCCATAATTTTTCAAGTATGATTATGTAATTGCAGTGACTAAAATACAATACGATATTATAAAATTAATAACATCTGGGAATTTTTCAAAAGTTTTATCTTCATCGTTATTTTCTTTCAATTTTATTCAAAGAGAGACAAAAAGAACGAAATACAGATCGATAGAAAGCAACAGAGAAACAGGTGCGTGAGATCAAAAGCTGATAAAAAAAGTGTCAGGCATGGATCTTCTACAATAAAACCTACAATGAAATCAAACAATAATTCATTATTAAATGTTTTAGTATGTCCAACATATCTGATAAAAATATGAATCCCATGGAGAAAACGATAGAACACATAGACGATTATAATTAAAAAATGATACGATAGAACACATAGACGATTATAATTAAAAAATGATACAAAAATTCACTACTGCCATTAATTTTGTATTAAAACTATGATGACGCACAACAATATACGTAACTAATGCAACATGACAAATAAATTTAAAAGAGTAAAATAACCCATGCAAATGAAGGACTTGAAAAAACAATTGAGACTTGACATAGTATTAGCGCTGACTGGGTTATACCGACTTCCTCCGAAGAAAGAAGTTTACAGGGAGTATCAAATTCAGAGGCGGTTCCCAGCCGCATGTGTATCCTAGCAATTGGAAAGATGACATACAACGCCTAACATTCCAAATGGTCACGTACCTGGTACTGGCCACACGCCATGTCGCATAACAGCACTGATCTAACACAGAAGAGTTTGTCAACGTGATTATGCGTATAACAACAAAGAAATTATAAATCTTATAAAAGCAAACAAAACGTTCGGTCAGAATATTCTTATGGAATTCGGAAGAGAAAACTGTACTACTTTATAGAAAGAATGGAAACTTCAGATTAGTGGAATTGCTCAAACTAGAGGCGATGTATACTTTTAACGAATAATATATTCGTAAAAATATAGGAGCTCTGAAAATGGACGACATCAACTCCACTGAAACGAAAGAGCAAATAAGAAGATAATACCCTTGAAACGTATTCAAACCAAATTATATAGCATAAACATAAAAAAGAATGGGATATATTCCTATTAATATATTCTGGAATCTTTATCGAATGGACAAAAAAAAACAAACAAACTCAGGCATCTGGACAAGATAACAGAGCATAATAGACTGCTTCAAAATGATGACAGCGAGCGACCCTTTTATAGAAAATATACAAGGGAAAGACGACTAGTAAATGTAGCAGACTGGATACTATAAAAGCATGAGGAAAAATAGGATCGACAATGAGAAAAGTAAAGAAAGAGGGATTAACGCTGCTAAATTATTGTATAAAATGATGTATAAAACAAAGAACAGTGGAAACAAAAGGAGAATAAAGCATGAAAGAGATACAGTTACATTGATGATTTATAAGAGTGAACAACAAAGCGACACAAGAAAAACATAGACATGTTCACAAAAACTTATATGAATAGAGAAAGCGAATAACGACTAACCACAAAAAGGACACGATCAAATCGAAGTATACGAAAGCCAATTTTAACAAAAGTTATGAAAACATTGAATCTAAACTTTGTGAAGAAAGATACACGAATAGCGTAATGATTTAATACAAGAAACTAACGCAAATAGAAGCACAGAATACATGTGCCTGTTTAGAGAAGACTGACTTCTTGTGCAATTGGAATGCACAGATAAATGGTACAAGCATAAACCGAAAACAGCATTAAAATATTAGAATCATGTAATCGTCTGAGATATGGAAGTGAAAAAAGATAAACTCATCCAAACAAGGAGTTCATACGTGATGATAATAATGAAAAAAAATTGTCAAATTTAAGCAGTTACAATTTAAGCTTGCAGAAAATACAAAAGAATAAATAGAAATAGGAAGAAATGTGAATATTGTATGGAAAGGTACTAAAAGTACTGTAATACAAATAATATATGGTTTCGAACACGCAGAAAAATAACAAGAAGAAATCGGAAATAATAGATCGATATCGGACAGCACTGATGAAATAAAGAGCTTGAATGTTACAATAAATTTGTAAGCATCGAAAAAAAAACACCCGACAAACAGCAGAATATTTGAAATGAAAACAACACAAAACTATAGTAACAAAAATATACAAATCCAAAGAAAAAAACAATTGTCAGATATCCTATTTTTTGCCTCACCTCCTCACCGCGAAAGGATGCCTCCATTAGCCTCGTTTGGACAAACACAGCATGGCCGAGAGATGTCAAGGAGAATAAAAGGATCGAGTAGGGAGAACGTCATGTAAACATCCACTAAAAGAACGCTGTAGCCAATGAAATGGACGAAATCCTCATTTTTACTGAAAACCAACGGTCGTTATCAGCAATAATTTTAGAGTAACGAATATTTTGATAGCATCAGATGATTTTCAACGATCCAGCAAAGAATTATAAATTGCTAGAAATCTGGAGAAACTTCAGGAACCACCGCTTGTTTGTAAAAATATACTATACTGATAATTGCCAGTGTCAAACTCTTAGTCAGTAAATCTCTTACAAATAGAGAATTGGTGTCTGTTTGTGTTATGCTTCATTTATATATTTTATAGACGCACTATTACGAAATTAATACACTCTGATGACCGTGAATTTTGTAATCAACAATAAATGTTAAATCAACAAAGTTTATTTATTTTACAAAATGATAATCTGCTAGGTGAGAGCGTTCGATTCAGTAGGAGTGCAGGTGTGTGATGTTTGTCACTGCTTCTCTATGTCTTTGTTTTGACTTCTGTTCTCTTAAATGCGATGTAATGTTGACGTCATCGTCAGCAATCCGATATACAACTGGTTTTACTCTACTGCGATATTTTCCGACGCTGTCCGTCACCTATGCAACATTTATCCGTCTGAGATCGTAACTGAATAATTACTTCTATTAAATTGTACTATTTCTTACTGCTCAATTCAGGGTAAATATAGTATACGTTCCGTTGATATTATCTTCCCAAGCAACACCTCCTCCTATTTCGGTGAGAAGTTAGTATTTGTTATCTAGCCATGATACGATTCACACATGGATTACCTTTATCTTTATAGAAAAAAGTGAAAATGCAGTCTTTTATCATAATTCTATTCTCCCAGGGATTACCAATTCCTTTCAGGGCAGTGTGATATATGTTTTGTTGTCCTGAAGTTTACATTCTCCTTCAGGAGTAATTATAGTATCTATTCTGTTGTAAGTGCTGTGTGACCTCACGAATATAATATAGCACTCAGCCTCCCGTAATTCATTTGTTGAAATTTAAAAAATATTTCAAGCATTTTATATTTATATCAATAATTACAACTAGCAGGACCTGTGGAAATTCAACAGTGAACACAATCCTATGTAATATATTGATGTTGGCATTCTATAAGTGTTCAACGTAAATAAAAACGCTCTGATATTCATGTAGCTTTTTTGGTAAAACTACAAAAGTACTTTTCAAAGCCAGCATGGGCGCTCAGGTCGCAAAGTACGCTTAAATGAGATATTTTGATTCTTGCAGATTTCGTATACATTATTATAGAGTTTATGTTCTATTGGTTTTCATATATTATAAAGTTGCGATTTTAAAAAATATATATATATATATATATATATCCATATGATTTTGGGGCATCATATATATATATATATATATATATATATATATATATATATGAATGGAACTGTATAAAAAAGAATACGAAAAGTATAAAAGGAATGCAAAATAATATTATGAAAAAAAATTAAAAAACTTTTTTTACAAGTAAATATTTTCGACCGATCCTTCAGTCTTCATCGGTATATATATATATATATATATATATATATATATATATATATATATATATATATATATATATATATATATTCAAGCAAATATTATTAAATACAACGGAGACATTTTGTCTTATAATTCTTTTTTTTAATTTTTCAATTTTTCGTATTGTCTTTTTTGTCTCAAAATCAAAAATATTAATAAAGGATCCATACATGTTGCTGTTACGAGCACTTTCGATTCGTCCACGAATAATCATCAGGTGTTAAAAATACAGGATTGCGAAAATGAGGATTAAAAATGAAAACTAAAATATATATAGTCAGTGATGAGTTAAAATAAAAGTCGATTAAGAATAAAAGTCGATTAAAAATTCGAGTGTTAAAACCAGCAAGTTCGTAGACACAATGTACGAAGTCCGTCCAACACGGACTACGCAAGACATTTCAGAACGTTACTGCTTTTTTGAAATGCAATGTCATTTATATTAGGTTGAAGAGTTCTAATGTACGACGCTTCAAGAATCTTTAATTTTTTTACATTATTTTCCCGTTGTATAATTTTTGTGTTGTCAACGAGGACCTTTCTAACATTGGAGGGGGGACAGCTATGTTCTCTTGTTTCATACATTTACGAGAAGTGATAATTTTATTTCCATCCTGTCTGACAACTGATAAAATTATAATTCATTGTTTTAAAGGATACCAGTAAAAGCAAAATATTTCTTAGCAGTCCTTGTTTGACTACTCCAAAATGGAATTGATGATGCGCGTGCTGCGATTAATTTCAGTATTTTATCTTTTTACCCTTGTTATTTGATATGCTTACATGTATTAATACCTGGCTAACTACACTGCGTGTCAAATTATTAACGAGATAACATTATTTTACCAGTTTCAGAAACTTACTGGTAGTTTCGTATCAAAAGCTTCGGAAAAGTTAGCAATGCTAAGCTGCGCATACTGTGAAATTTTCGAAGGGTTTCGTGCAATGTAAACAAATTGCCATCATAATTGCTGAATCCACGGTATTTGAGGCGTTTCAAATTATTAACAAGGCGGTTTGTTTCGTCAATAGAATGAGTCGTAAAGGTGGATTGAGTAGTTCTGAAAAGAGTAATATTACAGAACAGTTAGAAAAAGTTAAAACTACCCTCGAAATATACAAAATGATATGAAGGTACCATCAAACTGTGAAAGACTTTGTCAACGACCCTACAAAGGTACGTAAGAGAGCTGATAAAGGTAAATTTAGAGTTGTTTCACGCCGTTCTCTACTCTAAACGTGAAGTTGTTAAGAACCCTCGGCAGACAAGTCGAGAAGACTTTGCCGAAGCTGTATTAAAGAATGTCTCAAAAAGTACTCGATGTTGCCTTCTTAAATAAGTGGCAAAGTCTGTTAAGCCATCACAAAGCCTCAATGAAAGCAACATCACATACAAAACCGATTGAAATGGGCAGAGGACAACATGAAAACGTATTTTTATAAAGTTTTGTTTACGGATGAAATGCGTGTCAATCTTGATGGCCCAGATGGCTGGAGTAAGGGATCGATCTTAGATGGACGGCATCGTCATCAGCGTTTAAGGCGCCAACAAGGTGGTGGTGGGATAATGATTTGGGCAGGGATTATCGGAGGTACTTTACTTGGCCCCTGGAGAGTCACAGAAGGCGTAAAAATTACGTCAAATGCCTGCATAGCTTTTCTGAAGGAGCACTTTGAACCATAAGAACCATTATTTTTATGCAGGATAATGCTCCCTCGCATGCAGCAGCAAAAAAAGCAAAGAGTTTTTGCAATAACTGGGGTTCTTTGGGCGACGGAAAATGGAGTGGCCTGTAAATTCATCAGATTTGAACCCAATTGAGAACCTTTGGAGTATCATGAAGCGACGCCTCTATGCAAGTGGGCGCCAATTTAAGAGCAAATATTAGTTATTGGATGCTCTCCAAGAGGTATCGCAAGAAATTACAAATTTGACTAAAAAAAAGGATCACATATGCCCTACTTATTATGCCAACGTAAACATTGCTGTGTAGTTATTGTGTTCTAACGGGTTTTCTTAGTTTATCTAATGTTTGAATATTATTTCAATATGCAAATTATGGCTATATTGTGTTTTTCTTAACCTCGTTAATAACTTGACACACTGAAATCAATAGATATTCCTATCTTTTGCCATAGTTTTGATAATACTCATTTAAATACTTTTATTTTCTGACTAGAGTAACTGAATAGTATTGTAAGCACTTTATCAAGTTTTATCGATTTTTATTCACTGGTTTAATAAAATGTAAACTCGTTAATAATTTGATAAGCAGTGTTGTATAAAATTATAAAGCACCCAAAACGCGGCGATGAAATACGTGCTTGAAATAGATTATATTTTAGTAAATAGAGGATTATAGATTGAAATATAAGGGGAAAAATCCGTAGTTAAATAAAATTAAACAGATATTTCTCTTTTTATCATAAACTTAAAATAGTGGGAACACTCTATTAGAAGGAAAACGTTGACCATTAGGCCTACGCATCAAGATGTTACGTTAGACAGGAAATCAATATTAACAAATTTCACCTTTTATTTATATTAATCCTTAATTTATGAAGCTGAATGTAACTCCAGAGTATATAACAAATAAATGGCAAAACATCTATATTCCAAATGTCATGATGTTGACCATCTTACAATTTATTCCTTTAAGTACGTTGACATATCATATCAATCAATGAATCTATTCTGCCGTTAACGCATCAGAAGAAATAGTAACTAACAAACAATTTAAAAAAAAAAAACATATTTGGGCATGATTATGAAATCCAAAAATTGGAAGAGAAATTGCAATTACCTTTTACTTTTTCTTTTATTAGGCCATTTGGAATTTTCAAAGGGTAATTGCAAATTCTCTTCCAATTTTTGGATTTTGTAGTTATGCCCAAATAAATTTGATTTTCTTCTTATGCATTGATACTTGCTGTTTCTTTTTAGAAGTTAATGGGAGAATAGATTCATTGATTGATATAATAATTAAGTGAGTGATTTGCTATCAAGGATTTTGAATGTAAAAGAATAAATTGTAAGATGATCAATGGAATATAGGCTTTTGTCATTTATTTGTTATATATTTATATATATATACATAATATATATATATATTTATACACGATATTGTAGTAAAAATATAATAAATTTATAACTTAAATATTGAAGCAGTAAAAGTTGATTATATAATATTATAAATTGAATTACAAAATTCTTTATGCTTCAATATTTTAAGTTATACATTTATTATATTTTTTACTAGAATATCATGTCCTTTTCTTTTTCCAGTTTTTCCATGTTTAAGCTTAACCATATTACTTTTCATGCTCGCATTTTTCTATTGTAATCCATCATTTTTCTAGGCCTCTAATAAATTCATTTGTTCGCTGAAGCGACGTTGTTTCCATGGAAACCAGTCACAAAAACGTCGCCCACCCCCTTTTTTTTACGATTTTTAACACCAGAAAATTCATCATAACATTTGTTTTACTGAACGAATATTAATTCTGTTTCACAATATAGCTGAAGAAGCTAAACTTTAAAAATTATTTGAAATTTGGTCAAAAAATGAGTGAGCGGTGATGCTTTTAAGCAATTCTAAATGACTAAAACGGCCACTTAACCATATATTCAAACACTACCGTGTTTTTTGCATTTAGAAACAAAATATGTATAAGTTCCTGACATTCATAGTAGGATTGTTCGCAATCACCCGTGGTGCAGTGCATGAAGTACTTAGTGAAATTCACTTACATTCGTAGAGATTAAGACGTTCAATGGTGATATTCTGTTATTTTTATAACATCGTATACCGCTGTTATTAAGACGAATCACAATCCACTAAAAATGCCTTACAACAAAGCTGTGTTAAGTCATTGAATACATTCTAGCCGTTGCTATTAAGAAGAAAAAGACAACTTAAATAGTTTTGTCATATATGGTCTGGAATTAAAGAATTTATCCTGCGTAAAGCTTCATTTGCAAGATAAATTAGATTTATGACGTTGCTTTGCAATTGTAAGCATCCAGACTAACGGTGCGACTGATATTGGTGAAATAATGTGGGCGGGGGTACCCATGTATTCGAGAAACTTGTTGTCACTTGAGCTTTCTATAACTGTTTCTGCGTACCTAACATTAACTGTTTCTGAGGAATTTAAAAACTAAAATCAACATCCACAATCCTCCATTCCCCACTTCAGAAAGCACTCGAAATATTAAAGCTATCGTCTTCAAACGTAGAAACATGAACATTTTATTTAAGCCCCACGAAGAAAACGTTTCAGATTGTTTTGTCTGTCACACTGATGCGTCAAGGGTTATCTAGGTGCGGACTTCTCGGCCGGTACATCCGTCACTCTGTTATATTTCAATAAGAAATATCATTTTCATCACAAAACGTGCAGATTAAGTTGTCGAGTCGTAATTCATCTGAATGCATGCTTATATAAGAGAGATATCATATCAATCATGTTCTGAAAAGTAAACAAAAGAAAGATCACCCTCTACAAAACAACCAAACCAAACACTATGATGATATAAAAAAATTGGAGCGTATAAAATATTTTTCAAAAATTACAGGACTCGGTTAAATAACCCGAGAGGAGTTCATATGCTGTAAAACAAAACGACCAAACCAAACGCTAATATCTTTACATGTTAAAATCTTGTATCATGTAAACACTTTCTAAAATTACTGGATTCGTCACTAAATTATCTGAAAACGGTTGATATGCCGTAAAACAAAACAACCAAGACAATCATCATAGAATTAATATTTCGGAATTTCGAACGGAACAATTTATTTAATTCATGGGAATAGCATGCTCTCGTTTCGTCAGCCATGACGGATAAAGGCCTAAGTAACAAACAGTTGTGTGTTCTCTCGCCCACACCGGGGATTGAACTTACAACCATCAGAAAAATGCCACTTTTACAATTGAATTATTCGGAGTACTCTGACCACTGCGTTATGATTTCTTGTGGACAAGTACGAATTCTTAGAGCCTTAAACCTATTTTATTTCTGATGTAAACATCGCTATTTATTACTATATATATATATATATATATATATATATATATATATATATATATATATTCCAGAGGTTGAGATAAGCCGTCGATACCGTCGGTTTACAACCTGATATCAGGTTCTCTTCAGCTGATTTATATCATCTGTTTATAACCGGAAGTGGAAACATACACATATCTTCCGGTTATAAACAGATAGGATAGATCGGCTGAAGAGAGCTTGATATTGAGAACTAAAAAAGGTTCCCTATTATCAGATATGAAACTAACGGTATCAATGGCTTATCTTATCTAAACTACTGACAATAAAAATATAAATATTACGCTCTTATTTAACATTTTCCCCCTTATAATTAAGTTTTGCGCTGGAATTCTTTTTTCCCAAAAATATAACTAGTCTAGCCGCACTGATAAGCTGTGATACAGCGAAACAATACTGTATGTGGATGACTATAATGCTCCTAATCTTGAGTTGAGCATATTGGGAAGTGATACACGAATTACCATAAGCGTATTAAACGTAAACAAATCGAGCTTAGGTATTTCGTACGATGTCAAAATATCGTTAATTCACTACTCGCGCAGCAGTCGCCGATTAGTCACTAAACTATCCGAAAACAGTTGACTGTCGTACGGGCGGTTGAGTTGATCATAGCTTGAGGTAGTTGCCTGTCTAGCCGCACTGATGAGCTGTGATACAGCGAAACATTATTGTATGTGGATGACTATATATATATATTATATATGTATGGTTTTATGTATATATATAAGTATATTATATATATGTGTGTGTGTGTGTGTGTGCGCGTGTGTGTGTATAAATACTATTTAATTCCTTGTATATATACATTATATATTGTTCATAATTAATGGTTCCCATATCGTGTTAAATGCTATACTAGGTCTACTTAGTAATTTCTTGTAACCAAGCATATGCTCTACATCTTTGACTCGTTTTACTCGCAATTGTTCAGCTCTGTCTATAATTTTTACTTCATCACATAAAAGTAGATGTTTTCCCTTTTTCCCTCTATATATGGTCAGCAATACTAGACTTATAAATCTCCTCACGTATTTCGATGGTCTTCTAACCTTAATTTTAATGGACGACATTTCATTGAATTACGTCATTTGTATATCAAAAGCCAACTTTTACCGGACCGTACCTAATTTTCAATTCTAAACATCGATATAATGTAAAGAAAGGATTCGTCTAGTCGACAACGCCGAACAAAATCAATATGTAGTGACATCAATGCATACCAAGAGGAAATAAACAGTTTGAAAGAAACCCTCTACAAAATTACGATCCAGAGAGTATGATAGAAAGTACAAGAAAACTGTACCAAACATCAAATGACATCACAATTCGTACAGGAAGGAGGTTAAATAACAACAAAAAAAAATGCAATGTATATGACACCAGGACACAATTCAGTAACTATTCCACTCTCCGGAATAATCTTGCGCAAGTCAAGATCCATATCGGGAAGGCGGGGTAAGTTGAGCCAATTTTCCATTTTGGCTATTAAGAGCCCAAACGACTAATTATTTTGCAAAGATGAGTGTATTATTTATTGTCTGTATTTTTGTCTGTATTTTTGTCTGTATGTTTATGTATGAGTGTATTATTTTCAATTCTTTTATTTGAGAACATTGTGAAACAAGATGCAGTCTTCTGCTAGTACATCTAAACCGACCATGAGCTTTACAAAAATGCATATCAAATGGCTCAAGTTGCTCGGACCATGGGGCAAGTTGATCCAACCTCTGGGGTAAGTTGTGCCACGCAAAAATTTGTTGGAAATGAAGAAAGAGCAAGCCCAAAATTGTTGCTGTGGTTATAAAACAAATTATAATCATGAAGTAAAAATGTTAATTATAGCGAATGAACCAGCACAAAATTTGAAACATGTATCTGAAAGTAAGTTAATGAAGTTGCCACTGTGACAAGTCACAGCTGAACACGAGCTGGCCAGAACAACGGGCAGAACTGACAACACTATTTGGCTGTGACAACTTGTAAACAACACCTTCTGCATTGAAACCCGCTTCCTCCTTTGGGTTTGGAACAAACACAGGCTTGTCCGTTCCTACCTTCCCAGCAACTGTTTGAAGGGAAACACCTTCGAACTCAAAGTCCTCCCCGTTGAGAGTGTCAACCCGAACAATGTAGTCCACAGTTCGTGATTTGCCAGCACATTTGACAACCACAATGTCGCCTTCGATTATTGAGCTATCCAGATCAATATCATCAAATTCAAAATCTGAATCATCAGTGTCACTTGAACATAGGGTTTTAGATCTCGGGGGACATGACTTTTTCCCACCAGCATTGAACAAACTCTGCTTTGTTTTTGTTAATAGGCTCCTCTTTCTATTTTCAGAAAGGGCTATCAACTCCTGTCAATTCAGGCTGTCAGTCAAAATCTTTGAGTTGCCCTTTTTGCGACCACCTCTTCTTGCCTTTCTTTCGGAAATGGCTGAATTGCAGATCGTGAAATGTATGGACGATGCATGACTTCATGTGAGCTAGAGGAAACACAAGACCCAGATGCGGATGGTTGCATAAGATCGTCTGCTTGCTCTTTTTGTGGTTGGACATCATCAATGGACACGGGCAAGATGCAGGAACTTCACCTGATGGTCCTGCATCTTCCACAGTAGAATTTGCCCCAATACTTTCTGCAGCCACATTTTGCTCACGGTCAGTTGGAAGAGAAGGAGAAAAGACAATTTCACTAAAGGTGTCCCGGTTAAATGGATGAATGCCCGAGGCTTGGAATCCAGCAACAATGTTCAATGTTGTCAGGGAAATCATCTGGGCTTGGTTCACTAGAGCTGGAATCTCATATATTGTTACTGTTTTCCCTGAATTGGATCGTAGCCATTCATCCATGGCTCTGTTGTACGCTGTTTTGAAGGGTCCATACACTAACCGGTCGAGCGGCTGGAGACGATGGGAAGTGTGTGGTGGAATGGTCAGTAAGACAACGCCATGAGATCTTGCTGTGTTCACAACATTCAAAGAAATGTGTGTGTCATGACTGTCGAGGATTAAAACGATTTTCTTTTCTGATGAGCATCTGGTGTGTTCGATGATGTGATTTAAATATTCCACATACACCTGTTCATTCATCCTGCCACTTCGTGTTGCCCTCTCTATGCAGTGTGTTGGTCCACCTCTGATGAAGTGATCTCTGTAGTGAACTCTGGGAAAGATAAACGGAGGAGGCACAGCTGATCCAATTGCACTCACAGTGTATACCACTGTTACCGATTCCCCACGTTCAGCGGAGGTGATTGAACCAACTTGTTTCTTTCCTTTATCTGTGACAACGGCTCCAGGGTTTTGAACGGTGGTGCACCCAGTCTCATCAGCGTTGTAAATGTCACTTGGTGAGAACTTGTACTTGTTCATTATCTGACTCAAGTTTATCAACAACTGGGCGGTTGAAGGCTGCGGCACGCCCAAAAGATGTTGCTTCTCTCACTCTAATTGCCAGGTTCTGACGCTTCTTGAAGCCTAACCACCAATCATGTCTTGCTTTTTTCTCACGATCCCAACTTGGTGGCATATTGAGACATGGCATATTTTTAGCAAACTCATATGCCAGTGTGCGATATCTTCTCAATGACAAACCATGAAACATGTCTGACAATTGTTTCACGTGGTCAGCCAAATTTCTTTATATTTCAAGACTAAAAACCAATTGCTGTAAGGAAACAGGTGTGTAAGCAGTTCCTGCTGGTTGACTGTCTTATTTGCCCATGTACCGCTTGAGTGTCATTCGATCAATGTTAAAGTCCTTTGCACACTCTGCCCTCCAGTAACAGTGACGTCTGTAGGAGTTTGTCCACGATTTGCTTTTCACACGTAGCTGTGCATGTCTGGTGGGTTTTTTTTCTGTGAAACACACAAAAAAGAAAAATGAAGTTAACACAATAAATCCGATAATTCTCATTTTAATTATCAAATATAATAATGTTAATAATAATAATAATAATAATGTTAAAATAATAATAATAATAATAATAATAATAATAATAATAATAATTATTATTATTATTATTATTATTATTAGAATAACAAAGCGCTTGTACAGCATGCAAACTCCTAGCCAAGCACGACTTACAAATCTTAAACATTTACCAACTAACCCATATATGTAATTCTTATACAAGTAGAACATGTAACTTACACAACATGCATTTTGAATTCACTCTATAGCATATATTATTATTATTATTATTATTATTATTATTATTATTATTATTATTATTATTATTATTATTATTTTGAATTCACTCTATAACATATATTATTATTATTATTATTATTATTATTATTATTTTGAATTCACTCTATAACAGGTCTACTGTTGTGGTTGCACATTCATCTGCTTCTTGAAAACGTGTAAAAAGACATATGGGGTAAGTTGAGCCAGTGGCACAACTTACCTCATTAGCATTGGCTCAACTTACCTCAGTCTGACCTCATTGATTTGTCTGTTCAAATGTATGCATCCCATGTGTGGTGAATGTAAAAAGATTTTACATGTATGAACGCAAGTAATTGAACAAACAACTACCACATATTATATCTAATCTAACTATTACTACACACAAAAAACATACACTCACCTCTGAAACGCTTTATGTAACTTTTTTGGCACGAAATCTGATTTTCTTTTACTGCATAAACCTGCGGTAAAAGAAAATCAGATTGATCTTCGTTCAGCAAAACAAAATGGTGGAGGTTAAAGTCACGTGATCAGTTATTTATAGATTGCGTACAAACTTGGATTGGCTTAGTCAATTGTGGTTGAAAGGGGGTGGTTCAACTTACCCCTATGCTCAACTTACACCGGCTTCCCCTACAGAAAAAAAACATAAATAAGAACTGTGTGTATGTGATCCCATGTAAATGTGAAAAATATACAAATATGTGACATGTCATCTACTAAAAGTACGGTTAGAAGTACACTGAAAAGTCATAGTAGGTGGAGAGATTGAAAAGTTTGATATAGCTGACCATATATGGAAATTGGCAACCAACTATCCGTATGAGACGTAATGAAAATTATAAACTGAGATGAACGGCCAAATGTAAGCCGACTCAAAGAAGCTGAATATATTTCGGATGAAGATCAAATACCGTCAGTTATAAATAAAAAAAAATATATATAGTACTAATTAGATAGTATTTAAAAATTTATATATTATAAAATATATATGTACATACTAGCGGGGTGGGGGCCGCCCGGCTTTGCCCGGTCGTAAAATACGCGTAAATATGATATTTTAATTAGTCCAGATTTCGTATACATTCTCCTAGAGTCGTGATTAAAAAAAAGCATTTGGGTGCCATCAGCTAGAATCGAAACCAAGAACACAACTGTAACATTCAAATCTGGTGAAGTTACCAATGTGCCAACCTGACCCGAATAAAAACTGATTAAACACGATTAAAAATTAAAATTAAAATAATTAAAAATAAGCTCCAGTGAATGTATAAATGTTTGACTTTTTAAAAAATTTTGATCACTTTTTGACCCCTTAAAACTATTTTAACCGACTAAAGACCCATGAAAGAACGGTTGTAAAAATCGAATCATTTGAGGACCGTAGCGCCGCTATGTGACTTCTAGTTTTGGAGGAGGTAGAGTTTGAAAATATGGAGACAGACAGTCAGCCATATAGCGTTTTATATATTTATATATTAAAATTTTTTATATATTAGAAATAATAGTATTATTAGTAGTATTAATACGATAGTTACACCAGGGAATAAAAAAGATTTAAGGCTCCTTAAAGTCATACTAGAATTGTCCGCAAAGAGCCGTGCCACAGTGCCTTCGAAATTCGAAATATAAAAAGCTTGAAGCATCAAACCTTTTCTAAAATTTCTGTGTTCGGCATGTGTCCAAAAATCACTGAAGGGTGAAAACTTTTGTCATTTTACCATTAATGATTTTTTTCTCCATTTCAGATATTTTATAGATAATATTTTGGAAATTATAGATAAGAATAGCATTGAATATCGTACGCAAGTTGTGAACCAAAATCAGGGGTCAATTGTTTTGACTCAAAGAGCTTATCGACAGCATTTCATATAAGAGATAGCCCAAGTCACAACACAATTCGAAACATTGTGCACTGACTTGAAGATTAATAAGCTGCACTTTATCTTCCGCGAGATGGAAGACCTCGAAACGTCGTCACAAATGAAAATAGAGAAAAAGTGCAAGAGAGCGTGGAGCAGTAAATTAGTAAAATTTCCACATTTAAATAGATACAGACTCAACGTTAGGTATGAATACATCTAAAACTGGTATAACTCTCAAATAACCAAACGCTCCAATAAACACAAAGATTTAAAACAGGTATTAACATAGTAAACAATACTCTCTAAGAACGCATGCAGTCACAAAAGGGACAGGACATGCTCTCATTCAATAAGGAATTCAACATACAATGTGTCCAAAAAGTCACTGAAGGGTTGAAAACTTTTGTCATTTTACCATTAATGATTATTTTTTCTCTATTTCAGATATTTTACAGATAATGTTTTGGAAATTAATTATAGATAAGTATAGCATTGAATGATGTACGCAAGTTGTGAAATTGTTTTACCAAAATCAATTGTTTTGATTCAAAAAGCTTATCGACAGTATTTTCATGTAAGATATAGCCCAAGTCACAAGAAAATTCGAGACATTGTGCACTGACTTGAAGATTAATAAGCTGCACTTTATCTTCCGCGAGAGTGAAGACCTCGAAACGTCGTCACAAATGAAAATAGAGAAAAAGTGCAAGAGAGCGTGGAGCAGTATCCCGAAACATCGATTCAACGATATTCCACAGAAATTGGGATATGTCGAAGCTCACTACACAATATTCTCCACAGTAAAAACTGTTTCCCTATAAAGTGCAACTTGTTCAACACCTAAAGCCTGAAGATTTTTAAACAAGCAAATGCAAAAACTTGTTCGAAATAATCTCAATTTTCTGCAAAAGTTGATTATGACAGATGAAGCTATAATTCAATAACTTGAGTGTTATTTCTCTTGCCCGTCACACCAATAATTTCCTGTGTAAGTTTGACACTGTTGTCCAAACTTCCAACTTCCAAACTTCTGTATACGTAACGAAACTTCTCTCAACTCCAAACGCACTTCTGCTAATTCAACTTATTTCTTCGAAATCCAACTTCAAAATGAACGTGCCCTCTAAAAAATCAACACTCTTTTATCTCCAACCAGGAGCATCTAATCTGCATATCAGTTGGTCACATTTCAGACATATAAAAAGATAAGGCAGCCATTTTTGTTTCTTTCTTCTTCATTCATTTCGTTCCACGACCGACCCGTTGAATTATGCACAAGTGCTATTTAGGTAAGTCACGCGTTTCCCTACAGATGCCCATTTTCATTTGAATGGATTCGTTTACTGTTATGACTTGCAATAAGCCACAAAGAAAACAGAACAACGGAACAGAGTTTAAACAATGTATTACTGGAACAACAACGTAAAAAGGTTACAACTGAAAAGAGTAGTAAACGTCACCGAGGGTCGCTCTGGTGTTTAATCTACACCTGGGATCAAAAGATCTATGGTTTATATAATGGATAGAACAGTCCATTTGGAGGGTGATTCCCCCACAACACCCCCTCCCAATCTGATTTCCGCGGTTGTGAAAATCAGTATTTCTTCCTTTTGGGGCAGACCACCAAGAGGTCTGTGCGCTTCCTCTTTTTGCCGGAGCGTCTCGGTTCTGACATCCTTTTTGGCCAAAGTTCAGCCTTTGCATCTGTTCACCATGTCGGTAATATCTTGGTCCATAACTGGCCAATAAACAAAACTTTTCATTAGGTTTTTCATTCTGTTTATTCCTGGATGCCCCATGTAAAAATCCATGAGAATTCTTTTTTGAATTTACCGTCTCATTGAATGATAAATCTGCTGTTTTCTGAGGTAAGATGTAATCCACGAATTTATCATGCTCAGCCGTTTCCAATTTTCGTAGTAGTAGTCTGGTTTTCTTTTGATCAGACCAGTTGCTGCAGTCACTATTAAAAAAAAACTTCATAACGCCGAAAATACGCTGCGAATGATTTTTCCTCTTCCTCGTATTTAAAATTGTCTATCGCAGTCCATATTGTATTCTGAGAAAATGCTGAATTGTTTTCCGCGTTCGCATTATCCTAAAAAATTTCTTTAAGTAATTCGTCTGTTCGTAATTGACGTTCGGCTAACTGTTTTTGAACACCCTTTTGCTGTTCCTCGGTTCGTATTTGACATTCCACTAACAGTTTTTGCAACTCCTTTTGCTATTTCCCGAATAGTATTCGACGTTCAGTCCAGTATTTTTCGGATTGTGACTGACGCCTTGCGGCATCGATATGCAACTTGGTCAAATGTTCCAACGCTACTTTTAATTCGCCCATTTTGCTTTGTCAGCATTAGCAATTTCCAAACGTTCGCTGAATTTTACAAAACCGTTTTATTATTTCTTATTTCTTCCTCCAGACAATAAAACAAACAGAAAAAAACATAAAAAATAACGCCCGATTTTAGCAGCGAAAACCACAACGAATTCTTTTTCCCAAAGTATAAAAATTTACCTTTCTAAGTCGAGACGAACCTTTTTCTTTTTGCAAAAGTACGGCGCTGTCTTGAAAAATTGTGACAAACTTTTTTCTTTTCAACTCTTTTTTTCCATAATGATCTGCGTATTTTTTTAGTTACCGTGAACCTTTCAATTGCAAGTGTTATGTTAGACACTTCCTTCGGCTTGATAACATTTGAGTCCGACGTCGTTAGTATTCTTAGAATACTATTTCAACGCGAGTATTTCTTTTTCAATGTCGTTACTGGTTTCGATTTTAGTATGCTCTTTGAATCCAATGTCGTCAGTGTTTAGTTTTTTAGAACACTGTTTTTACGTTTCTCCGAATCCAATGCCCCCAGTGTTATGGCTTGCAATAAGCTATAGGGAAAACAGAACAACGGAAAAGAGTTTAAACAATGTATTACTGGAACGACAACGTAAAAAGGTTACAACTGAAAAGAGTAGTAAACGTCACCGAGCAGACGAGGGTCGCTCTGGTGTTTAATCCATACGTAGGATCAAAACGTATATGGTTTATATAATGGATAGAACAGTCCATTTGGAGGGTGATTCCCCCACAAAATTTACAAAGTTATTGAGTTTGGGGCTCTGAAAATCTAAGGGTAATTTATCAAAGGCAGTTGCATCCCATAAAGTGCACTGTATGGTGTGCAGTAACGGAGGAGATTACTAGACCTTATTTTTTTGAAGATCAAGACGAATATGCTGCCACTGTTACTGGAGAGAGATAAAAGACTATTATTACAGATTTCCTGTGCCAACAAACTCAAAATGATCCCGGATTATGGCTTCAACAAGATTGGGCAACGACACATACGGCGAGAGACAATATAGAGCTTATCAGGCAATGCTTTGGCGACAACATAATCTCTCGCTATGGCAATGTCAAATGGCCACCACACACCCCAAACTTGACTTACCCCGACCTTTTCTTGTGGAGTATCTTAAAAAAGTCTATTTTAAGAAACGCAAACCCTGCAAGAATTGAAGGAACACATCAGAAATAACATAAGGGAGTTAAATCGCAATCCAGAGATTTTGCAATCTTCCATGAATAACGTTTTGGAAAGAGAACAAATATGCGGAGCTGAAAATGAGGAACATTTAAAACTCATTATTTTTCATAAATAAAAATTTGATTTTGCATTTTTATAAAATGTTTCCTTAAATGTCTTAGACTGTATTAAAATTACAGAAAAATATCATAAAAAATAAAGAATCTATTTAAGTTCAAAACCCTAAAGTGACTATTAAGAAACCCTGTATAACCACAAAATACTTGATATGTCGTAAAACAGTACAACTAAACCAAAAATTATGAATAGATATTTGAATATATAAAGAACTTGAAGAATAAAAACTTTTTAACTTACTGTAATCGGCATTAAAAAAAACAGGTTGATATGTTGTAAAAAAAAAAAGACTGAAAACAAACACCATGAATAAATATTTGAAAATATTAAGAACTTGATGTCTAAAATATTTTTCTCAACTTACCGGATTCGGCATCAAATAACCCGAAAGTGGTGGATATTCTGTAAAACATAACAACCATACCAAATATTAGGAAAATGGTGGATATTCTGTAAAACATAACAACCGTACCAAATATTAGGAAAATGGTGGATATTCTGTAAAACATAACAACCGTACCAAATATTAGGAAAATGGTGGATATTCTGTAAAACATAACAACCGTACCAAATATTAGGAAAATGGTGGATATTCTGTAAAACATAACAACCGTACCAAATATTAGGAAAATGGTGGATATTCTGTAAAACATAACAACCATACCAAATATTAGGAAAATGGTGGATATTCTGTAAAACATAACAACCATACCAAATATTAGGAAAATGGTGGATATTATGTAAAACATAACAACCATACCAAATATTAGGAAAATGGTGGATATTCTGTAAAACATAACAACCATACCAAATATTAGGAAAATGGTGGATATTCTGTAAAACATAACAACCGTACCAAATATTAGGAAAATGGTGGATATTCTGTAAAACATAACAACCGTACCAAATATTAGGAAAATGGTGGATATTCTGTAAAACATAACAACCGTACCAAATATTAGGAAAATGGTGGATATTCTGTAAAACATAACAACCGTACCAAATATTAGGAAAATAGTGGATATTCTGTAAAACATAACAACCATACCAAATATTAGGAATAAAAATGTGATGCTATAAAATGACAGGAATATATATTAAAAAAAAAACTTGAAGTTTATAATATATTTCCAAAATATCTGGATTCAGTGATAAATCACCTGAAAACGAAAAAAAAAAGGTTGATATGCCGTAAAATGAATCAACCAAACCAAATACCAGGAATTAATATTTGGAGATTAAAAAATCTTGATGCGTAAAATATCTGCCTAAAATTACTTGATTCGGCATAAAAACATAAAAAGAGTCAATATGCCGTAAAACAAAACAACCAAACCAAAGATCATGATTAAATATTAGAAGATATAAAGGACTTGGAACATAAAATCTCTTTCTAAAATTACTGGATCTAGCATAAAATAACAAAAAATAGGTGGATAGTGCGTAAAATAAATCAATCAAACTGTCTCTAACACTGATTCTATCTGTTAAGGCAAGTTTAAATACTATTCGTTTTTTTATTGTTACTATTACGTTTAGAATTGGATGTGCGTCGATCTGCCGTGTCTAACTTTCGTTTTTCGTTTTTCTGTCCAACTTAATCTCAACATTTCATATCATTGCTTAGTCGAATAAAATAATGAAAATAATTTCAATTGTTCTATCACGTTTAAGTTTCGCAAAACATTTTCATTGCTAAGCAACTATTTAGATTACCCTTCATGTTTATAATCTCTTTTAAACGCTTCTTTTTCGTGTCGAAATGCAACTTTGATTTTGTTAAGACGTTCTCTTCAATTCGCCCGTCTCTTGTCGCTATGTTTTTCTTTTGTCAATTATATTTTCCCACATCAAAGTTATTGCTTTGCTGTCTTCTTCCGGTTTTCGCTTTGGTGTCGGCATTTTCTAAACTTGTTCCTTTCTTCCATCAGCTAGAATTGCAGCATTTCCTTTGCGACTGCGCAGATAGGTTTTCGTTCTGCTTTGTTGAAACTTTCCCCGCTTCTTTTGTACTTTTGAACACTAGCAAATGTACTCGGCGCTGCCAAACTGGCGCATTCACAAACATCGCTCTTCAAATATGGCCATTATTTAGGCACTTCTAGCAATATAAAACTAGTTCAAATGTAAGCGTAATATGCATACATATCAATAAAACAGCTAATGACGATTTGATAAGGTTGGTACCTATAAGAACCCTCTGCGGTTGCAATTAGGTTAGCTTGTGTGAATTTTGACATAGTTTCACTGAGTGCAGGGATAACTCAGATCAGTAAAACAAAACCATTCCCAGCATTGAATTAAAGATGCGTGACGTAAAGTTGAGGCAGGAGACAACAGGTCAAACAATAGACAAAACAAAGTTTAATAATGACAAATGATGCCAGGTTTTTTGAGCTGAGAGAAAAAAAGACTTTCAAATTAATTTCTATATCGAATCCATGCGAATGAACCCCCATGAATAATGTAAAAACTATTTAAGCGGAATGTTGCATCGATGTCTGTCCGTGCGTATCACTCATTTCGGTAAAGTAAGAAAGTTAAGAAATAAATAATTAGCTATGGGTAACTGACAGATAGAATGAGACGCGTACTAGAGTGTATAAACGCATATAATATGCAAAAATATGAAATGTTTTAATGCAAAAACGTTTCAATCTTTAACCAAACTCACAGTTGAAGGGTGACAATTCTTGTCTACTGCCCTTTATGTCGACCCACTGACCATTTTAATGATACAATTACGCGAATTGATTAAGGGAGAAAAATCTATGCGAGATGATTTCTCTACTATTATATAAACTGAACTTTG
The DNA here is from genome assembly GCF_053919585.1 of Euprymna scolopes. Lineage (NCBI taxonomy): Eukaryota > Metazoa > Mollusca > Cephalopoda > Sepiida > Sepiolidae > Euprymna > Euprymna scolopes. Next base: position 40,215,341 of record NC_136515.1, read on the forward strand.
TATATGTGAGTTCCTTCCCTATGACCTCCTGCACGGGTGGGTTGAGGTTTATAAAATTTCACACGAAGGTACTATATGTGCCTGACAGTGTTCATAGAAAGGTTTTGTATAGGAATGTCTTCGATGATTATCGATAATCGATAATCCAAATAATTTAATGAAAGAAGAAATAGGCGATTTTGACTAAAGTATACACTTTACACAGACTAACATCACAAGTGCATCCGAGAAGTTTTATTAGCACACAAGTCGAAAGGCTTGACAGATAAAATAAGCAGTAGGTTCTTTGATATGACAGGGGCGTGTGTGAAATGGATGTTTCTCTTTAAAGCACAAATGCACGATGATATTTAACTTTTTCATTTTAAACTTAAATTTAAGCTATTATCACCGCACAAGCAGTAAGGTCAAGCATATGCAATCAACAGTAGGTTCTTTGATATGACATGGACGCGGATGAATGTTTCTGTTTGGGGCACAAATGAAACATGGTACTTGATTTTTTTCATCTTAAAATTTAATTCAAGTCATTATTCATGAATTATTTTTTTAAAAATCAACAGTAGGTGCCCTACAGTGCTACGTAGACTAAATGTATTGTGAAATAAGTCACTGCAGGGAGGCATGTGATTTTCCTTTCCGGTACACCGCAATAGATCCCCAAATAGAGCAGTCAATCAATCGATTTGATAGAATAATTGTCGATTTCATTTATTTAGATGGCAATAAAATATGGGAGTCTGAAACATTCGTTGATAATTCAATCCTGGGTAACTTGAAGTCTCCATGCTAGTTCTTTATAAAAACATTTCGTTTTTTGTCTCTTACTAGGGTATATTTAAAAAAAAATTGTATATACACTCCTCATGTATTTAACACTAATATGTCACTATTTACCAAAGCGGTCAATAAAATAATCAATTATGAGATTAAAAAAAATTTATAGGAAGATTGTAGATAATGTAAAGAAAGGGTAGAAGTTGGGTGTTTTTGAGAACGAGGCGTAATAAGCTACCAGTGAATTAAGACGACTATGTGTTAGTCATCAGAAAAGCAGTTTCATTGTAATCTGTTGTATAGATAAGAGATTTGTAGAAGGAGACTCTTGGCATGGACATTTCATTCGGATTTAGATAAACATAAAGAGGATAAATCTCTGTACAGTAGCGGTAAGTATGCTAGGTTTTACTGTGGGTGCTTTTCAGTGACAATTAGATCTTAGAGTTCACCTGCACATCTTGCATCAAAATAACGATGAAGTAGAAAAAAAAACCCGGCAATGTTCCATCTGTGAAAAAAAAAAAAAACTGTACAAAATGGAAAAAATATTCAAATATTCAATTAGTTCAATACAATAACAGAAGAGCCATTATGCGGCAAAACAACTACCTGTGGATTATATATATATATATATATATATATATATATATATATATATAAGTACGCAACGTTGTGCCTGGTCAATACTAAAATGGGCGACCATTAACGAAGTCTGGGTGCTGTACGTGATCTCTGCTTATCTCAGCATTGTTTTTAGTCGTCCTGGATTTCTCCGTACCACTGGACTAAAGCAGTGCCGATTCAGGAGAAGTGTGTTTGGAGATTGAGCAGTCCTCTCCTCAGGGGACTTACAGGAAATATCCATTGTCTATCGAGACTGAACAGATGCGGTTTATATATATATATATATATATATATATATATATATATATATATATATATATATATATATATATATATATGCTATTCTGTCTATCTTTCAATCGGTTTATTTCGTCAAGAACTTTGCATTGAACACTACCTTGTCTGATAATGACAACAAGACCTGTGATTTTCCTGTCAGGACTGACAATATCCTGAGCGACATCCACATATCTGTCCGCGATGTCTCACGTCTAATCAGAAACCTTGATTTAGCAACTGGCCCTGACAACATCCCAATCATCGTGCTCAAAAAGCGACAACCAGAACTTGCTTCAATGATAACAAAATTGTTCAATCGTTGCCTTAAAAAGAGATGCTTTTCCACACATTGAAAAACCTCGACAGTCTGTCCAGTATTTAAAAATACAGGAAGATCGGTTTTCTGCATCTCAGTACAGACCAATAAGCATTCCGTGCGTCATGAATAAATTGTTTGAGCCCGTAATGATAGAGAAATTGTCAACTACTTAAACAAAAATAACCTATCAAACGACATGCAATATGGTTTCCGTTCCGAGAGTTCAACTACCGTTGTGCTAACGATAACGTCACGCAGGATTAATGGATCTATAGACAAAGGCTTTATTTCTAGAGACATATCTTTTGACATGTCTGTTAAAAAGGTCTACTACATTAGGTTTTCAGCTATAGTATAGCTTGAAGTGTCCGCTCAACCAAACCCTTTCTCTCTGATAGGTCTATTCAAGTTGTCGAGGGAATATATCTGCAGCTCACAGTATTAATGCTGTTGTGCCTACGAATCCATCCCAGGCTTAACTCTCTTGCTGGTTTTCATCAACGACTAACTCAATCAGAGTCTTCGTTCATTCATTGACAACTAGGTAGACGCTATTCCCATCTACAGTAATACTTCAAAGGCTGATAAAAGTACAAGATCTTGCAGATTACCTGGAGCGTGAGGTACAATAGGATAAAAATAGCTAATTACGTTTAATACATCGAAAACCAAACTTATGTCCTTTTTTTTTTTTTTTTTTTTTTTACAAAGGTATCACCACACTATCAAGGCCCAGAGGCCACTCAAGGATAAGGGTTAAAGAGTGTACAGTAGAAATTGGTCAATATAGTAATCATTAGTAATGAAAATTTGGTAAATTTAATAACTTATATGGAACGGCTCATCAAGAACTTATTTACTTTAGACTTGAACACAACCATATTGTAGTCAGCCGGAAAGCAGGAAAACGGAAGACAATTCCATAGGCGTGCAGTTCTAAGAAAGAAGCTTTGTTCATGGAATCTACGTTTAGGTTTAGGCACAGATAAAGAGTGGGGGAAATTATTGATAGTGTTTACAGCTAGACGAGTGTTTCTTGTGAAAGTTTGGCGAGGGGGGCCCATAGATTGAAGCTCAGTTGAACACTTTCCATGAAAATAACGATACATCAGAGACAAACTCGCAACATCTCTTCTGTGAGATAGAGGTTGCAAGGAGGAGAAAAGGACATCTCCTACGAGGCTACGAAGTCTATTTTGAACTCTATCAAGGCAGGACAAGTCCTTTCTAGCAGCTCCTGCCCAGATGTGGCAACAGTATTCCATTCTTGGACGTACCTGGCTCTTATATAGGTAGAGAATAGCATCAGCAGTGAGATATCTACTGGATCGATAGAAAGATCCCACCATTTTTCCAGCGGCCTTGGCAACAGATTTGATATACGTGTTCCATTTAAGATCAGGAGTAATGGTCAAGCCCAGAAGCTTGTCAAAACTTGAGGCCTCCTGAAGACGAGAGCCATTCATTTCAATTGATGACAAATGTGAATTAGAATGTTGATGATGTAAAGAGAGAAGCTTGGTTTTAGATGCATTAAAAGTAACCAGCCACTCCTTTCCCCATTGTACTACGTGCTCAAGATCAGAGGAGAGAGAATTGGAGAGAACTTGGTCGTTTACTGTCTTAGATGTGCTACCATAAATGGTAGTGTCGTCAGCATAAATGTCTACAAATGATGTAAGGATATGATTTGGAAGATCTCTCAAGAGTTAACTACAGCCTAAGATGGAGTACCTTAACCACATCTGTGATTGAGCTCCTAGGGTAGCAAACTATCTTCAAAATTTAGTGGGCCATGACCTTTCGCCTCCCTACTCTTGTTTTCTCATAGAAGAGACGTTGCGAGTCTTTATTTGCTCTGTCGATACTATTATGATAGGTGTTCGCCTGAGCTATAATCTATGGTCCCTCCTCAAAAGCGTTCACAAGAAATATCCGTCTAGCTAAATCCACTTATCTCACTTCATACCTGTGTCCAAAACTAAACAAAAATTCCATGAGCAGAGTTTATTACCTAGAACTGTCCGTCTGTGGAACTCAATATTGTTTGTCTGTTTCCCGGCATGATCGTATTCAAGTCTAATGTGAATAAATTCATATTAAGTTGTCCATTTAGATAATCTAACGCTATCTAAGCTCCACTGACTTTAAGAATCTACCTAGCATTCAACCTGTATCCTTGAGTGGTTTCTGCGTCTTGATAAATGGTGACCCGTCAAGTAAAATAAATCAATTGACGGTAACCTTATTTCTAGAACAATAGTTCTTGATACAGCTAAGGAATTTGATAGGGTTTGGCATAAAGGTCTACTTTACGAGATTTCCTGCTACGGAATGCTGAAATGTGCTCTCAGCCATCAAATCCATTCTCTCTGATAATTTTTTTTAATGGTTGTTGATGGGCAAAAGTACGAAGCTTATAGTATTAACGCTGGCGTACTTAAGGGATTATCCTGAGTACATTCTCTCCTTGATATTCAATGATCTCCCAAATGAAATTCTGAGATCTTTCATTGATTTCTATGCAAACGATTATATTATTTATGGCAGTACTTCAAAGGTCGGCAATGACCAGAATCTTTCTGATTCAAACTTCTCTAACTTGGGGTGTTGTAGAATGGGGTAAAAATGGCTAATTATCTTTAATCCAAACCAAAACTTCTATCTTTTCACCATTAATGTTCGAATCCTCACTTGGCCCCAAGTGAAAGAAACGGTTTTTGTGTTAGGAAAGCAGCTTGCTTTAACAAACTTCTGGGACTGACCTTCACTCCTGACCTGAAATGGAAGGCCTAACATCAGATTTATTGCCAGAATTACTGCAAAATTGCGGGATCATTGTTCTGCTCCAAGAAATATCTCATTCCTGACGTTTTCTTCTACTGATATAAGAGTCAAATACTGTTACCACATCTGGGAAGAAAGTCTTAAAGGAATTTAATAGCGAGAACCTTTCCGGTTCCTTACTTCCTCTTTCTGACAAAAGAGACGTTGCGAACCTATCTCTGCTCTATCGTTACCTTTCCGGTAGGTGGTCGACTGAACTCCAATCTATGATCTCCCTGTAAAATGTTTGTAACTAATCCTCGCTTAGCTACATCAACAGTCAACAATCTCCTTTACTCTTTATGCGTGCCGAAAATTAAACGAACGTTCCATGAGAAGATTCTTTTTATAGAACTGTCCGTGTGTGGAACAAGATCTCGTGGAACTGGTTCCCAGCTGACTATAATGTTGCCGTTTTGAAGTCCCATCTAAATAAGGTTTGTTGACCCGTTCTCTTAAATAACCAAGCTCTACACAAACACCACCATTAATGACAATCATGAGGTTTTCTTACTAACTACCTAATAATTATTAATCCTTATCCTCGATTGGCCTTTTGACCTTGATAAGTGATGACATTCAAGTAAAAAAAGTATATGAATGCAGGTAATTTCTCCTTAATAACATTATTTTCGGAATTATACATATATGTACATGTATATATATATGCACATACGCATATATATATATGTGTGTGTGTGTGTGTATATGTGTAAAATCGATATCTAATAAATTATGTCTGCTTGAAAATTGTGTCTCGCTGTAAAGTACGTATTGCGCTACTTTTGGGAAGAGAGATTAAACTGAGGAAGAAGATTGTCTGATATAGACGACTAGATATTTCTACCCTTTGTTTGAATTTGAAACGGACGGTACCAAATCTTCTGTACCAAATCTTCTGTAACATACGTTCTTTAAACATTCGGATGTAAAGTTTTATTGCTAGACAACATGTGATATCATCACTAGTATGAATAATAATAAAAAAACGGCACAGCGAATATTGGACAGAAGAACCGACGCCATCTTGTTATAATTAACCTATGGACATGGTTCTTACCTGTTTCTTCCCCATTAAATGTTATGTTGAATAGGACCGTTTTAAAAATCAATACCACGAGATGTGTAACATACGCATCTACATTAATGTACTCTCTCCCTTTCCTACTCATCTTTCTCTTTCTCTTTCATAATCTCTGTCCGTTCATCGTCTCTTTTAATATACATCCTTAGGGATTCCCATACTTTGAAATTGGGTGTAATTCTAGAAAGGTGAATTCGTACAACTGGGGCTACGCGGCGCACAAAGTATAGAAGATTACTGTAGAGGCAGATAGGAAATGACTATTGCGCAGGGGCTCAATTTCGCAATTTCCGGTTCGAATTCTTTTGAACTGAGCAGCAACTTGGAATGGAGGGTGAGTGCCCCCAGCCGAGGGAATGTGGACTTGGGAACGAAAAATGAAGAAAAGATTGAAAAGTCGCTGAAAACGAAGTCAAAGACCATATGAAAAGCAGCAAAATAAAAAAAAAATAATAAAAAGGCATTTAGGACAGTGGTTTAGCACCATTTTATATAAAACACTCACTCGATCTTTAGAACTGACGTTTACTTTCATCAGTTCTCAAGTAAACTATGTGTCTGAAAAGTTACAGTATTAGCTGTGATCTGTAGAGAAAAGGAGGGTACAGGTTTGTATGTTAAAGACAATAGCATAAAATATAAAACAGTATACAACAGTTTAACAATTATTTATGGAAACCGCTGTAGACAAAGCCTGAAGCCACTAGATGTAAAGTGTTTACAAGAACGAAAGATGATTACCGGATACTCTTGCAGTATTTGACCTGGGTTCTTGGGATTTCCCGTTAATCATGGATCGGATTCTACCGGCAATCATCTGATTAAACCGAGCGGAATAACAGACGCAGACTAATTTTAATACAAACGAACCGGAAAAAATAGAAATACACTAAATAAAAATAACAAACACCTACCACAAAGTGACTGAATATAAAAGGTGTTTTTTTCAAGATTTTTTATTTTGCAAATTATGTATCAACAAGTTTCTTTTTTCCAGAAAAGATGAATGTTTTATTTTTAACCGTAAATCGTTAAATATAAGTACAGATTTTTAAAAAAGATTTTTTTCAGTAATTTTTTTCTTTGGTCAACACAATTTTTTTTCTTTTTCATTTTTTTTTTTAGAAAAGCTGATTTTTTACGAAAATTGTAAATTGTTAGGTAAAAGTACAGGAAAAAACCTTTCTCATAAAAAATATATTTTTAATTAAAAAAAATTACAGTTGTTCATTGTCGGTGGAGGAACATCGCGGCGTTTACAAAATGTAAACTATGATTATCAATCAAATGGTAGAAACATTCTCCTCAAACTTTGTATATTCCTTCCAACTGTCGGATACTACCGTGGTCTCCGGCAGAATATATTTGTTTAATATTAATAGGGGGTTCGGCGTTTCGGTTTGGTACGATCACCAAGAATTCCTCCTTGTCGGTAGTGTCATAGCTGCCGAAGACTCAGAGCGGTCGAGGATCCTCCCAACGTTTTTCCTCCAGTTGATGAGAAACTCGTCTATTTCGCCCGTGTGACCTGTGCGTTCGATCTGCCGGGGATTCCTAAGAAGATTCTGCTGGCAAATTCCTCTGAGAAAGTTCTTCCAGTCTGTATATTTGTGTTTTGAAACAATACTAAATTCCCTTCCCATGTTCTCTCAAGTAGCTATTCCGTATGCCCTAAAATAAATGAGTTTTATGATTGTGGAAATATCCAAGTTGGGTCTAGCAAAAAACGATCCTGTGCACAAGAAGACCCACTGTCTACACTGCGCATTTGTGCATTTTTACGAGGAACCATCCTTAACACACGATTTTCGTTTCACTACGCATTTGTATATACAAGTCTTGCACCTCATTTATTTTGATAGCAGTTTCTTCTCCTGACAATATGAGATTGTCTGCTCCGGTGTTTTCATTTCTTTTTCGAAAGAGCATAAATTTATTTCCGTGCCTGCTATTATCTATTTATTTTTTTTGCAAATTTGAAACTAATTTGTTTTTTCGTTCAATTTCTTTCAATTCGAAAGTCGTCTGCTTCCATTTCTATACTGTTTTTCATTGGTTGATCAAACGCTCAGCCATTGGAGTAAAAGAAAATAAATAAATAAACATCCAAAATATAATTTTAAAACTATAGTTTTTAAAATAAAAAAAAAACAAAATGTAGATTTAGCGTTTCAAAATATGAACAACGCCTGGCTTAATCCGATGATTGCCGATCGTGACCGATCCATGATTGACGAGAAATTCCGAGAACCGGGCCAAATTCTGCAAGAGTACTGATTACCAAAAAAAACAAAAACAAAAAAAAAAAACAATTGCCCTTTGTCTGGAGAATGATGAAGGTTATTGGTAAGAGGGAAACAGTCAGCAGGAAAAGAGTTCCATGAGCAGGTGGCTCTTGGAAATAGGCCACTGAAATAAAAAAACTATATTACTATGAGGTATCGAAACAGCGAATCAATAGAAGCGACAAGACCAACGAGTCAAAAGAGCTGGAACAAAAGAAGCACAGATGAGACAATTGTGAAAAACACATGCCATAATATTATTCATAGGAAAGACCGAGACAAGCAAATCACATGCATTAAAGATATAATGCAGAGCAGAAGAACATGTGGGGGTTAATATATGATAGTTTTTACGTCTTATCAAGAACCTATAAATGCGATAGAGATTAGCCAACCGAAGGATGAAAAAGTCCTGCATAGATGATTTGATAATAGATTTATAGACATACTAAGTATCCCCAGGTGTGAAAAAAGAGATTAGAGACCCAATTTTATGAGGACTAGAAAGGATAATGGATCTAATTTTTTAATTCCAAGAAACGAGGTCTAAAAATAATCTCAATTATAATTAAATTTTTTAATCTTTATCAGTTTTAATTCGCCATAATGAATTTCCTTAAACCACGTCACAGAATGCCCTTTTCATTGTTTTGACTCTCGAGTGTGTATCCATTGATATCTTATCTGCTTTTATATAGATTGATGTGGTTCTCGGTTGATTAACTGTGTCGAATATATAATCGTGAGTCAAAACAACGAAAAGAATATGCTGTTGTCATAGCCCTACTCATCACTTGTGAACCCGTCTCTCTATTCTCGGTTGATATTAGCGTTTCTATTCAAAGTCTCTTGTAACGGTTGCCTTCAGCGTGTTTTAATTTGCATACGCGTCTGTCGATAACCCACGTCATCTTCGGCGTCTTAAAAATCACTCGATCGCAGCGGGTTTAGTCAATGGAAGAGTTATTAGGCCCAAGTAAACAATTACATGAACTACTACATCAGTGCGGCCAAAAGATTAAGAGATATACAGAGATAGAGCCATATAGGTAAAGACATATATACGGATAGGTCGTGAACTATCGGATAAAAACGCACTTACCCCTACTTCCATCGGTGCATTTGAGGACGGCGATATATTTATGTAGCATGCTTAGGTGTCAGCTGTAAAGACGAAGAATTTCGTTTCTCCAGAAATCACGTACTTTAATTACTTCTGTTCGCTAAAGTCAATTCTTGAACCAAAATTCTCGCTTTGAAAACTTGTGGCTTTTGTCATATTAAATACTGTTAAATAATGTTAAATTTTAACATATTTTGAAAGAACACAAGAAAAAACATGGGAAAAAACATTAAAAATTATTAAGCATGTGAACGGCGTATAAACATCGGTAAAACAGCAAATTTAATCAATATTTTAAAAGCGACTCAAACTTTGAATGAGAATTTGTGGAATTAGTTTATAGTCTCATCTACCAAACAATGGATGTTATGTTTTGTTCTATTTTATTGCATGTAAACCATAGTGTTGTGTAAAGATATTTATGAAAAGCAATAAAGATGTAATGGAAATAAACATCGCGCGCAAATTCTCGTACTATGTTTGCTTATTACTTTTAATCAATACAATTAGTAAGAAAATATTAAAATATAAGTGAACTATTCTAATATTTAATGTCTATTTCTATAGAAGCTATAGGAAATTGAGATTCGTAGGTGTATGTAAGATTATCTCAACCATAATCCCGTAAATTTTAGTTAGATTCCTAGCTAAAAAATTACATAGATACAAATTACATGGACAGGAATCTTATTTGCTCCTTTCTCCCATCCTTAATAGAGTGCCCCCCTCCTCCTCTCCTGAATAATTTGCTACCTCCGTGTCGCACACTTATTTCAAGCTTAGGACTACATATTAACTGTTCGTTTTGTATGAAACAATTATACGCAAGTCTAACACTATTTTCTATTGTTTCTTGCTTTGTAGTTTGCTGACATTATTTCTGGCTTTTTTTCAACTGTAATACATTCATTTATTTTAAAACAAATTATTAAAAGCAGATGTGTCGTCGAATTATGCTTCATTGAGGAGGGGCATCTATTTTCAATTTCATGCTGATTTATTAAGAAGAGAACAAAACTTTGTTTGGTAAAATAAATATTTTTCATTTTTAAGCCATGTGATGGCGCTGAGATATCTTATCTTGGATCCAAGCGCATGGTTTTCACAGTACTGTGCGCGAGGAGTCGGCTGATATTCTACTTATATATTTTACTTATTCTTTTATATATATATATATATATATATATATATATATATATATATATATATATATAATGTAGACCTAATCAACAGATTAAAGTGGCTACTACGTGTTTGACGTAAGGAGATAACGTTGAGCGAGTTCTCAGATCACTTGATGCAACAAAGGGCCCTGACATTGCCCACCCTCGTATCCTCATAGAGCTCGCCGTTTTAATCTCTACCCCCTTCACGTGTCTTTTTAATTTGTCTCTGACTATCGGTATCCAGACTACTGGCGTAATGCTACGATCTATCCCATCTACAAGAAGAGTAACAGAGACGACCGTCTAGACTACCGTCCCGTTACGCTCACGTATATTGTCTGCAAAGTCATGAAAGTGTTGCTGAAAAGAGCGATAATGTTTCACCTTCAATCCTAACATGGCTTCGTGCCGAAGAGGTCTTGCCCAACGAACATTCTGGCCATGGAGGGGTCGTTTACGAGAATCATGGACAGGGGAGACACTGCGGGCATTGTCTTTCTGGAGTTTGCCGGGGCTTTCGACTATGTAAATCATCGTCTACATTTTCAGGAAGCTCCGGGCGTACGGGTTTCTATCTTGAGGTCGTGCAGTAGGTTGGCGCTTTCCTCGTTGACCACACATTTCAGGTTCAAGTGAGCGACTGCCTTTCCGATGCATGCAGTGCAATACGCAGTGTGCAACAAGGTTCAATTATTAGCCCCTCGTTGTTTCTCATCTTCGTCAATAACTTGATTTCTCAGCTACTCCTCGTGTTTGCCAAAGACGTATTCTTGCCCTCTCCGCACCGACTATAAGATATTAGGCATTGCCTCTATTGTCTTTAGATGGTCACTGGACGGAAACTTGATTTTGAACGTAGCCAAGTGAACCCACATAGCAGTAGCTGCCTTTTAGAGTCCATAAGTTAAGCTAAGGGTCGTGGAGTGATTGTACATAAAACAAACTCAGCCTCTGAACACTGCATAACTTCTGCTAACAATGCTAGAAGTGCCCTATTTCTCATGTGCCGCTCCTTTTGTCATCTCACTCCATCCATCTTCCTTCCCCTCTACACCTCCTGATTCTCGAATACATTATTCTGGCCACACACCCATATTACGTGAAGGACGTCCAGCGTCTCCAACGGGTTCAGTACCTGGTGATGAGAATGCTGGTTCGTCTCAGGTCAACCTTATGAGCAACGTTTATAAGCGCTAAATCCTTTTTCTCTTGAGCGACGGAGGCTTTGAGACGACCTGATCCTCGCCTACAACATCTTCAATGGACGGTGTGGTCTGGATCGGGACGTGTGCTTCTCTCCTGCTGCGGGTCGCAGGATCCATGGGCACGCGAAAAAGGTCTACCTTCGACGGAAGCAGTGTTCTCGGTTCGAGTAGCATCTCCGTGGAAACCTGTTAGTCGCTAGTAGGACCTTCGCGGTTTTCCCCGTATAGTTTTCTCTTTTTACATAGCCATCTTAATTCTCATTGACTTTTCCGCATGTAAATTGCAATCGCTTGTGCGTTTATTCTTTTCCAATTAAAAGAATGATAGCTGGTAGTTACTTGCGTTGCGTTATTAAACTATATCCTGTATTTTTCATACTATGTCTAAAGGCTGCAAAGTTAAATTTTCTTACGTCCCATTACAGATATTACGGATATCCAATTTAATGTAATTTTATTTATCCTTAAATTTGAGTGTTTTCCGCTGCGATATCTATATTAAAATCCTACTTTTCTACTGAAAACTTATTAATACAAAATTCTTAATATATTAAAAATTATTAAAACAAAATTCTTAATATATTAAAAATTATTAAAACAAAGTTCTTAATATATTAACAATTATTAAAACAAAGTTCTTAATATATTAAAAATTATTAAAACAAAGTTCTAAATATATTAAAAATGATTAAAACAAAATTCTAAATATGTTAAAAATTATAAAAACAAAATTCTTAATATATTAAAAATTATTAAAACAAAGTGCTTAATATATTAAAAAGTATTAAAATAAAGTTCTTAATATATTAAAAATTCTTAAAACAAAATTCTTAATATATTAAAAATTATTAAAACAAATTTTTAATGTTGAATAATCCTCCTTACCCATATCCAATTTAATGTAATTTTATTTATCCTTAAATTTGAGTGTTTTTCGCTGTGATATCTATATAAACATCCTACTTTTTCTACTGTAAAATTATTTAAAAAAAATTCTTAATATATTAAAAACTATTAAAACAAAAGTCTTAATATATTAAAAATTATTAAAACAAATTCTTAATATATTAAAAATTATTTAAAAAAATTCTTAATATATTAAAAATTATTAAAACAAAGTTCTTAATATATTAAAAATTATTAAAACAAAATTCTAAATATATTAAAAATTATTAAAAAAAATTCTTAATACATTAAAAATTATTAAAAAAAGTTCTTAATATATTAAAAAATTATTAAAACAAAATTCTTAATACATTAAAAATTATTGAAACAAAATTCTTAATATATTTAAAATTGTTAAAACAAATTCTTAATATATTAAAAATTATTTAAAAAAAATTCTTAATATATAAAACTTATTAAAACAAAATTCTTAATATATTATAAATTATTAAAACAAAGTTCTTAATATATTAAAAATTATAAAAACAAAGTTCTTTATATATTAAAAATTATTAAAACAAAGTTCTTAATATATTAAAAATTATTTAAACAAAATTCTTAATATATTAAAAATTATTAAAACAAAGTTCTTAATATATTAAAAATTATTAAAACAAAGTGCTTAATGTATTAAAAATTATTAAAACAAAGTTCTAAATATATTAAAAATTATTAAAACAAAGTTCTTAATATATAAAAAATTATTAAAACAAAGTTCTTAATATATTAAAAATTATTAAAACAAACTTCTTAATATATAAAAAATTATTAAAACAAACTTCTTAATATATTAAAAATTATTAAAACAAAGTTCTAAATATATTAAAAATGATTAAAACCAAATTCTAAATATATTAAATATTATTAAAACAAAGTGCTTTATATATTACAAATTATTAAAAAAAGTTCTTGATATATTAAAAAATATTGAAACAAAGTTCTTAATATATCAAAAATTATTAAAACAAAATTCTTAATATATTAAAAATTATTAAAACAAAATTCTTAATATATTAAAAATTATTAAAACAAAATTATTTATACATTAAAAATTATTAAAAAAATTCGTAACACATTAAAAATTATTAAAACAAAATTCTTAATATATTAAACCCATCGATGTGCGACAGGTTAACCAATTTGCATATCTTTGAAAAATTAACTTTTTTACTCAATTAACTATTTTTTTGTTTGGATCATTGATCACGCGTATTTTATTTTATTCAAATTAAAACAACGTTTCTATATGAACTCTCATCCTTGACGTCATTCTCGCGTTGCCTACGCACAGGTCGAACATTTCAAAATACAACCGCTATATATACAACGCACGGCTCTTTACAAACATGATTCTTTCTCCAACTTTACAACATGGTAAGGAAGAAGTAAAGGAAAAAAGACCAAAAACAACACACTGAAGATGGAGGCTACCTCTGAAATATATTTGTGATAAATATCAAACAAGTAAAATATTTGTTTATTTTCCTAATATTACGTTGTGATTTGGCTTTTAAAGCGCACTTGATGCGTATTATATATATATATATATATATATATATATATATATATATATATATATAGTCTAAAGAAGATTTTAGTAAAAATAAAATGTAAAATAAAAATAACGAATGCAATTTAAATTCGCGGAAAACTATATATGCCAGCCTCTTTAAGAACGCTGTCCTATTTTTTAAGCAGTTTCAGTTTAAATTAAAGTCAGTCCCCTAAGCTTGCAAGCACAGATCATGTTGTTATACTCATAATTCCGCTCTAGCCGTCTAGACATTTACATAAATGTTCAATTCAACTGTATTTCTTGCGGTTAACATTAGCTGTGTGATTTGTTCCCTGCTAATGAAGACAGAGATGGATTCATGACCGGGTTCGAATCTCCCGACTCTGCCTGTAATTGTAACAATGCACTGATGATTCCCGAAAGGATGAAACACTCGTGTCTGTAGGCATTAATAATAATAATAATAATAATAATAATAATAATAATAATAATAATAATAATAATAATAATAATAATAATATGTGTGTGTGTATAAAAGCCAGGGTATGCCAAGTTTGAATCCACTTCGTTTTATAGAAACACTTTCATCAAAACCACACACACACACACACACACACACAGACACACAGACACACACACACACACACACACACACACATATATATATATATATATATATATATATATATATATATATATATGTATATATGAGAAAAGTCCTCCTAAAATATTTGGATATATTATTTAGAATCAAAGGGAGATGTTATATTCAGGTTGAAAGAGGGGCACTTTGTGATCACGTGTCCTCAGAATGAGTCATCATTGATGAAACGATCTTCACCTCATTTTCTCCTACTTCCCTTTTCACTTTACGCCGGAGGACTAAGTAAGAACCGGAAATGATATGAGAGGAAATCGCGGTGGAACAAACTACAGAGACAAAGCTTTATGCAAGGAAGTTTTCGTATTCCGAGATAGAGCTTCGCAAAGAGAATGGCTGAGATAAGATAACAATCTAGGTAGGAGGTAAGATTAGAAATAAAATAAAATGAGGGAAAGTACGTAATTTAAATAAGCTGGAAGGACGTTAAGCGATCGGAATACAGAGAGGGGTTGAAGTAATTGGTGGGCGAATAAATGTGTCGATCTGTGTGCATGAGAGAGAGAGAGAGCGAGAGAGAGCGAGAGAGAGAGCGAGAGAGAGATAAAGAACAAAGAGAGAGAGAGAGAGAGAGTAGAGATGGAATTAACTAGTCAATCAAAGCAAAAGTTGTTATTCGAAGAAAATAAAATTGACATAGATAAAGAAAAAAGAAATGAACGAGAATTAGGATATATGGGATGATGAGAAGAAAGAGAAGAAAAGGAAGTTGAACAAGAAATAGAAAAGATAATAATAATAAAAATAATATTAAAGATAATTATAATGATAATACTGATAATAATAATGATAATAATAATAATAATAATTCTTATAATGATGGTATCATTAAAAATAATAATACTGATGATAATAATAATATTAATGATAATAATAATAATTATAATAATACTGATAATAACATTAATAATAATAATTCTAATAATAATAATAATGATAATAATAGTAATGATAAAAATAATGATTCTAATAATAATGATATCATTATTAATAATAATAATGATGGTGATAATGATAAAAATAATATTAATAATAATAATAATAATAATAATAATAATAATGATAATAATAATGGTAATAACATCTATCTTTCTATCTATCTATCTATCTATATATATATATATATATATTTATATATATATATATATATATATATATATATATATATAAAAGTGAACGTGTGTGTGTGTGTGTGTCTGCGTACATTTCCCTATGCAATAACTCTGTCAATTTTTAGTCTACAGACTCGAAATTTTATATACAAGGTCCTGAGATTTGGGAAATCGATATGATTGGTCTTTAGCCAGCAATTTGGCGATTAAGGGGTCAAAGTACAACGATTTCACCTTTGAGAACTCCACCAAACTCCTCCGAAAATTTTTGGTCTACGCACTTGAAATTTTAGATATAGGTTCCTTGGACATGGATCTAACTTAATAATTTAATTTGAGCCAAAAACAATAAATTTTAAGGGGTCTAATAGGGGTCAAAGTTAAAAAAAAATTGACCTCAGCGGTCTCTTCCAAATTACTCAGACAATTTCTGGTCTAAATATTTGAAATTTTACATAAAGGGTATTTAGAGATAGGGCAAGCTTTTTCATCAGTTTGGGTCAAAAATTTATAGTTAACAATATATAAATGTATGTATGTATGTATGTATGTATGTATGTATATCTGTTTGCATGTCTGATTAAATTTTCAATAGAGGCGATGGATTTTTCCAAGATTATTATCGTTTTAAAGTTCGACCTTTCATAGGACAAATATCGAAAAATTGGCTAAAAACATTAATATCTTTCCCTTCAACTAGGCACTTTTCTATAGGGGGAGGGGTCACTTTTTTTGCCGATATTTTTGAAAGTTATCTTCTCCTTTAGATTGTTTAGCCTTAATTTAAAAAAATGCAATTTCCGGTTTGGTGGTGGTCGTAACAGCATAAACGTTAGGTTTTGCCCCGTACTTTTCCTCCTTTGCGGTACGAGTTCGAGCCTGCTTTCCTACTACCACTTTTTTTTTTTGCTCAACATACGCATCCAACCACTCGGGCAACGCCGGGCTGAAATGCTAGTTGATAATAATAATGATGATGATGATAATAATAATGGTAATAACATTAATAATAATAATAATAATAATGATAATGATAATAATAATAACATTAATAATAATAATTATAATAATAATAAGTATAATAACATTAATAATGATAATAATAATTATGATGATAATAATAATAATAATAATAGTAATAATAATAATAATAATAATAATAATAATAATAACAATAATAATAATAATGAATCTGTCTACATAAACAGAGATGAGGAAACGATGCGAACAAGACACTTACCAATATTTGAGAGTTTGGAAGCAGACAGCATAAAATCAATAAACCTTTAAAAGAAAATGTGAGGAAAAATTAGAAGAACGTAAAAACTTAATTATTAATTGATGGAACTCTTCATCCTCTTGAGACACATTCTGCGTATAGTTCGGTTTACTACAGCGCCTACTGTGGTTAAATAGTCCAATTTTAGATTTGCAGCTATGTTGGCAGTTGCTGCAGTTATAGTCAACTGTATGATGGTGGGGTTTGCAGGAGTGAACTGCGGCCTTTCTCGCCTGTGAGTTCTCTTTTCTTCATTTTGTCTTTCTCTTTTTTTCTACTATTTTGATGCCGTCCTTGACCTTTTCTCGTCAGGCTGTGCGATCGGATGACTCTGATTCGAGATCTTGTGGCTGAATGCCACCGTCTTCAGGTCTTTATTGCAGGTGTCCTTGTAGCGAAGAGTTTGTCATCCGATTGGCCGTGTTCTAGTAACCAGCTCGCCATACAGAATGTCCTTTGGGGTGCGACCAACTTCAATCCTGCACACATAACCGAATCAACACAAGTGTCCCCGAGTAAGAATTGCAACCATGCTTGGTATGCCAGTCTGGTACAAGACAATTATGTTTGTGTCTCGACCTGCCAGGAGATGCCTTAAAGACGTCTGAGTTTGCGCATGTGGAAAGCATTCAATTTTCGTTCTTGATGTGAGTACAAAGTCCAGGACTCACTACCATAAAAAAGAGTACTATGCACACAAGCCTGGTATAATCTCAATTTTGTTGTTAGTGTCAGCAAGGTGTTGTCCTTCACTCTCTTAGCTAGACGGGCCATGACAGTGGCCGCTTTGCCTATCCTTATGTTCTATGTCCAGAAATAAGTTGCTGGTGATAGTGGAGCCGATGTATGTGAACTTGTCTACCATTTCCAGCGTGTGGTCGCAAATAGTGATCTTGGGGTGGTGTTTATATATTGGCTCATGATGTTGGTTTTCTTCAGACTGATGGTGATGGAGAACTCTGTGCATGCGTTCGCAATGCGGGAGATGAGTCTTTGAAGACTTTCCTCAGAATGAGCAACGAGACCTGCATCATCTGTGAAGAGCATCTTTCTAATGAGCACTTGGTGCACCCTCGTCTTCGCTATGAGACGGGCGAGGTTGAATATGTTGCCGTCGCTCCTAGTGTGGAGAAAGATGTCGTCGTCTGACTCATTAAATGCATAGCGCAGGAGCAATGAGAAAAATGCCAAAGAGTGTAGGCGCCAAGACGCAGCCTTGCTTCACGCCGCTCTTGATTGGAAAGGGGTTCGATGAAGATCCATTATATTTGATAGTACCCATCATGTCATCGTGGAATGATATGATAACCTTAAGTATTTTAAGGGAAGATCCATTCTTGAGAAGCGGGGTGAAAAGACCCGATCTACTGACAAAATCAAATGCCTTGGCAATAATATAAGACGAGATATAAGGCGAGATATAAGAGATTTCTCTCTTCACGGCACTTTTCTTGCAGCTACCTAATTGAGAACACCATGCCAATCGTTGCGAGTTTTGCCTGAAACTCACATTGTGACTCTGGGTAAACACGGTCAGCCAGCAGTTGAGGGCAGTTTCCTATCACGCTGAGGAGGGAGATTCCGCGATAGTTGTTACAGTCGCTACAATCGCCCTTGCTCTTGTAGCGCGTGACGATCCTTGTATCCCGCATATCCTGGGGTATTCTGCCCTCTTCCCAACACTGTAACAGGAGCTCGTAGACGTGACCCAGGAGTGTTCTCCCTTCCTGCTTCCAAAATCTCTGGTGGCATTCCGTAACTGCCGGGACACATTCAACAGAAGAGTGAGTCAATAGCCTTCATCAGTTCATGGATGTGGATGGGGAGTCGAATTCGTCTATGGTGGGCAGCGGTGTTGTGTTCTCGATGGCTTTGTCACTGATGAATTTTCCCCTTGAGTATACCTCTTGCTAGTGCCCAGCCCATCGATTCATTTGTTTACTGCGATCTTTGATGATCGCTCCCTCCCACTGCCTTGTGGATGCCATTGGGAAAGGAAAAGACAAACGGAGTAAATCCCGACAAAAAATCCGGTCCCGTTAGGCGGATGGTGAAGCTCTGTAACATCTTTCCGGCAGTTCCTGCAACCGCGTTGGCAACGACTGTATGGATTTATTTTTCCGTTAGATTCTACCTGCAACGACGAGAGATGGTCCTGATAACTGGGCTAACCAAGGTTTTCGTATTACCCACCCAGGCCTGCACCTGAAGAGATCTCTCCAGCTTTGCTGTACAAATATACATAGCATAAACATAATATAAATTAGAAATACATGGGCAGTATAACTAGTGAGATACTCCAGGCCGTTCATAGACTAGACCACACTTATACTGATACACCTTAATGAGAAGATTAGGAAACTTATGGCCATGAACAATGCACTACACACAAAGAATGATGTTGATCGACTCTACATGAAAAGGAAAAACATAGGAAAAGGACTTGTTAGTATACAAGACACCATGAATGGCAAACGCAGAACAAAGAAAGGATAATCACTGCAGAAAGAGACACTGAAATAATCAACAAGCCAGAGGACAGAGAGACAAGAGATAAGACAACAAAATAAATATCAGAAAAAACATTTACGCAAATGATTTATAATGGTGATAAGAAATGAGACTCAGAAAACATTTTGATATAGCTAGAAAAAAGATACTTACACAGAAAAACTAAACAACGCTAACACTAAAAGCCGTACAAGATAACGCGATTAGAACCATCTGTGTCAAAGCAAAAATCTACAGGACTTAAGAAAACAGCAAATGCAGACTTCGTGGGCAAAGAGATGAAATATAAACCACATAATAAGTGAATGCAGCAAACTAGCTTCCAAATATAAAAGAATATACACAACAAAGTGGGCAATACACTGAGAACTGTGCAATCAACTGCGTCTTGAATACCCGGAAAAATGGTACAAACACAAACCGGTAGCAGTACTTGAAAACGGTAATCATAAAATCCTATACGACATGGAGGTAAAAACAGACCTACATAAGAAATGAAGCCAGATGTCAGATATTTAATACGAAGGAAAAATCTTGTCAGCTCGTAGATTTCGCTATCTATAATAACAAAAACAGTTCAGATACAACACATATTACGGGTGTTTTTTATGCTGAATAATAAATAAAAAAAGAATGTTTTATGAATTAAAGTGATATAGAACACGAGGAAAGTCAAAATAACACTAATAACCGTAGGAGTAAAAGGAATAATCTCATAGAAAGTCGAAAAATGAATTGGAGAAATTGGAATCAAAAGGAAGGACTGAGAAGATATAACGGATTACAGAAACGGATTATGAAAACGGCTAAAAATCAAAGAAACACTTACAAATGGGAAGACTATTTACATGAGGTACAAACTGTAATCGGCCGTATAGAAACTGCAACAAAAATAAAACAAAAACGATAATAGCAGTACATGGAAAAAAGTAAACTAAACCCCCCAAACTTGTATATTAACTATCCAAACCACCCAAAAGTGCTGGGGCATCATCGACTGACACCACACCAAAAAGCAGATGAAGAGGAAAAATAGAGGAGAGGGAGCAAAAACCCGGCTACCACTGAATGAGTGCGAAGGAGTCCAGAATCTTGACAATGACTTATTGCCATCTAAATCCCAGTGAAAAACAATGGGAAGTGTCGGTGATAAAATCAATGGTAAACGGCTATTGCGATAACTCAGATTTATTGCCATAATTGTTCGAAAGAGGTGCAGAGAAAAATCTTTGGAGACTTGTCACCTAGAATCTAGGGAACACCACAGAAATCTTTAATGATGGCTCGTTTGGGAACTCGTAATGCGTACAATAAAAATAAGACAAAGAAAGAATGTATGATGTATTTATGCGCACAATAATAAGATAGAGAAGGAATTTATGATGTATGAAAATGTAAAGGAAGGTACAGTAAACGAGAAAAGGTAACAAAGAAGAAAACGAAGAAGAAATATATGATAATAAAAACAGTTTAAATACAGAAAGTATTACGACTATTTTTTATGCTAAATAAAAAATCGAAGAAGAATGTATTATGGATTAATGGTATCACGCAATATTGAACTGACGATAGAATGTATTAAAAACTAATGATATAATGCATTAAAAACTAACGGTATAGTGCATTTTGGACTTATGATATAATTAATTGAAGAGTAACGGAATAATGCCATACCGAGACACGGTATAATACATAAAGAACTTATGGTCTCATACATTTATTATTTACGCTATAATGTATTACGGACTAGCGGTATAATGCACACTAGACTAAGGGTAAAATGCCTTAAAGGTAAACGGTATAAATCATTAATGAGTAACCATATATATAATTTATTAAAGAGTAACGTTGAGAACTAATGGTATAATGTATTATGAACTAACGGTATAATGTATTATTACCTTACGGTATAATGCATTATGAAGTAACGGTATAATGCATTATGAAGTAACGGTATAATGCCTCAAGGGCTTCCGTTATAATGCATTAAGCACTAATGTACATTAATCATAAGCCAATTACTAATTACAGTTTAACCGTAGAAATACTTATCTATCAGAAAAAGTTTATTTAAAAATCAAAAGAAAATAAAGATAACATACGAGTCGAATTTTTAATGAATTGCGCATTTTTATTTCTTTTTCAATAATACGAAAATATACAAAATAGGTGATACAAATAATAACCGAAGACTATACAAAACTGTGGTTGTGAACGCGTGCATTTCTGGAATTATCTTATTGGTGAAGAAGTGCAACCGTAATCTCTGTGTAACAAATGTTCATCGATTAAGTGACAGAAAAATTGTTTCGGTAGCCATCTTGGTTGGATATCGTAAGACAAGCAGACTTTGTAGTTTCCTTTATTGTAAAGTGAAGGGGAATACTTAGTGCTTATGTTCATATTGGCTTTTTCATTTGACTCTAACACCGATGATGTGTACATTTTGATAACTCTATGCGACCAGCAACATTAGAGAGATGATGGTTAATCACACAGACTAATAACCTGAGTGTTACAAGTTCGAGTTCAGTTCGTTCGACAAAAACTCTTTCACTTAGGCATGTTGGCAACTTTATGAAGTCCCTTTCGTAGGTATGCAATGTCTTTCAAATAATTCTAACGAGAAACATATTAGGTAAACGGATGCCAACAATAATAATCTGATTCATACCAGATGAATTTATGGTGCTCAACAACATCAGCAGCAGCAGTAACAATTACATGTTTCATTATGTTGTCATTGTGAATTTCAATATGTATGTACGTATGTATGTATGTGTCTATCTCTCTCTCTCTATCTCTGTATATATATATATATATATATATATATATATATATATATATATAATATAAAGCTGAACGTCTGTGTGTGTGTCTGGTCACGTATAACTTCTATATGGTTGGGTGTTATAGACTGATCACATATAATGATAGAAGATGTATCGAGACACAGGAATGGGTGTGTTTGATCTGGCATAATGATGATTCATTAAAATTGTGGGGTCTGCGTACGCGCCTGGGTCACAAAGTATGGAAATAAAAATTTAAAAAGTTAAAAAATTAAAAAAAAAACGTTTACAAGTGTTTTTGATATAGATGTACATAAGGATAAGTATGTTTTAACTTAAATAGGGACGGTATAATAAAATTGTGGGTTCTGCATTTCCGCCTGGCCTCCATAGAATGGAAATAGGCACAAACTTTAACAAAGTCTTTTCATATCTATCTGCGTAAGTATACTTTGATAATTATGTTTCAGTTTGAAGAAATATGGTATAATAAAATTATGGGGTGTTCGTTCGCGCTTTACCTCCATAGAATGTAAATATGTCACAAAGTTTAACAAGGTTTTTTAATATAGATCCACAGAATATTGTTATAAGTGTTTCAGTGTGAACAGGTATGGTATTATAAATTATGGGGTTTATCTATTTCATTTTTACTTTCATCATATTTTGCTTTGTTTTTGATACCCCCCAAATTCAAAGCTATCTCTTTACAACCCTTCCTTTTCATAACCTATCATACTTTCATAAATCAGCGGCCCTGTCAGTGGGGCATTAGAATACACTGACTGCCCCCCCCCCTGCAGAGGGTAAAAGTCCCTCAATGGGGCCAACTGTTGGCCGTGGGTGGCGACCTGTGACACCTTGACATCTAGAACCAAACGAATTGCTTAACTTTCAAAAAAAAAAACTAAAAATACAACACTTTCAAAAACTAGAAAAATTAAAACTAGAAACTAGGAAAGAACCCAATAAAGTATTTAACTCCTCCCAAACCCAAACCTCCCCTCTTAAAAGCCAATATCCCCAAGAACTAACTTTCTTAAAACAAATAATAAACCAGCAAAACAAAAAATAGAAATCCTCACCAAAAATTTAATAGAAACTGATGAAATGGAGACTGAATATCAAACAGAAACCCCAAAACAAGAAATTTCCTATCGAACGCCACCAAAACAAAAGAAAAACCTAAACAAAACAGTTATAAGGTCTCGTTCAAACTCCAGAACTAAAACCCCAATCCCTAAAAATCAAACTGAACCTGAAGATGAAATGGAAACAGAATACCCAAACCAACAAACAGAAACCTTAAATCAAGAAATCTCCCATCGATCAACGTCAAAAAAAAAAAAAGAAGAAAAACCAAAATAAAACGGACATAAGGTTCCATGCTAATTCTAGTTCCAGATCCCCAAACAAAAAACCCGAAACAAAAGATCAAACAGAAGACAAGCCAAAAACAGAAGAAAAAAAACAAAGCTAACTGAAAACCCCCCACAACTTACACTAAATCTATACCTTATATCAACACCAACACTAAAACCCATAATCAACTAAAAAAAAAAAAACAAAAAAAAAACACAGCACAGAGGATCATTACCTTACCACCAATGACCTATAAACCAGTATTCCTTCAATGGAACATTAGAGGTGAAAAGGCAAATTTTGACGAATTGAACCTTCTCATTGCCTCTTTTCACCCAGCAGTCATATGCCTACAAGAAACTTATAAGAAAATTCAGAACACACTACATATCAAACGATATACAACCTATGATTATATACACGAACAAGGAAATAGAACCTCTGGGGGAGTGTCCATTCTAATTAATAATAATATAATTCAAAGCGAAATCAAACTGAATACAACACTACAAGCCGTTGCAGTAACCATCAGTCTACGAAAACCGCTAACAATTTGCTCCCTATACCTGCCACCTAATGAAAACATAAATAAAACAGACTTGAACTTATTGATCCAACAACTCCCTAAACCTTTTATCCTCATGGGTGACTTTAATAGCCACAATGAACTATGGGGAAACAAACAAACAAGCAGAAGAGGTAAAATTATCGAAAATTTTCTAGATGAAAACCAACTATGTTTGTTTAATAACGGAACCAACACCTATCTTCACCCTAGCTCTGGAACACTCTCGGCTATTGACCTCACTATATCAGAACCCAGTATTTTCCCAGAATATAAATGGAATGTACATCATGAGACCTGTGGGAGTGATCACTTCCCGATCATCCTAGAAGGTCAAGAACCAGAGAATGACACTAAAACACCCCGATGGAACTTGCATAAGGCCAACTGGGAAGATTTCAAAAAAATGTGCCACACAGACCTAGTGCAAGAAGCTAATTTAACAAAAGATGATGACATTACCCACTTCACCAATACTCTAAATATTATAGCTGAGAAAACTATTCCTAAAAGCTCCCCATCAACAAGATATAACAAGCCTTGGTATAACAAAGATTGCAAAGAAGCGCTCAGAGCTAGACGAACAGCACTCAGAAAATTTGATAGCCAACCAACTAAAGAAAATTTAGAAAATTACAAAATAAACTGAGCCAAAGCTCGCAGAACCATTAAGCAAGCTAAGCAATCAACATGGCAAACTTATGTTAGCCAACTAAATTCAAACACCAAACCTAAGGAAATATGGAACATGATAAACAAAATTACTGGGAAATACACTAAACAAGCTAATAAACATCTCATCCATCACAATGTCAAAATCACTAACAAAGAAAAAATAGCTGAAATCTTAGCAGAAAACTTTTGCCAAAAACTCCTCACCAACTAATAGGAACAAAGAATTCCAAGTCATCAAAAACCAAGCAGAACAACAACAAATCCGCTTCCATTCAGACAACACTGAATACTACAATCAAATCCTTACTTTGTACGAATTAAAAGAATCTCTCAAAATATCCATAATTCAACATCCGGACCAGATGAAATCCCCTATGTCTTCCTAAAAGAATTGCCAATGAAATCAAAAGAATACCTCCTCAAAATTTTCAATGATATCTGGATCAATGAAAAATTCCCCGACACTTGGAGACATGCCATTATAATTCCCATACCTAAACCTTCAAAAGACCCCTCAGATCCAATAAACTACCGTCCCATTGCACTTACTAGTTGCATCTGCAAAACCCTCGAGCGAATGATCAATAGAAGACTATCCTGGTATCTAGAAAGAAATCACCTAATCTCTGAACACCAAGCAGGCTTCCAAAAGGGCAGAAGCCCTATTGACCATATCATAAATTTGGAAACCTATATTAGAGAAGCTTTCATCCTCAAAGAACATGTGGTAACAGTTTTCTTTGACATAGAAAAAGCTTTTGATACCACTTGGAAGTATGGAATATTAAAAGACCTGAATGAACTAGGTCTAAGAGGCAGAATGCCAACATTTATCAAAAACTTTCTGAGTGACAGAACCTTCCAAGTAAGACTCGGAAACATCTTATCAAAGTCTCAAAAACAAGAATTGGGAGTTCCCCAAGGTGGAATTCTTTCAGTTACACTCTTTAATGTGAAAATAAACAATATAGTTAATAGCATAAACTTCGGAACAAACTATGCCATCTATGTTGACGATCTCATGATTAGTTTTAAGGCCAAACATATGAACACTATTGAACGACACCTACAATTATGCATCAACAAAATTACTAGCTGGGCTACCAAAAATGGCTTCAGCTTTTCTCAAACAAAAACAAAATGTGTTCACTTCTGCCAACATAGAAAAATGCATCCTGACCCCGAGCTAAAAATTAACAATAATAGACTAACAGTTACGGATCAATACAAGTATCTTGGAATCACCTTTGACAAAAAAACTCACCTTCATACCCCACATTAAATACTTAAGGAAAAATGCAACCAAAGAATGCAACTTGTGAAAACCATAGCTCATACAAACAGGGGAGCTGATTGCAAAACAATTCTAAAACTCTATCAAACACTGATAAGATCAAAGTTGGACTATGGCTGCTTTATCTACGGTGCAACAAGAAAATCCTACATTAAAGAACTGAACACAATTCACCACCAAGGACTCCGACTAGCACTTGGAACATTTCCCACTACACCAGTCGATAGTCTTTATGCAGAAGCAAATGAACCTACACTTGAAATGAGACGGACAAAATTAGCCCTACAATACTATACAAAACTTGCATCTAACACTTCGAACCATATATACCAGAGTGTCTCTCACCCCAAACACCAAATCCTATTCCAAAAAAAGGAAAAAGCAATCAAGCCTTATGGTCTCCGTATGAAAGAAATAAAAGACGAAGCCAGAATTAACATCTCGCAAATCCACAAAGCTTCTACACTCAAACATCCACCCTGGCTTTCCAAAACTGCTGTAAACCCACCCGAACATCCAAAACACTCTCCTATACTATTAGATCTCTCTAAACACCCCAAATCGAACACAATCAAATCCATCTATATGGAAAACATACATGACATCCTTCATGACTATCCGGACTATGAACACATTTATACTGACGGAGCTAAAACCAAAGAAAAAGTCGGAAGCTCTGCTATTTATCGGCAAAGAAAAATCCAAAAACGCCTACCTGATAGGTCTTCCATCTTTAGTGCTGACGCCTCAGCAATAAACCTGGCCCTTAATATTATAAGTGCTGATCAAGCAAACAAGTTTATAATATTTTCGGACTCTTTATCAGTTCTAACTTCATTAAAAGAAAAGAACATTTGCAATCCGCTAATAACTAATCTAGTAAACAAACTCGATTTTCTCCATACTCAAAAACAAATCATCCTATGCTGGATCCCAAGCCATATTGGCATCCTAGGGAATACAAAAGCTAACCTAGCTGCTAAAGAGTCACTAAACTTGGAAATCTCCAACATAAAAATCCCCTACACTGACTTTAAACCAACCATAAACCTGTATATCAAAACAAAATGGCAACAACAATGGAACACTTATACAAAAAACAAGCTACAAGAAATCAAACCTACACTTGGAGAATGGAATCCCAAATCTAAACTAAACCGGAAAGAAGAAGTGATCATTACAAGATTAAGAACAGGGCATACAAATATCACCCACTCATTCCTATTAAAAGGAGGAAATCCACCTGAATGCTTACCTTGCCAAGAAAACTACACCGTTAAACATTTTTTAATTAACTGCA
Organism: Euprymna scolopes; assembly: GCF_053919585.1. NCBI lineage: Eukaryota > Metazoa > Mollusca > Cephalopoda > Sepiida > Sepiolidae > Euprymna > Euprymna scolopes. Next base: position 40,243,044 of record NC_136515.1, read on the forward strand.
TTCACTAGCTCCCCTACGCCAAAAACACTACAGCATTAACAACATTAAAGATCTCTTTGAAAAAATAAATGAAAAAACAATTCTAAATTACTTGAAAGAGGTAAACCTCTCCTCCAAAGTATAAATCTACCAAAAAAAAAAAAAAAAAATTTTTTTTCAACCCAAATCTCTTACAGACCTTCCTCCAATCTTACCTTGACATACTGGAAAATAAAGAACACCTACCTTACTAAGACATCCAAAGAAAAAGAAAAAAAATGAACTTATTTGGCCTTAAATGACCATGCAGCTGTTGATAGGCCAATAAACTGAACAAACAAACGAACAAACAAACATAAATCAGAGTCCATTTTCTGTAGGCTGTTTTTGAACCCAGTCAACGACGGGTACTTTTGCTAGTATATATATAAAATGATAGGGACATCTTTTGATTAAGATCGTGGATAAATATAAAAGAGGACGAAAAGAATACTGCAGTTAAATAATTCAAGTTTGGTTTAGGAAACAGGAAGTAATAATTATACAGGAAGAAACATCTAAAGAGTGCGAAATACAATAAGTTCTATTTTATTTGCTGTGGCTCTATTAGGAGTTGGAAATACAGACAGAAGAGAATAATTTACAAACAAATATATTTCCAAATAGCAGCCGTGAACATGATACGAATATTACACGGTTCAACTGTTAAGACTGATTAACGACAATAATGTCCGACAGTTTTCCTTTTTATTTTAACGGACTCGTCTAACGAACACAGTTGTTGACATGCGGAACATAATAAATAGTAGTGACCGGATTGCTGATGACAGTCAGTTTAATGCTAAATGTAAATGTTGACACACCAGTTATCGAAGCAATGCAACGTTGGAACTGGCAAGTACCAGATGGGTGACGATTTTATAATACTAGGTGAGGAACGTAAGATAAAGTCGACACTTCTGGCAGTTGTCGCATTCTCCTAGGCATCCACTTTTCTCGACTCTGCACTGTCTCTGATTATGTTGGTTGGTACAAGAGAGTGAAGCTGGTTCGGTGCAGACCAGCTTCACTTGAAACAAACTCTCGGCGCGTGTCATTCATCTTTTATACGTTAATCAGATAATCGACGTTCGAACGGGCGAACGATTAAATGTAAAAATCCATTATTTTTCTTATTTTTATTTTTTCCTTAAAGGTTTTTGTACACTATGTATGAAATGTATTGGTAATTGTTCCGGGTTTTTATTTTTTTGATACTATCACTTAAGATAATTTAGATATAATGGCCCATCTATGAATTAAAATTCTTGACAGTTATTATTAGGGCTGTGACAACAGCATGTTCTTTTAATTCTTTTGTCTCTAGAGTATATATCCGACAAAATTAGACACAATTAATCGAGAATCATGTCAGCCTATATAAAAACATATAAGATATTAACGAATATATACTAAAGAGTCAAAACAATTTATAATTATAGTAGATTATTTACGTTTAATATTTGATATGCATAAGCTCACTAGGATGGAAGAGAAATTCCGAAACAAGTATCCCTCTTGATCGACAGATAAGAACAAATATTGATTTAATCGACTTTCTGTAACATATTTTTATATTAATAGTTCAACATTTTTCAAGACTAAAAGCAACTTGATAATAAAGGTTAGTGAGATTTTCAGTTAGATGATTGAACAATAATGTAAAACGATGATTATTGTAAAGATTGTCTACTCGTTTTCATTTCCGATTTCAGCTCCGTGGACAGTACAACGATTTATCTCAGGACAGTTCTTTCTTTCCCCATGTTAAAAATACTTCTTTGTCTGTTTAACCATGTCATTCCAGCCAAATAGATAACATAAACCGGAAGTAAAAAAAGAGCAGAATTGATAACTACCATTAATTTACTTGAAGGCACGCAATGATGTTTTTTTTTTTATATTTGACTTGAAAACAACTATGTTTTAGTTTTTAGGCAAACATTCCCACAGGTAGGAAATTCTTGAGACGAATCTCTAAATCGCTTGACTTTAGTATAACATGAGATATGCATTTCTTGCAGTGTTGGCGGGATAATCAGTTCTTGTTGAGAATGATTTGATTACAGAATGATTTGAGAACGATTTGCTCGATTTGTTGAGCTAGACAAAAAGAGAGCGAGAGAGAGAGAGAGAGAGAGAAAAAAAAGAGAGATAGATAGTAGAGAAAGACTAACCACGTCTCTCTAGTGATAAAAAATTTGCATGGAATATGAGAGATCGTCTCCCACTAGATTGTAATGTTTATCTCGTACTCTGTCAAGGTAAAGACAAGTGATCCGAACGACATTTCCCAGCTGTGACAAAGAACATTATTGTCTTAAAAAGTAATCGAATTTCAACATTTTTACTTTTTATGCAATGCAACACTTCCAACGCCTAAGATGGCTAAATAAACAACTATTTGAACTCATCTAACCGACTCATGAGTTACTAGATTACTACCATCGCCAGAAAAATAACAGCTTTTAATTTCTAAATACGTTAGCTTTACGTTAGCTTTTTTTAGTATAAAATCACCTTCTATAAATTCTAAAAGACTACTCGAGGATAAAGGTTAATAATCGTCAAGGGCCGGTGAAACAACACTGTGAGAATGATGATTAAATTTGGGCAAAATGTTATTATTTAAGAGGACGGGTCAACAAGAATTTGTTTACATTAGACTTGAAAACGACCATGTTTAGTAAGCTATGAAGTAGACCCGCGATAATGTCTTCCACAATCAGGTAATTATAGGAAAAATCTGGAGGTTTCGTTTAGCTTTAAGTACAGAGAGAGAGAGAGAGAGAGAGAGAGAGAGAGAGAGAGAGAGAGAGAGATAGAGAGAGAAAGAGAAGAAGAAGTGAGATATAAAGAAAGAAAAAAAGGGGAAATTATTGACCTTGATTGTAGATAGACGATTTTTTGTGAATGTTTAACGAAAGATTAAAGGTCATTTAAGCACCTACCATGAAAATAACGATAAAATAGAGAGAAAATATTTTTATTTGAGAAAAGGGTGATAGGACAGAGAAAAGAGCATTGTCTGCTAGTGGGTTTTATACCTTGTCATGGCAGGAAAATTGAAATAGTACTACTTTGTTAGGCATTTTTAATGGATAGCCCACTTTTATACCCATCAACGACAATACATGCTTTTTCATATTTAGTTGTGACATATCTGTGGTATTGGCCACAGATCTCATCAAATGTGTGACCTTTTTGCCATGTGTGACCTTTTTGCCATGTGTGACCTTTTTGCCATAGGACGCGTTGAAGTAGTACTGTACCATCTGATATACTGCAGATCTGAAGACTGTGGATCTGCTTGTACAGGGGAAGTCAGTTCCCATATTGCGTCTACCAAAGTCGTTTTTTGTTCCTCTCGCGGTAGTCCGAAATTATCAAAAAGCGCAGGTGAATAGCCACAAAACCCATACTAGAAATGTTCTTGCTGCTGCTGAGTTGAGGGTTCATTGGTAGATAGCGCACATAGTCTCTGGAATAAGAGACATTTTATCTTACCATTAAAGCTATAATTGCCTCTCCTTTGGAGTGTGCTCTGTCCACATTCACTTTTTGTTTCTAGTTACTCTATTTGAAATAATATCAGCGGACGAATCTTCAGTGAAATGGTCATATGTCTGAGGAAACGCAATGCGTTTCCATGTATTCCGCACATCTCGCTCTTTTTTTTTTTACTGAAGTAGCCCCCTGGTGCTGGTCACTAGTGCTGGTCACTAGTGCCATAATGAATGCTTGCTAGGTTTTGCATTATAAACTTGATTCCATCACACACTGGCAGTAATAGCCTCCAAACCAATCATTGAATTTCGTCAATTCCTCTGCCATAATTAAGACCTCCAGACATCTTCATGCTTCTCAGTAGCACCTGCTCAATAACCAGATCCGTCGACAGGCCAGTCCAGTAGGGATCATTCCGTCTAATCATATGGAATCATTAAGAACATTTCTGGTATACTTCAAGATGACTTTTCGGCAGACCCTCTATTTGGTGCAAGTACAAGTAGGCCGACTTTGCATATAGGATGTGTCCTGTTACGACGAATACTAGCCGCATTTTCCTTACAGCGTCAAAGTGCAATTCTTAGTTCTCGGTGTGCTCTTAGTTCTCGGTAAGCAATTACAGGATCTTCACCATATAACGTTATTGAATCTACAGTTTTGCTGTTCGCTGGTAAACTATCGCACGACCTTTCAGGTATTTATTTTTGAAAAAATGACTCTTCTGAATCAGTGTTGAGTTGATCATCTTCAGTGACACATGGAACTGGAAAATCATAGGCTTCCGCTAAAAATAGCATTCAGAGCAGTATCAAATAAAAAGCGAACACAATTGCCTTGCGACTTATGTGTTTGAGTCTATTTTCAACATATACAAGTCCAAACAGTTCTTGCAATCCAGAATCTGTCATCAAATGATCAAATGACCCCAGTAAGCTCATCTGTGTATGGAACTCATTAAGTCGCAAGAAATGATTCCAGGAGACTGGAACTAGGTTGTGATCCGACTATCATCATTGCTTTGTACCGAAGTGGCTGATCGAATATTAGAATTGGTTTAATGTTTTTTCTAGCTAAATAACTGATGTAACATAACGTTCAGTACACGCAGTTTGGTTAAAAGAGTCCATGTCGATTATTAGCAAAAACGAACTGTGGCTGATTTCCCAGGATATTTTCGTTTGTGCGCTGACTGCATAAGGCCTCACACTGCGGGTCTGGACGGTTGTAAAATTAGTTAAGCTTCCACAAGGATGTCAAAATTAGCAGTGGAATCGACAACTTTCTTGGCCTGAAGATCTTTAAATCTCACTGGTGTTTCGTTGGTGTGCTGTGAATCTAAGCACTTGATGTTGACTTTCCAACACTTATTATATCTTCCGAAATGACCTGAAACCCTGGAACTAGTTAGGCTTTAAGTTTCCCATGCGTAAAAGATGCTATGATGTCTGTACCGTGGAGTGTATTGGACTCACCAATACTCCTTAAATTATGGTCCACATTATCGGCTACGAACTGCACAAATTCAGTTTCAACAGGGAAATGAGGTTCAGCGTCATGAACAAGAGTAGCACTTCTGTCGAATTTCTGAACGTCCGAGTAAGATGAAGATAAGCCATGCTTATTCAAAGCATCAATTAAGAACCTCAATCCAAAACATGCATTTCCACTAAACATAACTGCAAAAGTGGAAGGAAAACTCTGGGTCTTACAGCCTGAATTATCGCGTTACCTATTGATACAATTTCAAATCATAGTCTTGCATTTCCACTTTGCCTGCAAATATATTCCTGAGAAAGATCAATAATGTTTTAGAAACATCTTAAAAAATCGCATCTTATTCAAGATCATTCTTAGATGGGTAATATTTTGAACTTATCTGGATACTTTTAATGTCATTCTTGGTAAGCTTGGCTGCCGTCTTTATGATTCTAATTGCCTCTGATTCTTAGTTTTTGAGTGGCTCTGTGCATAGAATTCATGGCGAATACATTTTGTTGTACTTAAGAATGCAACAACATTAATTCCAGCGACAAAGATTTTGTACTTGAAATGTTCTAGCAATATGGATGTCATGCATGAGAGACTAAGTCTCAAGAATTTCCCCCATTTTTTAATAACATCGACAGTGGTGAGTTGCTCCTCGGCATTTTGCTGCAAATAATAAGCAACTTCCAGAAATGCTTGCTTTTTCGCCGAATCCTCTTGTCTACCAATGTTTTGTTTCTTAGAAGCATCAGCAAAAATATGCCTTAGTAACGTTTTTATTGGAATCCAAGTTTGCTTTACATGTTCAGTAATTACGTGCTACAAGGTAAAACAAGGTCAGCTACATAAACTTTTTTACCTTTAACAGTGGATGTCCAGCCATCATTTTTTCGGACTTTCTCACACTGTCTTTAAACTCAATATTTTCTATATGGGAAACATCAACACCTCTTTTCAGATTTTGCTTCAGTCCACAAAAAAGACAATGTTCCTTAAAGTTAAACACACACAAAGTGCGGATTGCATAGGATGGCATTTCACCATGGGTGGGCCTGTTTTGACGGTCAATTTCTATGTATTTGTGGTTGATCCAATGCTGTCTGCATTTTGTATAAAGTGACCAATCTTAATTATGATCTCTCCACATTGAAGCTCTGTCAAGGAAATCGTTTCCCTTCTAACTAACAATGAATGTTTCGTCATTACTGGAAGTTTATTAATCAAATAGCACGCTTATCAGCATCCATACTTATTGATACTTCACTTCTGCAAACCTGAAATTAGAATATTAAGCACATGAACTAATACATCAAAAGAGGCACAAATAAGGCTTAAGAATGTATAATTATAATAAACTGTATTAAAACTGTTGGTTTTATGCAATTTCACATTGCTACATTTGTTATTTTGAAGATGAATTTACAGTAATTGAATTGAGAGAAGGGAGGCTAGAATCGATGGCAATCTTTAAAGATGGCGGCCGTTGACCTCTACTAGTGGTAAACTTTTCTCATCTGAAAGAGAGGTTATTCATGCCCAATATCCAAGTAAAATCCTTTGTTAGCAATTTGTTTGAGGTTCAGCCAAAAAATTAGCTAGATTCCCTGGAGTATAGTTGGAATAGCATACGTCGGCAGTAAATTGTCAGGATCAGATATAGCTTACTCAAAAATCATTACTTGTTAATAGAATGTATATATCCAACATTCTACAGACCAGCCAATTCATGCAAAATTGGTTCAATTACTATCCTTTTTATTACTAACTAGCAGAGGTCACCGGTTTTCAATGCCCAAAGGCCACTGGAGGATAAGAGATAATGAATGTTAGTTGGCCAGTGATACAAAAACGTGACTACTGGTAATGGTTGAAATTGGGTGGTGTTGTTTATTAAAGAGCAAAGTTCAACAGAAACTTGCTCGCGTTAGATTTGGAAACAACCATGTTATAGTTAGTTGGGAAGTATCCCCGCGATAATGTATTCCACAGACTGCCAGTTTAAAGGAAGAGGCATTGCGCGTAAAATTTGCGTTTAGTTTAAGGCATACAAATAGATGATAAAGGAAATTATTAGCAGTTATAGGAACTAGACGAGTATCTCCTGCAATGTCCTACAAGGAAAACAATGGTTAGAAGGTCAAATAAGCACCACCAGATAGAACAGAAATAAGCTTGTATATTGCTTCTAGATGATGAACCCTGTCAAGGCAGGAAAAGGGTACTCTTAGTAGCACCTTTCTTAGTGTGGTAACAATCCTCCATCTTGGGATGTATTTGGCTTCAATAATGAAGATTGCGTAAGGGGGAAGAAACTATTTCACCCAACCATTTTATCAGCGACAATGATAACGAATGATAAGTTATCAATTTCAGGCGAGGAATGAAGGTCAGACCCAGAAGTAAGCTATAGCAGAATGACACATCACGCATCTCAAGAATGACGTATACGAAATTTGCACAATAGTTTTATGGCCTATAAGTTGCTAATTGACAAACGGACAAGCATACATTGTAACATATCTGACCCATTATTATTTTATATTTCACGGTGCCTCCAACATCAGTTTGAATAATTTAGAACAAGTCTTTTGAAAAATAATGTATCTTTTAGAATAATAAATATCGCCGTAGCGCTGTTGCAATATTTTGGGCTTATAATGGGGTAGTTATTTAATTGCCGCCCACATCGGCAATATTTGGCACAAGGCCTGGAAAGCGGGAACCCCGCAGACTCCCCTAAAAGAGGGGCACTCCTGCAATTTTAAAAATTGCCTGAGTAACCCCGTCGGCATTCCCCGGTCAGGGCGCTTCAGGCAGCAAGCAATAAACTTGCCCCACCGGAAAGCCCGGTGGCAAGGCCTGGGAGGGTGGACCTCCTAGGTATTACCCAGGCGGTGTACCTCAGTCCAACAGGTGCTGGGCCGGTTCCCGGCCCCTTACCTATTGGGCTGAGTGTCAAGTGACGAATCCTTGACACGTACTACCCTATCTCCCTGCAGCCGAAGCTGCTAGGAGACACATCCCATCATAGTGAAGTTCTATAATGGGGTATGATCCCACACAGTCGGATGATTCTATTTATAAACGATGCTGCTAAGAACTGACGAATCAAATTAATTCACGTTCTGCTACAAACTAATCAGGAACCAGAATTGCTTCATAAATATTAAACCTTTTCTGCAGCAATTTCACATGTTCTTTCCCGGGTTTCGACACGGTAAGAATATTTTGTTCTGTGGAACTGTCTACTACAAAAAAGTCACCTACCAGGACTTGTGTGTAACAGCGAACCATCTGAAGCTCAAAGTGGCTTACACTTGTACATTTTACATTCTTCAGATTATGTTCACTTGGTTTTCGATTGATGTGTCTGTTTGGAGGTTAATTTTGTTCTTTACCGTATTTTTCAAGTTAAGTAAAAGAATCTGTTGCACGTGCCCGTGTACGTAACACGCCTTCTTCCAACCCACCTTCGCGCCCCCCCCCCCCGAGCTTTTTTTTTATGCACCTGGTTTAGTCGCATTCGCATAGGAATGGCGAGATTCTGCTCTACTTTACCGTGACAGTCAAACGCAAGCAAAATGCGTCGCAATTTTGAACTGTTTTTTGTCAAGGTACTGAAAACTGCGGAGCAGGCACACACGCTCGTCAGGTAAATCACAATTTTCCCACAGAAATATTCTGTCTTGTAAATAATTGTCAGTTAAATATTCTGCCAATCGATAAAAAGAATTCAACTTTTATATATATATATATATATATATATATATATATATATATATATATATATATATATATATATATATATATATATATAGAGAGAGAGAGAGAGATAGTTATATATACTAGTAGGCCGCACGGCATTGCGCGATCGTAAAGTATGCTTATGTATATGATATTTTTATTTAGTCAGATTTCGTATTTATTTTTATATAGCAAATTCTTTAATGATTATTATATTGTACCCAATATATAGCAGTGGCCGCCCGGTGTACCCCGGTCGTAAAATACGCTTAAATTTAATTTAATTCATGCAGGTTTCATATAGAGACAACAATCTATTAATTATTATATTATACATAATATATAGTAGTGATTTCCAAATGAAAGAAAAATATATATGATTTGGGTGGTATCAGTTAGAATCGAACCCAAAAGTGTAACTATTCCTTACCGTTTGACCCTTATCGATACGTATATAAAAACTTTGTTAAAAATATAAATGTATATTTGCGCACGTGTAGATGTAACGCGTTTAGTTGTCTTACATTTGCGAAGTTTCATTTAAAAAAATTTTTTACCCTTAATCAAATATAAAAACGGCTAAAAACCAAATCAAATGTTTTCTACGGGTCATAATTTACCATATATTAAGTTATAAGTTTGTAGAATAAAAATTGACAGGGTAGTTTGGTAGAGACTGTTCTTCACGAAGACAGACAGACACAGTCACAGTTATATATATATATACATATATATATATATATATATATATATATATATATATATATATATATATATGTATATATATATAAACGAATATTTGGAATTAATTTTTGTAATTTAAAAAAAAATACGACAAATTCCAATATTTTCCAGATTCCGATACAATTACTGTTTTCGTTGTAAATTTCCGATTTCAACACAGTTACTGATTCGTGTTCAAATTCATTTTAAATTTCTAAGTATTTATCGGTAGTGATATTTTGCTTTTTAATTTCTGAATTATCTTAAAAACCCATGGTATATGTGCATATATTTTACAAAACAGTAACATACATTTTGTAAGGTGATCTTTAAATTTTATTTTTTCTTGTGGTTTAAAATCAATGAATATTTATATTTTAACCAGCTTTCGAAACATATGCGTTAAATAAAAACTAAACAATCAGTATAGAATAGTTTTATGTATAAAAAAATATTCACATATTTTTCCGATTCCAATGCCAAATCCGATATTTCATAAATTTCCGATATTTCCGATTCCCGATACTGATTCCAATTAATCGTCTGAACACTAATCTATATATATATTTAAAATCGTACTTTATTAGTTGAGAAGACAACAAAATTCGATTTTGATCAATACACTGTAAAATGTTTATTGGCTTTTTCTTTTTTACTTTAGCTACATTTGATTAATCACCAATCGCCATTAGGCGATCTCATTTTTCAAATATGTGTACAAGGTAAAATGTCCGTACGATTATAAAAATGTCTTACCGCATTATAATATAGCTATTCAATTATGTTGCTTAAACGTTTCAGTTTTTATGAAATGAACCCCAAAACGTCTCACTACATATTTCTTGAACCTGATCTCACGTTCTCATCAATGTCGCAAACAGAAGAACGATATTTTTAAATGACTAAACAGCGAAAACTATTTATAAAAACTTCAAATTCTAGGAATAACGTAATTAATCTGAACACATTCTTTATAAAGTGTTTTAAAAAATTGTTTTTAAACTTTTACTTCTATTTTAAATCCAATAAGAATAAACATTTTTTTTAAATTTTAAGATGGTTTCAATTGTTGACATTTTCAGAAACAGATGTGGTCGACGTTGGGTCAGGACGTTACAGTTTGAGATGACATTATCTCTGACAGGGTCGTCTAACATAAGAAAATAGACATTTACTATTTTTCGCTGATATATTAATGGTATTTTTTTCCTTTTTTTATTATAAATAATCCAGGGTCTGTACATTCTAATTATTACATACTATTATTATTATTATTAATGTCATTATTATATATTGTAATTGTTAGTTTATATTAGTTTTACTTACTGATATGATTCATCACTGGAATGATTGCTTGCTATTTGTATTATTAGTGTTATTATTATGTTTTATTGTGACTAATCTTTGGGTTACCCTTTTATTATTACTTAATGTTATTATTACTTATTGCTATTATTACTTAATGTTATTATTATTTGATGGCATTATAAATATACGGCATAATCATGTTTACACAACGGTTCCCGTCAGATCACCGAAGTTAAGCAACGGTGAACCTGGTAATTACTAAAATGGGTGACCAATTTGGGAATACCAGGCGCTGTATGTAGGAGGATGTTTACTACTTTCTGCAAAAGTTGCAAAAACCTAACGTCGTCATCTCCCCTAATGGGGAAATACATGCGACTGTGGACCGCTTGTGAATTTCATACTCCCATGAAACTTCCTCCTACGGAAGAAGCCGGTTCAACCTGAGTAGGATTAATGCTTAGACACACGCACAATGTCATCATAACTTATTGCTATTATTACTTAATGTCATTATAACTTATTTTTATTATTACTAAATGTTATTTTAAATTACTATTATTACTTACATTATAATACACACTGTTATTATTAATACTGTTATTGTTACTTTATGTCATTATAGTTATTATTACTTAATGTTCTTAGTTATAATGTTATTATTATTATTCACAATTATTATTATTTAATGTTATAATGACTTATTGTAATACATTACTTAATGTTGCTATTGCTGACTGCTATTATTATTATTATTATTATTATTATTATTATTATTATTTATTTATTTATTTTTAATCACTGTTATTACAAGTTACTCTTAATATTACTTACGGTAATTACTACTAATTTTTATTATTAATTAATGTTTTATTTATTAATACCATAATTATTGCCTTCCATTATTACTTAATGTTATTATTATGAATTGTTATTATTTCTAATTGTTATTTATAATTACTGTTATTATTGCTCAGTATTATTACTTAATCTTAACATTACTCACCGTTATTATTACTTACTATTATTATTTAATATCATTTTGGCCTATTATTACTTTATGTTTTTGTTTCTCACTGTTATTATTGTTCATTGTTATCGTTACTAAATAAGTAATAATAATAATGTTAAATAATAATAACAATAAATAATAATATCAATAAATAATAATAAAAACAGTAATGCGATAATAGTATTATGTAATATTAACAGTAATTATAATAACAGTAAATAATCATAATATTAAACAATAATAACACTCAATAAAAATAAAAGTGAGTCAAGATAGTATATAATAATATAAGTTAGTTAAAATATCAGTAAATTATAATAACAGTGAGAAGTAACAGCAGTAAGTAATAATAACAGTAAATACTATACAAAAATTAGTGATAATGTCAGCTATAAATAATAACAATAATAAATAATAACAATAATAAATAATAACAATAATAAATAATAACAATAATAAACAAAAACAATAATAAATAATAACAATAATTAATAATAACAATAATAAATAATAACAATAATAAACAAAAACAATAATAAATACTTACAATAATAAATAATAACAATAATAAACAAACACAATAATAAATAATGACAATAAAAAATAAATACAATAATAAATAATCACAATAATAAATAATCACAATAATAAATAATAACAAAAATAGCAATAATAAGTAATAACACTAATAAATAATAACAATAATAAATAATTACGATAATAAATAACAACACTAATAAATAATAAATATAATAAATAATAACAATAATAAATTATGACACTAATAAATAATAACAATAAAAAATAATAAAAATAATAATAACAATAATAAATAATAAATAAAAACAATATTAGATAATAACAAAAATAAATAATAACAAAAATAAATAATAACTATAATACATAATAACAATAATAAATAATCACAATAATAAATAATCACAATAATAAGTAATAACAATAATAAATAATAACAATAATAAATAATCACATTAATAAATAATAAGAATAATAAATAAAACAATAATAAATAATCACAATAATAAATAATATCAATAATAAATAATAACAATAATAAATAATAACAATAATAAATAATCACAATAATAGATAATAAAAAATATAAATAATCACAATAATAAATAATAACAATAATAAATAATAGCAATAATAAATAATAACAATAATAAATAATAGCAATAATAAATAATAACAATAATAAATAATAACAATAATAAATAATCACAATAATAGATAATAAAAAATATAAATAATCACAATAATAAATAATAACAATAATAAATAATAGCAATAATAAATAATAACAATAATAAATAATAGCAATAATAAATAATAACAATAATAAATAATAACAATAATAAATAATAACAATAATAAATAATCACAATAATAATAATTACAATAATAAATAAAAACAATAATTAATAATAACAATAATTAATAATAAATAATAACAATAATAAATAATAACAATACTAAACTATAATCATACTTAATAAAAACAATAATAAATAATAACAATAATAAATAATAACAATAATAAATAATAACAATAATAAACAAAAACAATAATAAATAATTACAATAATAAATAATAACAATAATGAAAAAACACAATAATAAATAATAACAATAAAAACTAAATACAATATTAAATAATCACAATAATAAATAATAACAAAAATAGCAATAATAAGTAATAACACAAATAAATAATAACAATAATAAATAATTACGATAATAAATAACAACACTAATAAATAATAAATATAATAAATTATAACAATAATAAATAATGACACTAATAAATAATAACAATAATAAATAATAACAATAATAATAACAATAATAAATAATAAATAAAAACAATATTAGATAATAACAGAAATAAATAATAACGAAAATAAATAATAACAATAATAAATAATCACAATAATAAATAATCACAATAATAAATAATAACAATAATAACAATAATAAATAATCACATTAATAAATAATAAGAATATTAAATAAAAACAATAATAAATAATAACAATAATAAATAATTACAATAAGACATTATAACAATAAAATATAATAAAAATATTAAATAAAAACAATAATTAATATTAACAATAAAAATAATAAATAATAACAATAATAAATAATAACAATAATAAACTATTATCATACTAAATAAAAACAATAATAAATAATCACAATAATTAATAAAAACAATAATAAATAATCACAATAATTAATAATCACAATAATAAATAATCACAATAATTAATAATCACAATAATAAATAATAACAATAATAAATAATAACAATAAAAATAATAACAATAATAAATAATAACAATAATAAATAATAACAATAATAAATAATTAGAAATAATAAATAATAACAATAAAAATAATAAAAATAATAATAACAATAATAAATAATCACAATTATAAATAATCACAATGATAAATAATTACAACATTAAATAATAACAATAAAGAATAATAAAAATAATAATAAATAATCACAATAATAAATAATCACAATAATAATAAATAATAACAATAATAAATAATCACAATAATAGATAATCACAATAATGAATAATAACAATAATAAATAATAACAATAATTAATAATAACAATAAAAAAATATATAAAAATAATAATAAATAATAACAATAATAAATAATAACAGTAATAAATAATAAAAATAAAGAATAATAAAAATAATAAATAAAAACAATAATTAATAATAACCATAATAAATAATAAATAATAACATTATAAAATAATAACAATAAAGAATAATAAAAATAGTAAATAAAAACAATAATTAATAATAACAATAATAAATAATAAATAATAATAATAAATAATAACAATAAAGAATAATAAAAATAATAAATAAAAACAATAATTAATAATAACAATAATAAATAATAACAATAATAAATAATGACAATAGATAATAAGTAAGCAATAACATTTCTTTACAGGTGTGTGAGAATGAAATGAAGAGATGGGAAAGAGAAAGACAAACAAGTAAAAGAGAAAAGTCACGCTTTCTACTATGTTGTATATTAGACATCACGATGTGATTCAAACGAATGCTAAAACGCAAATAGTTCGAATTGCTTATCACCTCTCTTTCTCTGATCCAAAAACTAACACCATCACCGATCATTACGTTGTTATCTCTCTTAACACTTATTTACCCTCATTCTTGATTTGCATCCGAGCTATGATAAACGGTGATTCTATAGTATATAAAAATGTAGCTGACAATTCGTATTATTTGGATTCATCGGACTACTGGTCTCATCTTGAGTATGATTTTCACAACGTTTTGGTCGATGTAACCTCCGACCTTCTTCAGGCGTATCTTGTCGACCTCGAGAATATTTCTGTCGAACTCGGGAATTTGGACGGAATTTTGAGCGGAACTCTTTATTTACTTTACGCAAGTAGCGTGCTCTTATTCCGTTAGCCTTGACTGGCTAGAGGTCCTAAGTAAATCGCAATTGTATTTTTCGGTCGCCCACACTGAGGATTGGAGCTTCAACCTTTAAAGGAATATCACTTTTTACTCTGCGCCATGGGTCCTTGCGGACAAAGGATGAGAACAGTAGTCCGATGAATCCAAATAATCCAAATAATACCAATCCTCATCTCAAAAATACAGAAACACCATACTGACAATTATTTTAGACAGTAAGAACAAATATCTTTATACTGATAAATAAATTAAGTTTAAAAAATACAGTTTTCGTTTTCTTTATTCAAAAGAAAATATTAAGCTGGCAATAATTTTGTTTGTTACGATACAAAATGTTACAATTTGAAAAAAATATAATTATAAAATATACTGGTTCTATTTATGTAAAACTTATAAAGTAAAGAATTATTTTTATGGGAGAAAGGCACAATTTTTCTGATTCTTATTAACTCTGCTAGATTTTATTATTTTATATAAAATATTTCAACAGTTAATTATGTAGATAACTAGCAATCGCACCGTATAATGTCAATGTCATGTCGCTACCCATTTTTTATTTTTATTAAACTACAAATTATATTTAAATGATAGTCTACCGTTTTATTTGCATGGAAGATTGACAACGATATATATTTAAGCAAAAATATTTCTGAAGAGTAATATTTTTGTAGAAACAGAATCGTGATAAATTAATAATTGTAGTTGTTTGTAATGAAAGTTAGGATTATGATATGCTGCTATGGTTGCTTAGAGTTCGGCAATAATATTCTTACATTCAACGAATTGGATTCTAGTCAACCAATCAAAACACAGCAGAAAGTAAGTTCCTAAACATGTGGGAGAGTTTCATTTGAGAAAAGGAAGCTGCATTTTTGCATCCGTCTCCCCCTATTTTTGTTTTATAAATAATGTAGATAAAAACATTAAATAGAGAAAAATAATTCTACAAAAACTCATGAATAATATTATGTAATTCGTTATAACAACGAGTGAACCTGAGCGCCAATAATTGCATGTGAGTTGTAAATTCTTAAACTATTGTTTTATTATTATAGAATCCGTATTTTACGAAGTTGGGTGAGTAACATGAACCTTTTCAAATGTAATCTTTACTAAATTCGAATGTATTTTTGTAAGCCAATTCCATGCAGATTTTTAAAATAAATAAAAAATTATTTGTTTATAAATCAAACTATTCGAGATTATCGCGCCATCATCAGGATGATGATTGAAAAAAAAAACGTCTGCGCTGAATGGCTTATTAAACTTACATTTGAAGTTAAACTTAACGCATTTGTCATGAAAAAAAACTTTCATATTAATATTTACCATTTAGAGGAAAGTGATATGAAAACCTTACAATACCACAAAGAATAAAAAAAGTAAACAAAAAAAAAATAAAACTAATATGATATTTATTGCTTATACATGCCCTAGAATGAGTATTCTACTAGATTTATTTATAAATTTAAGAGAGAAAATTTACAGAAATTAGAAAAAAATAATTATATAAAGTTCGGATCATTGAACAGGAGTACTCAAGAGTCGTCATTCATTCCGAAAATTGCCGAGTTTTACTAGTTACGTGAGTTAACACTTTTAATATAGTTTCAATTTTAAGGACGAGAAAGTTTTTTTTTTTTAATTTTAACTTAATTGATAGAAAAATAATTAAAATGGGGAAGCATTAAACGGGTCTAATTCTCTCTGCAACATTGAAGCCATTCCGTGACGCTATCACGTGACGTTCTAGGAGATGGATAAACAGATAGAGAAATACTCGTTCGTTTATATAGAGAAAAGAATACGCATAGGAAGTTGAAGTAATTAAGTAAAGAAGAGACACAAAAAGCAGCAAAAAAATGATGAAGAAAGAAAGTGATCACGTAAAAGATGTTGCAAATAAATGCAACAAACATGTGGTGCACATGCGCACATGTCTCAAGGTCAATGGCGACCATCTGAGTTTGAAGAACGTGCAGAGAATCTGGTCAAACTCTGAACTTGGGGAGAAACGAGACGAGCTTCGAACAGTCGGAAAGATTGACAGCTAAAGACGAACGAAATAATATATTCGAATTAGAATTAATAATTTTGTGTAACGATACATTTTCAATACAGTATTTCCGTTTTGCATTTATTCAAGACAGAAAAAATAAAATAGATTCATAAGAATTTAAATTATTTCCATTCAAGTGTCACTTGCATATTTGAAATGAAACGAATAAAAATTGGAGATTCTTCTCCGTTATATTCTTCGCAATTTATTATTCCATTTCTTGTCAGATTTATATTCCATCTATTCACAATGAAATACATATCGTTAAATTGCTTTCTTCGGGTACATGGTTAAAAAATAAAACAAGTGAATTCTTTTCACATACTTTACATAAGTAATAGACACGTATATTTATATATAGTTAATTACTATTTTCATATGCATCCACTTATACTATAACATAAAATAATCTGGTATTTTATGTATCACAAAAGATACATCGTTAAAGAGCTTTTGTCGGGCACATGATAAAAATGTAGAAATTCAAGCGAGTCTCTTTTTACATATTTTTAATACTTAATAGACATGTAAATAGATATTTATACATAATTAATTATTTTTTCTTACGTATACACTTATAGTATCATAAGAAAATACTATATTATTTTACGTAGGCGAACATTTCTGTAAAAGTCTGAGGACGCTACAGACAGCCAAAAAAAAAACGGCCGAGTAGCCGAAACAATAATGTAACTTAACAGAAAGATACAGTAATAAAATAAAACGCATGTTTGCTTCAGTTTTTATTAATTACCATCTCCACTATATATATATATATATATATATATATATATATATATATATATATATATATATATATATAAAGCTTTAATCAGACGATTCCTCAATTATTAGACAACGCAAAATCCATTCCAATGCTTTTGGGTGGTTCTCCGTGGTGATTGCTGCTTTTATTGTCGATTTCAGTGTTTTAATTCATTAGGTCGTCCGGGACAGCCACCCCGACCTGCTATTCGATCCCACAGGTCATAACCTCTAAAGATTTGTGTTACTGTTCCTTTTGCAGAATTTATAATTCCCACTCTTATTCGCATTTGCGAGTCAGTCAATGAAAAGAAAGCGTTTCTTTTTTCAAAAATTATATAAATAGTTAAATATAATAAAATTTCTATATTCTTATCGAGATGATTTATTTATTGGGTCATTTAATCCAACTAAATTAATTTTAAAAAGACCCAACCTTGACATCTATTTTTTTAAACAAATAAGGGGCAAGGGCAGGTCTTTTATTCTATCTTTGACTAATTGGGTTACTAAGCATAACTAGTATGGGTTCCTCATTTATTAAACAGCGATATAATTACATATAAGTAATCAATATCTGAGTTTGACTAGCCATTTAATTTCCTTTCACTTTTATCCATGTTGTTCAGATAAATATATTTTATTGATTGATAGCCCTTTTTCCTTGTTATCGATAACAAATCTATGTTACGATTGGCGCCACATTTGTTCTCAGCACTAAATTCTATTGTTGATAGCAATTACTAATAATTCGCCATTAAAGAGTTATTTGGCAGTGGTTTATCACTCATAAATTTTAAATGAGAAAAAAATCACATATTGAATTGATTTTCATTTATATGTCTTGAAATTTTCACGAAACGTTGATTAATGGCTCAATAGTGTTATATTATAGAAGTTCAGAATATATTACTAGATTTTCGAATTTGTTTTAAAAGACTTATTTATTCATGTAATTATTTCGGTCTGCTTTTAAACATATTATTTCTTTTTGATACTAAATCTATATATCTGTAAAAGTGGGAATGTATTTATAAGTGAGAATACTCCTCAATCTATATACTCAACGATTTCTTTTTATCTACAAACTTACAATTTAGTACATAGCATAAATAGACATGTGCAAAACGTTTTAATCGATTTTCATCCGGAAAAAATGGCTGCTAAGGCGTCAAAATTGAAAAATTGGAAGTCATCGGATTTTTATCTGTTTTCAACTGTTTCATGAATGCGTATGCACAGCCGTGAAACATGGCAGCTTCTTTACATAAAAAATAAGAAGGTTTAAAACACTTTGTAAAGATCGTGTCAAGCTGGTTATCATGCTTGACTCACTGTCTCTTGGTTTTGGTATCTTTCTCAGATGGTGTATCTTTTTTCTTACAAGAAGAAGTGAACTGTTTATAAAACAAACATGGTACTTGCATGCATATGCCTTAACTTCTTTCCGATGTTTTACTTCATTTTTAAGGGATTTAACGCTACATTTAATACTACAGTATTTCTCTTTATCATAAATAAGAAATATGCATTAATTATAATAAAATATTTATGCCTATTTTACGACCGGGCAACGCCGGGCGGCCTTAGTAAAAATTTCAAATAGTTTAATCGTAATGTTTTACTCTCATCATATTTAGCATAAAAGGAAACTGTCAACTTACTTGCTTTTCTATTTTTTGCAAAGCAAATTAAATATAAATTGCTGGTTTACAAAATAAGACAAAAAAAAAAACATTCGAAAATTTATTTTGCAATTTTACATTCGTTTCTTAGTTTTTTTTTTCATTAATCGGAAGTCAAGACAAATTAAGTATCGCAATAAAACTATGTTTACTTTTGGATAAAAAATAAATATGATAAGAAAATTCTAAATAATAATGATAATAACACTGTGAAACATTTAAAAAAAGGACAGGGCATTTGTAGTCATTTTTATATGCAAAATGACATGGAAAATTCAAGTCTGGTCTTCTTTTACCGAATTGGATATAGTTTATTCGCAGAATTGCCACTTTCTAGAATATTGCGAAGAATCTTAGTGATTTAAGTGATAATCATGGCGAGAGATTTTATCAGGATATTTCAGTGATGGATAAACTTTATAAGAAAAATGAAACCCTGGCATGTTGACAGACTACTGCTAGATTATAACGAGTGAGGATGTCACCTAACGCAAAAGGATTTTGAGGACAAATTTTATTTAAACTGATAATTTGGTGGCTTTTATTTATAACTAATAATAAGAAATATGATTTATAATACACGAAAAACGGTGCGTAATCTAAGGAAATAAAGGTCAGATTTAGTATCAAGATAAATTTCTTACATTTGAACAGGTCTTATGCAATTTTTGTCGGCCTGAATTTTGTTTTACAATGCAATTATAAGTTATGATGCCCAGCATATCAAAACAAAATCTTTTCTATGTAGCTTATTGCTATTGCTATATTTTCATGCGTGTACTAAGTCTTAAAATTGTATGGAAGATAGTTGAATGAAATTGTGAAACGTATTAAAAAAATTACACGGTACATTACTTAAAGTATTGCTAGTGAACAAATATATATGTGTTTAATAATCAAAGTGCTGAAAGTAAAGGTGAAGGAAACAAAAAAATTGAAGATAGTTAAAAACATATTTATTTATAGTTCAATAAATAATATAATAGATTTCAATAATTTATAGTCCAATAAATGATATAATACGTTTCAATAATTTATATTTCAATAAAACTTTCAGTAAAATCTTATAGTTTTTAAATTTTAGAAATATTTTATTAAATGAATAACATCATTTGTAACGATACTTTCCATATTTTGCAAAAGATATCTTTTATTACCATTACTTTCATTACCATTACTTTTATTACCATTACTTTCATTACTATTACTTTTATTACCATTACTTTTATTACCATTACTTTTATTACCATTACTTTCATTAATATTACTTTTATTATCATTACTTTTATTACTATTACTTTTATTACCATTACTTTTATTACCATTACTTTCATTACCATTACGTTCATTAATATTACTTTCATTATCATTACTTTCATTACTATTACTTTCATTACTATTACTTTTATTACCATTACTTTTATTACCATTACTTTCATTAATATTACTTTTATTACCATTACTTTCATTACTATTACTTTTATTACCATTACTTTCATTACCATTACTTTCATTAATATTACTTTCATTATCATTGCTTTCATTACTATTACTTTCATTACTATTACTTTTATTACCATTACTTTTATTACCATTACTTTTATTACCATTACTTTCATTACTATTACTTTTATTATAATTACTTTTATTACTATTACTTTTATTACCATTACTTTTATTACCATTACTTTCATTACCATTACGTTCATTAATATTACTTTCATTATCATTACTTTCATTACTATTACTTTCATTACTATTACTTTTATTACCATTACTTTTATTACCATTACTTTCATTTATATTACTTTTATTACCATTACTTTCATTACTATTACTTTTATTATCATTACTTTCATTACTATTACTTTTATTATTATTACTTTCATTACTATTACTTTTATTACCATTACTTTCATTAATATTACTTTTATTATCATTACTTTCATTACCATTACTTTCATTATCATTACTTTCATTACTATTACTTTTATTACCATTACTTTCATTACCATTACTTTTATTATCATTACTTTTATTACCATTACTTTCATTACTATTACTTTTATTATCATTACTTTTATTATCATTACTTTCATTACTATTACTTTTATTACCATTACTTTCATTAATATTACTTTTATTACCATTACTTTTATTATCATTACTTTTATTACCATTACTTTCATTACCATTACTTTCATTACTATTACTTTTATTACCATTACTTTTATTATCATTACTTTCATTACTATTACTTTCATTATCATTACTTTCATTACTATTACTTTCATTACTATTACTTTTATTACCATTACTTTTATTACTATTACTTTTATTACCATTACTTTTATTACCATTACTTTTATTACCATTACTTTCATTAATATTACTTTTATTACCATTACTTTCATTACTATTACTTTTATTACCATTACTTTCATTACCATTACTTTTATTATCATTACTTTCATTAGTATTACTTTTATTACCATTACTTTCATTACTATTACTTTTATTACCATTACTTTTATAACCATTACTTTCATTACTATTACTTTCATTACAATTACTTTTATTACCATTACTTTCATTAATATTACTTTTATTATCATTACTGTCATTACTATTACTTTTATTATCATTACTTTCATTACTATTACTTTTATTACCATTACTTTCATTAATATTACGGTTATTACCATTACTTTCATTAATATTACTTTTATTATCATTACTTTCATTACTATTACTTTCATTACTATTACTTTCATTACTATTACTTTTATTATCATTACTTTCATTACTATTACTTTCATTATCATTACTTTCATTACTATTACTTTCATTACTATTACTTTCATTACTATTACTTTTATTATCATTACTTTTATTACCATTACTTTTATTATCATTACTTTTATTACCATTACTTTCATTATCACTAATTTCATTGCTATTACTTTTATTACCATTACTTTCATTACGATTACTTTCATTACTATTACTTTCATTACTATTACTTTCATTACTATTATTTTCATTACTATTACTTTTATTATCATTACTTTCATTACTATTACTTTTATTAGCATTACTTTCATTACCATTACTTTCATTATCATTACTTTCATTACCATTGATTTTATTATCATTACTTTTCTTACCATTACTTTTATTACCATTATTTATTACCATTACTTTATTACCATTACTTTCATTACCATTACTTTCATTACCATTACTTTTATTACCATTACTTTCATTACCATTACTTTTATTACCATTACTTTCATTACCATTACTTTATTACAATTACTTTCATTACCATTACTTTATTACCATTTCTTTCATTACCATTACTTTTAGTACCATTACTTTCATTACCATTACTTTATTACCATCACTTTATTACCATTACTTTCATTACCATTACTTTTCTTACCATTACTTTCATTACCATTACTTTTCTTACCATTACTTTCATTACCATTACTTTCATTACCATTACTTTTTTACCATTACTTTATTACCATTACTTTTATTACCATTACTTTTATTACTAATACTTTTACTTTCATTACCATTACTTTCATTACCATTACTTTCATTACCATTAGTTTTATTACCATTACTTTTGGCACCACTTTCCCTCCCACATGTTCATTTTACTTGAGTCGCGTATTTCTCCTTCCTTCGACCGCATGCAAATATATTTTAATCAGAGTTATAAATAATCAAAAAACAAACAAACTTAAAAGCTAATACATTTTTTTACAGAATCAGAAAGTTCAATTAAAGAAAAATCGTATAATTATCATGAACTAAGTTGGCACTTTATATTCTTTTTTATTTTTGATTATTTTCCTTTATCATTGTTTTAAAGGAAAGTATTTCAGACGTTGCGATCACAAATATCGGGCCAGACTTGATATAATACAAACACATACGTAACAGCTTATAAACGTGCAATCTAACTATCACAGATAAATCTATGATTTTAGCGATGTCGACTCAGATTCTGTTTCTTCAAATATTCTATGTGCAGATTGTCAATACACTGAACAATGGTGATTCTATATTAACACCTTTTTTGACGTATATGCCAAATCCTAATTCTGAGAAAGTCAATATGTCATGCAGATTATAAATTAGAATACAGGTTCATTCCACCAAGTGAGGAAGCTGTAGCTTTAATTAATTCGTATCAGAGCCTGATCACTGGGTGTCTTCTTCATGAGCAAACGTACTACGTCTAGGCACACACTCTGATTGGAATAAATAAGAACATTCTTGATTTTCACGACCGGGCGGCATTCATGCCATACGTTTTTTTCTTCTTATTGACTACATTACAAATATTTTGACATTTTTTTTTGTTTATAAACGGCATAATCACGTTGACGCACCGGTTCCCGCTGGATCACCGAAGTTAAGCAACGTTGAATCTGGTCAATACTAAATGGGTGACCATTTTGGGACGTTCAGGTGCTGTATCTACTCTCCACTTATCTTGGCATTGTTTTCAGTCATCATGGACGTATTGCTGACTCAAATAGTGCCGAAATAGAGGTGTCGTTAGGCATTACCCAACCCTTGCCTCGAAGCTGTCCGTAGAGGGAGTATCCTTTGTCTTTCGAGACTGAACGGAAACATCGATCGAGATTTTTGTTTTAACTGATCTGAATTGACGGACTCATAATTTTTCTAGTGTTAGTGGAGGGTGTAATTGCACGGGTACTTAGATTTAAAAAAAAACTTTTAACATTTTGTACTCCGAAATAATCATTTATCTAACAGGAAGCTTTAATAAACATATCGATATTATATTATTCAATTAGTGCATACTTTTCGACATGACATAATCGTAAACATTAGTATTGTGATGTCCTTCTAATAAAAGCACGCTTTTCAACGTTGGGAGCAGCAGTTTAAATAATTAAATTACATCTACATTGCGTTTTTTTAACTTGTTATTTTATTACTAGCATTGAGAAATATTAATCGAAAAAATCGGAACTCTTTAAGATATTGAATATGGTATCGTAATCGGAAAAAGTTTTAGCCTAACTTACGATTCTAAAAATAATTTTTTGTCTGTTGTTTAAAAAGTTTATATTCTATTGCTGGTACTAATGATAAAACGATAACTATTTATTAGTTTAAAGCTACCAATAAAACAAAAAATCTAAGGAGAATAATAGCGCATTTAGTTAAAAAAGCACCAGAAAAAATGGCACGATAATACTTATAGTACTAAAAATGCAAGAGGTAAGAATAGCACGATTAGATGAATAAAAAAAGGCACGAGAGAAAGTTACTTGTAAGAGGATTAGGCTATTCAATAATCAAAATCGGAACCGGTGATCGTGTCGGAGTCGGAAACTTGCAACAGAATCGGTAATTGTATCGAGGACGGGAACTAAAAATAGAATCGGTAATTGTATCGGAATCGGGAACTAAAAATAGAATCGGTAATTTTATCGGAATCGGGAACTAAAAATAGAATCGGTAATTGTATCGGAATCGGGAACTAAAAATAGAATCGGTGATTGTATCGGAATCGGGAACTAAAAATAGAATCGGTAATTGTATCGGAATCGGGAACTAAAAATAGAATCGGTGAGTGTATCGGAATCGGGAAATAAAATTGAATCGGTGATTGTATCGGAATCGGGAACTAAAAATAGAATCGGTAATTGTATCGAAATCGGGAACTTAAAAATTAATCGGTAATTGTATCGGAATCGGGAACTAAAAATAGAATCGGTGATTGTATCGGAATCGGGAACTAAAAATAGAATCGGTGATTGTATCGGAATCGGGAACTAAAAATAGAATCGGCGATTGTATCGGAATCGGGAACTAAAAATAGAATCGGGAATTGTATCGGAATCGGGAACTAAAAATAGAATCGGTAATTGTATTAAAATAATGTAAAGTATTACTACCCATTACTACCTTTCACATTGTAAACTTTCGTTTAATTTATGTATAAAAAAATATCTCGTTTTAATTCCTTGTGAATATGTCAAATTCATAGACGAATCTATTTTCTTTCGTCTGCGTTCTTTGTGCGGAAGTGACTGATGGAGAGAAGAGACATGCAAAAGGAATTGCCGTGAAAAGTTTGAACGGAATTACTAAATGCGAAAATAAAGAAAAATTAACAAGAATAAAAATAAACCGTTGGAAATTTTGAATGACGGCATAATAATTGAATCGAAAAAAGTTGTAAAATACTCAAAATGACAGAATGTTTCAGTAAATTTATATTTTCTTTCTTTCTGAAAAAATAAATAGACACTAACAGAAGAAACCATTTCTACGAGGTAAAATTTCTTGAATTAAGCAATGTAACCATTATTTTTTTCAAATGTAAGTTCAAAATTTTACCTACTAGCAAAATGTGGTCAAAATGAAATTATCTGGTTTCAACTGTCGGGCATTGTCTGGCAGTGAGAGCAATCATTATCATTGTCAGCACTAGAGGTTACTGACGATTATTCGTAGTTTTGCGTGAGTGCTGGCGTTTAATGGTGGGCGCTGGCTTCCTTTGAAACTAGTAGTCACTGATGGGCATGGTCAGTGTCGGCCTCCGGATCAGTCTGCCCCGAGCTGAAATGGTATGTTTTAACTGTCGGGCATTGCTGGGCTTTGGCGTCCCCTGGCTGTCACTGGGTGCCTTTGACAGAAACTGGTGCTTTACTCTGGTCTTACGACTGAAACTTGGTCACCTTTGTAAAGCAGTCTCAATGAACACTTGTCTAATTACAACATATGTCAGTAAATACCTTTACTCTTTATTTCTGCTTAAACTAAACGAAAATTCAACGAAAAAAGTTTATTTCCTAGAATAGTCCGTCTGTGGAACACAATCGGGGCTGTTTCCCAGCTGAATAGAACGGTGTCGTGTTCAAGTTTAATGTAAACAAATTCTTATTCAGCCACCATCTTAAATAATCAAATCTTACTAATTTATATCATCAATGTTCATCACGGTTTTGTATCATGAAAAACCTGATATTTAATTCTTATACTCAAGTGGATTTCGGTCTTGATAGATAGTGAATCCTTGTAAAAACCAAACCAAAACAGTACATTACAGTATGTTGCTTAATACAAGGGCTTACTTTGGTACAATTGGTTTTATTATCACCCGCCTTTCTATAACTAAGTGAGGTGTCTTAATTTTCGAGTGAAGCCACGTGACTAAAAAAATAGAAATAAACAAATAATAAACTAAAGAATGGTTATTCACGTATGGTTCTTTATTTGGCTTTTAAATATCAGTGTACAAGATTGAGATTTAAAGATATTTCATGATTAAGGAGATCAACAGTTGATAAAATATGATATCTTAAGAGAAAACACTATCGTCCCGTTTTTGTTTGAAAATGGTGAAACTACACACCGGCAGAAAAAAATAGTATATATTTCAGAATTTTTTAGATAAGGATGATAATTCGTATTATTTGTATTATTCGAACTACGTTTCTCATTTGAGTGTTATTTTCAAAACGTTTCAGCCGATGTAAACTCCGATCGCCTTCAGATATATCTGGTCGAACTTAGGAATCTTTCTATTAAACTCGGGGATCTGCACGGATTTCAAACATGACAGTTTACTTTAATCTACGGGAGTAACATGCTCTCGTTCGAAAGACTCGTGGTGAAACGGATAATGTTCTTGGAAAAATTCCGTTGTAAGTTACACTCTTTTGGAAGTTGAAAGTTCAATCCTCAGCGCAAGCGATACTCAAAACAATTTCGAATTACTTAGGACTTGTATCCGACCCTGAGATGGGATGAGAGCATGCACTCCCGTGTACTAAATAAAAGGTTCCGTTAGAAATTCCATACTTCTTCCTGAGTTCAGTGGAAAGATACCTGAGTTTTACAAGCTACACCCGATGAATGTCGAAACGTTGTGAAAATAACACTCAAGACGAGAACAATAGTCTGAATAATCCAAATGATACGAAAACGCACATACTCCACTATGAGGAGTGAATTACATGCATGAACCTCTTTGTAGAGCTATAGCCTACAAGTCTAGCTCAACCAATCAGAGATTCTGATATATTCTCAGCCTCCTTTATTCTTCAGATAACACTTGCTCTGTATTCCTAACAGCGCACATAAACGCCCTTCTCTGATTTTAACGGCGCACATAATACATCAAATCACACCGCCGTTATTCCCCGCTTCTCGTTCCAATGTCGTGCGCACGTGAGCGTTCGGCAGCTTTTCCGCCGGAAGATTATCCCACTTCCGGTCCTTTATCAGTGTTCACCACATGGCCGTCACCAGAAGAAACCTTTTCAGCACGGACACAAGTAAAGGAGCGTGATGGGTGTAAGGTAAAGATAGAGAGCACGTCTGTATGCGTGTTCGAGTGAGCAAGTGAGAAAGAAAGAGAGATAGAGAGAGAAAGAGAAAGAAAGAGAAATAGAAAGAGAGAGATGTGAACGTTGAAAGTGAATCTGGTTAGTATTTAGCTCATACGTCTTCCGATCGGATTTTCAATGGCACTTATGAAAATCATCGCTATTTATTGTGTGCATATGCGCGCTTCTATATAATGAAATTAGAGAGAGAGAGAGAGAGAGAGAGAGAGAGAGAGAGAAGAGAGAGATAGAGGGGGGTCGAGAAAGAGAGAAAGAATGAAAAGTGTGTGTGCATAAGTGAGTGTGCGTTTTAGAAAAAGCTATGAAAAATAGCTAGATGAAAATTAGAATAGAATGTGTAAGCTGATTAATGTTAAACACATAATTCTTTCGTTCACATTTTCAAATGCAACTATGAAAATCATCATTTTATGCTACACGTAGGTGTTCGCATCTCGCAACCATTTATTTGTGAAAGTCACATTTTAGAAACGTCTATGAGCCAGTATGAGAAGCTTTGTCGGTCGAACCCTCTCGTTTTTATTTTAAATACCTTATGATTTAGTCTATCAACATTTATTTTTCAGAGGGTAGAAACTAAAATTTCGATTTAGTTTATTAGTCCTCGCGCGAAAGAGCAGGACACAAAAGGTTTTAAATAATAATAATAGAATAACAATAACAAATACTTTCGCTAGCGAGGACTACTATTGACCGTAACCAGTTATACAGTCCTTTTGAAATTTTCATCTCTATTTTTCTCGTTATGTTTTCTCGTTTAATGCACTCAAGTCATATGGGTATATATACATGTTTTTTTTTAAATCACAACTTTACAATATATAGAAATCGATAGAAAATTGACTCTATTCTGATATATACGAAATCTGCATGAAGTAAAATATCATATTTAAGCGTCCCTGCTAGATTAGGTAAATACTTCTGCAGTTTAAACAAAAGAGTTACAATAATATCAGAGCGTCTCCAATAACGCTGAACATCCACAGAATTCCAACATCAATATATTACACATGAAAGAATCCGTTGTGAAATTTCCACAGGTCCCGCAAGTAAGAGTAAATTGCATGTATACAATATATAAAATGTGAACATATACATATTTATATAGGGATATATAATCATTTTTTTCTATGTAATACCGTTATTAATTGACAAGATTAGTTATTTTGCACGCCTGTGAGCATGCAAACTTTCAGATAGAGCTATAAAACAACTTTTAATATACAGTCTTACTGTTTTATTGTATTATATTTGTGTTAATAGTAAATATTTTCTGAGATTTTAATAAACATAAAGGTGTTATTTCTTTTTATTTCTTTTGTTACAAATAAATATTTTAATACAATATCTTACTTTACTGTTAATATATTACATGGTGTCTGTATAGTAACTTGTAAGACTGTATAGTAACTTTACGGACACCCTGTATATATCTACGAAGAATATCAGCCTTTACTTTAAGTCTATCTTACTTCGTGTTTGACAGAACTATGTTTAATTAAATCGAACAGACACCTCAAATTTGAACTTGATTAAAAAACAACAATATTATTTAGATCAGTAAACTGTGCATGTTAGATGTGTTTTCGTGA
Organism: Euprymna scolopes; assembly: GCF_053919585.1. NCBI lineage: Eukaryota > Metazoa > Mollusca > Cephalopoda > Sepiida > Sepiolidae > Euprymna > Euprymna scolopes. Next base: position 40,272,868 of record NC_136515.1, read on the forward strand.
GGTTTATACAAGGATTTGCAATTTACTTAGTAAACTGTTTTATTTCCACAATGCGCTTGCGTAGGTTACACAGTTTTTAAATTTTACAATTATGGGCGTTTTTTCGCTGGAGCCGATTTTGCAGTTCGTTTAACGGAACTATGAAAAAAGGAAAAATAGATACTACAAACAGTAATGTTTATATGCAACAACAAAAAATTCATATGCTTTCTAAAGTTTGTTATTTTAAAAATACAACACGGGTCATTTATATACGTAGTCAAATAAAGAGATCCCGACCTCATAGGCAAAATAGGCAACAGTCAGTCGTAGAACAATTCGATGATATAAAGAGAAATCAATATTTCTCTTGTTAGACATTGACGATCTCATTATCTGATAGAGATCAACCAATAAACTTTGTACCCCTCTAAAGTTTGCAGGCGAAAAACGGAACAGGATAAGAAGTGAATCAAAATAAATAAGTATTGATGAAAGAAACCCGACCGGAAAGACGGGAGATATCCACATCAAATACCGACCATGATAGATACACGCGGGCGCGTACGGAAACACAGTGTCGTGTAACTCCGTGATCACACAATCAAAGCCGTTTTACTTGGTACAAATAATGCCACCCGGGCTTTTCCTACAACGTAGACGTTCTAATTGGATCATGGAAACGGTTTATCGATTATTGATATCTTTCGTGTGCGAGTAGTTTATATTGAAATTGATACTTTATTCACCGGAAGTTCATTATTTAGTAAATTCGCTAGGGGACGATTCTCATGGAGTAAATGGATAACGAGCTACTCCAGAAGAGTCATATATATATATATATATATATATATATATATATATATATATATATATATATATATATTATGTATATATATATATATATATATATATATATATATGTGTGTGTGTGTGTGTGTGTGCGTGTATGTGTGTAATTCCTGAGTTGGTTGTTTGGTTGTTTTTGTTTTACGGCATATCAACCCTTTTCGGGTTATTTAATGCTGAATCCAAAGATTTTGAAGAAAAATTTTATTATAGAATATATTTGTTGTTTTCACGTCGGTTTCTATTTAACCCATAGTTGGAACCCTAACAGGTACTACCACTCTGGGTCAGAGTGGCCCTGGGAGCAATGGAAATTAAAGGGTGGCTCCACACTCCCTAAAGCCCACAAGCTGGGACCTTACCATTGGATATAGTTTAAGGTCATATCCAGGACCCCTATTGAGGGACTTTTCCCTCTGCAGGGGGGCAGTCAGTGTATTCTAATGCCTCACTGACAGGGCCATAATTCCTGAGTGTATATAAAAATATAGATATATATCTTAAGGTATATATTGTTTATAATATCGTCCAAATTGTTTTAAGTAACACGCTGAATGAAAGTATGTTTCCGTTTTCAAATCATATATACTGACTGGTTGGTTGCATCCCAATGACCAAAAGAAAGAATCAGTCCACATTCATAAATTGTATTTACTTTTCATCCTCTATTTCGGCATATTGAGTATTTTCTTCTTCACTGATTTACGCGAGTTTTTTTACATAGGCATCACCATTTATCAAGGCCCAAAGGTCACTCGAAGATAAGGGGTAAAAGTGTACAGTAGTTAATTGGACAATATAGTAATGGAAATTCGGTAAATTTGTTAACTTAAGTCGAACGGCTCATCAAAATCTTGTTTACGTTGGACTTGAAGACAACCATATTGTAGTCAGCTGGAAGGAATTCATAATTATATTTTATTTTTTTAACAAATATATTAAATTTTTTTTTTTTTTTTTTTTTTATTACATTTTCACCCCAAACAAGGCACATTGCCACTTTAATGTAGGGGGCTACTATCAGGGGAAACATCTACTGGGGTACTATGTAGGGATTAGGGCAGCGAGATGTTGGTTCACGTTGCACTTGAACTTATGCATGTCAGTACAGTTGGGGAAGCAGTGACCTGGAATGGAATTCCAAAGTCTAGCAGTTCTGGGGAAGAAACTACTGGAGTAGAAAGATCTTTTACATCTAGGGATATCTACAGTGTGGGGGTGGGATTTTGTAGCTTGTCGGGTCTGTCGAGGGTGTTCACGTCGTGGGGGCACAAGTGCTTGCAGTTCTTCAGAGCATTCACCATTATAATACTTGTAGAACAGGCAGAGGGATGCAACGTTTCGACGATGGGACAGAGGCTGAAGTTTTGATGCCAGTTTAGGGCCTATCAGATTTGCGACTCTCTTTTGAACCCTGTCAAGGAGCGAGAGACTAGTAGCCGATGCACCGGCCCAAATATGACAGCAATACTCCATACATGGGCGAATAGTGGCCTTATAGAGGTACAGGATACTTTCGGGTGTTAGAAGTTTTCTAGCACGGTAGAGAGAGCCCACCTTCCTCGCAGCGGCCCTGGCAATGCCCTCGATGTAATTGTTCCAGCTCATGTTTCCTGTGAACGTTAGGCCAAGGAGCTTGAAAGACGTACTCTCAGCTAAAGAGTTGTTGGCCATTGCTATAGGTGGTAGAGAAGGTTTCTTGTAATTATTGAATGAAACCAGTTTTGTCTTGGTGGCATTGAACGTTACCATCCATTTTTGTCCCCATTCCACTACTGATTTGAGGTCATCCTCTCCATTCGTTTTTACTAAAATATTACGGACAGCCGAGATAAAAAAAATTGTTTCCTTTTGCTTTGCTTAAAAAAGGTCGCAAGCCCTAATGAAAACCATCGTCTTTAGTCTATTTAACTGTTTATCAGACACGATCAAATATCAGGAAAAATTGACACACGGTTTCAAAACAATCTAAAAGAAAGAATCGTGCCATAATGGATGAGAAAATATCAAGTCAAAACATAAAGATATATCGCGAATGTAGTTGGAGTTTAATATTTAATTTAATATTTTCAGTTTTATTCTTTCTTCGGCGATTACAAAAGTTGACACATAAACCAGTCACACATTCTTCTCGTGATTAAAGTAGTGAGAAATCAATCATACAAACGTCAAACTGATTTCTATCTCTTTGAAAGTTCACTAAAAATATCATTCTCTCCCCATACTCCTCGTCAGCTTCACTGTTTCTTGTCTGTGTTGCGTTATTGCCAAGAAATGGAACTGTTACCACGCCCGTTTTTGAAAATATGCTCTATCTAATTTTTAAACTTATGTGGAAATTGACTATACTAATCCAATTTTTATACGCCCGCTTCTTATCTTGCTATCGTCTGACTTCAGAAGGTTGCGTTAACGAAACCTTACACATTGGATTGCGTAATCGACATGCCGGAAAAGGGTTCGACTTTAATTCGAGTGTAATCTAGTGAAAAGAGAAAGCAATACTTCTATCGTCACTTCCTGTTAGCGTATTCCCAACCTCTATGACCCTCACTGGTTACCACACGAATAATTAAGATCTAACATTATATTTTTCTATAACAGTGTTCTGCGTCTTTGTTTGAAGCAAAACTTTGAAATGTTCTAACTGTTGATATTTACTTCCGTCCCACTGAAGGAAGATGCGGCAATACTTCAGGAAAGCGGAAAAATGGCATCGCCGACAGTAAACGATAAACATACCCCTTCACCTTCTTAAAGCCGGGAGGTAAGGTTTAGGAGGGCACCCCCTAGGACTATACAAGGTCGCCGGAAAAATTGTAGGATCCTTCTACCGCTCCAATAGATACCTCACTCCTGATGAAATTATCTACCTATATAAAAGCCAGGTATGGCCAATGATGGAGTACTCTTGCCACATCTGGGTAGGAGATACTAGAATCAGCTTATTCTGCCTTGACAGAGTGCAAAACAAACTTCGTAGCTTAGTGGAGGATTCCCTTTTCTCTTCCCTGACACTCTTTCCCACAGAAGAGAAGTTGCTAGCCTGTATCTGCTTTATTGCTATTTTCATGGCAAGTGCTTGTCTTAGCTTCAATCTATGCCCCCCCCCCTCGCCAAACTTGTACGAGAAACACTTATCTAGCCCAAACCAGTATCAATAGTTTCCCACACTCTTTATCTGTGCCTAAACCTAAACGTAGATTCCACGAACAAAGCTCCCTTCTTAGAACTGCACGCCTGTGGAACTCTCTTCCGCTTGCCTGCTTTCCAGCTGACTACAATTTGATTGTTTTCAAAAACGTAAACAAGTTCTTGATGAACCGTCCCTCCTTAAGTAATTCAATTTACAAAATTTCCAGTACTTATGATTACTACACTATACTCCCTTTGACTAATGTATAGAAATTAACCCTTATCCTCGAATAGCCTTCCGGCCTTGGTAAGTGGTGATTCCTTTCTAAAAAAAATGTTCGAATCCAGTTCCTTCCACAAATCAATGAAACTTAGGATGTTGGCAATCTTCACATGATCCATCCCGTAAGTACCTGGTGTATTTCTAAAAAAATTCTGACTACAGAATATTGAGAGAACTAATACCAACAATAGAATCTACGGATTAATACGATGTAATTATAATGAACTAGGTCGACTTACTTATGCGTATACAATAAAAATCTTTTTGTCTGTAGATGATATCGTCATTTTCAGTGTGAAACAATTCCATGAAGATATACAACATAAAAGGCAGTAATATTTTGAAGTGATTTTTTTTGTGTGTACGTCCCCGGCATTATATAACGGTCGCCTGCGATATTGAATTTAATGGACACGATGGCATCGTTTTCATTAGCATTTCGCTAATTATTTCTGTTGATCGTTTCGATGCAGGTCACATTTCTCTCATCATTTATTTTTTAATCCGTCCCAAACTACGATGCTCAGGAGATTAACGCACTAATCCGTTCTTCATATGCACGGTCTAAAACGTAATTTGCAACGGGGAGATTTTATGTTCCCTTAAAACAAAAAAACTCAGCTATAAAAAAAAAAAATAAAAATAATAATAATAATAATAATAATAATAATAATAATAATAATAATAATAATAATAATAACGCGGTGAATGTGCGACTCCAAACAACAACTCTTGACAGACAAAAGAAAATATAATTTTAAATAGAAATCGGACAGATCAAATCGATTCTATTTCAAGCATGACATATAGATATAACGACCGATAAAACTGGATTGTTCTAACATACTTGTAACTAAATGATGTTATAAATATAACTATCCTGTTTTCTGACAAACTCTGTTTCCTATTTTGGTTGTATTGATTTTTTTGGGGGGGTTGGGATTACTATATAAATATTAGTATTTATATTTTCTTTAAGTTTACCTGAGCTTTTTGCTTGTAAACTTAATTCCTACTTCTTGATTATATATATATATATATATATATATATGTGTGTGTGTGTGTGTGTGTGTGTGTGTGTGTATGTGTGTGTGTTTACTAATACTATTTCAACAAGCTTTATATAATTTTTGAAGGACAGATAGAAACAAAGTACATCACACCTAACTTTAGACATAGGTGTTTAGCATTGGTACTACTATTTCAAACTAAACCGTGATATATAAACTTAAGGGCAGATGCAAACAGAGAAGATCACATCTACCCCAAGAAATATGCGTTTTGTATCGGTGGTACTATTTTAAACAAAACCGTGATATACCAACTGAAAGACAAATGGCAGGCTAATTTGCTGCTAATCTGTAATATATGTATTCAACATAGGGGATGCTATTTCAGATTTAAGTGTGATGTATCTATTAAAGGAGATAAAGATAGTTATTCGTATCTAACTTAAGACATATACATTTAGCAATAGGAATACTATACATATTGGTTGAAAAGCATTTAAAGACAGTTGTTCATACCGAACATAAGACATATACGCATAGAAATGATAATATTGTTTCAAACTTAAGCTTGATATAGCGACCGTAAGAAAGAAAAAAGAGAACAGATTTTTTCGAATCTAATGTAAGGTATGAAGGTATCTAAGGCTATTGAAGTACTATTTCAAACGTGTGTGTGACAGACCGACGAAAGTACTATTTTTACATTATTTGACAGACCGACGCACATAATATTTCACACCTATCTGTGAGAGGTTCATGAAATACTATTTGTGATAGAACTAAAATATTGTTTAAAGCTCGTGTATCTTCGCTCTATAACATACTATTTATAACTTATATAACAAACGGACGGAAATACTATCTCACACCTGTGACAGAATGACGAACATCTGTAAAACTTATGTGTGCTTTAATAAAATTCAATACTGTTTCTACTTATTTTCCCACGAATCGAACAAGGTTAGCCACACAATGTTTATTTTTTATTTGGAAATCATCTAGCTCTCTAGAAAGAGATATTTTGAGTGGCACAAAAATTGCCTCAGTCCTGAAAGACTTCTCCACTGACCGATGCCATAATTAACAATGTGCAGCATGAGAACATATACTACACTTTCTTTCTATCCGCAAAGCTTCTAAACGAGTGTAAAGTAAAACATAAAATCGACTTTTAATACGGAAAATCGATCTCAGTAAAACAGGAGTACTATTAATAGGGAAGTGTCATTTTTATAATCCTGCTGACACTTTCTCACAAGAAATGGCTCCTCAGGTGACAGGAAATACATCCACTCCCACAAATATAAAGAAGTAATGCCTCCTAAACAAGAGTACTATACTAATAGCATATTTTGAGTTCAGCCGAATACGGAAACGTTGTTAGCTACATTGCGTTGGGCATGATGTCACTAATATGCTAAATATCAAATAAGTTTCCGTACATGCTCTGTACACTTGTGCGATTATGTTAATAGAATAAAGCTAATGATATTATTCAATGCGTGACTATAAAGGAATTCATACTTTATTAGACGGTCAATCACAAAAGTGGTTACTCGTTCATACCCGATCTTGCTGATTGCATGGAAGGTGCTTATTTAGTTTAATTCTTTGGTTCTACTCAGTAAACATTCACATCCAAAACAGATCTTTGTAAAAAAACAAAAAAAAAACAAAAAAAAACAAAAAAAAACAAAAAAAAAACGTTTATTTCTTACTCTGTGTACCTGTGTAGACTAAACAGGAATTCCGTAAACAGCATTCCTTGTAAGAACTCTCTATATATGGAACGCATTACCTCAAAACTGCTACGATGCAGACTAAAACATGATAGTCTTTGAATTCACTGTTAGAGAACATGTGTCGGGCAATCCTCTTAATTAGTCGCATTTTGTCTACACCATCCATTATTTTCAATCATATCATAGTGTTATATATTGGTTATCATCGAGGGGCGCCAGATTGAACATTTGTTACATATAGTTATCTTTGACGGGCACCATTTACGTTTGGGTGTATAACATCAAAATGATTCCGTGTGCGTATGATTGTCTCTAATATAAATGGTTGTGTGTTTGATTATCATAAAGGGAATCGTGTGTGTGACATGTAATTTCAGAACCTACCTCTGCTTCTTCGATGTTGGACCATCTGGAAATTTCTCATCCTTGAGGGAGACTTGATACCTGTTTGATGAAGATTTATCACTCCAAGACGATGAATGAGTTTTATAGTTTTTATTTCACTTTCCCCAGAGGTCCTGCAGAAGTGGAAGTGAAATCGGCCTATGTGGGGGTTCTTCTTCTACACACGTCAGCGTTCGTCTCCCCCCTCCCCAGTTAAGAGGGGGAGACAACGGAAAACCGTCCGTCTTCTTCAAAGCCCAAATCAAATCTCCAAGATCTAGCCAACCACGTCACTCATACGTAATCTGGTCAGCTGACCTTCGGTTCTTGTAAACGTGTCTACACTCCACGTTCACTCACCTCTCTCTGTCTCTCTCTGTCTGTCTGTCTGTCTCTCTCTCTCTCTGTAACATTAGTATTTTTCATCATCTAAATGACAATTACATTAACCCTTATCCTCAAGGTATCCTTGCCTTAACAAGTGATGACTCATGTAGGATAAAAAGACCTGGTGACTTTATTATTCTTGCCCCAAATCCATCCGCCCAACGGACTTCACCTCTCCCCCCACATTATTTACCCTGACTCATATGGGTAAACAGTATAATTTTAAACCAACTGTTTGCACAAAGAATTCCCGAATGACCGTGACAGGCGAGAGTCTGGTTTAAATCATAATTTTCTTTTCCTCTCGCTGAGGTGAACCGTTGCTATGTTAAAATTCTGAAAAATGATTACCATGATGAAGAGGAATTAAAAGGATGGGGAGGCGACTGAGATATATACTTGTAACTAAAGGATGGTATCCAGTTAATGAGAGGCACAGTTGGTCTGTTTCTGACGCTACACTTCGAAATATTTCCATCGCTAAACGCACAACTTGAATGGGCGCTTCTTATTGTACATACATCTGATCATCATATATCTTTGTAAGCACACAGTATCCACGTGTGATTATATTTAGCCAATCATTAAACTCATCACATAAGCAATTCTATTCATCTATTCTACATACTAAATTTTACTGATCTAAAATAAAGTATATTGAGATCATGTTACATCCATGTTTTACAAGTACTTTAATGGAAAGTGCTCTGATCATATCATAGTACTTATGTCCCCATCAACGTACATGCTGCCGATTATCTTGACATACAGCAAAATCTCACCCCTTCATTGTTGAGGGTTATAGATGTCGGATAACCGTCTACTCTAATAGTTTCTTCCCTCGTGTTGCTAGATTTTCACACTGAATGCGCAAATTAGACAACCTCATCTAAATTTATATCACTGTGGCTTTATATAAAATAGCATTTGATTGTTTTCCTGGTTGTAATTATTTTATTCGTATGTCTCACTTCGCTTTTAAGAACATATGCATCAGTTTGTCTTACACTAATAGTTCTGTTTGTCTGTCAGGTTAGGTTTTAAGTACCATAAGCATCATTCTCTCTGTGCATAGTAGGAGTTTAATTCGCCCGTAACGCTGACGTTTTAAATACCATATATACCAGTCTGTCTTATTGTAGTCGTTTTATTCGCCTGTAACGTTGATGTTTTTAACTGCATAATACATCAGTTAAGCTGGTTTTAGTCGTTTTAGTTAACTGTAACGTTTATGTTTTAAATGACATATGTGTCAGTTTGTCTGATTCTAGTTGTTTTGTTTTCCTGTATTGCTTAGGATAAAATGACACATATGTCATTTTGTCTTGCTATAGTTTTTATTGGTCATCTTTTACACGGACGTACAGTAGCATATGCTTATGTGTCTTTTGCTTTATATTTTGAATATAAGGTTGACAAGAATGTTCTCGCGGTTTTTATCTCTTAAATTCAGATGAAAATGTTTCGGCGCAAACAAACCTTTATTGATCAAAATAAGCACCATCAGAATCAACAGAGTTTTGCAAACGCAAAACAAGTGTATTTATGCCAGTAACGTACAAATCTTGCGTTCTGGTGGCGATGCAGTTGCTGAAGGCGTATTTAATATCGCTTTGGTTTTAAGTATTTCTCACACAGAAAGTTGTTGAGATACTTGAAAAAGTGATCGACAGCAGGTAAGAAGTCTGGAGAGTATGGCAGATGAGGCATTTTCGTAGCTACAATTCGTCCAACCTCTACAGGATTAGTTTGACAACGTGCGATCGGGAATTGTCGTGGAGGAGAATTAGGCCTTTTCTTTTGACTAATGCTGGGTGTTGTTAAAGTTTCTGATGCATTTCATCTATAGGTTAAAAGTACTTCGCCGGCATTAAAAATACATAATAGATAAGACCAGTCGCAAACAACCAAACAGTCAATATGGCCTTCTATTGGTGCAACTCTGGTTTGAGAAGTGTCATAGAGCTTTGTCGGCGTCTAACTACTGAGCTGGCGTCCCCGGTTGTCGTAACGTACCCACTTTTCATCGAAAGTCACAACCCGATCGAGAAACGAGTCGTTTTTGTTACATAAAAGAAGCGAAGCTGATACTTCATAATAACATTTCTTTTGGTTGTCGTTCAATTCGTGATGCACCCATTCATCAAGCTTTTTTGTCTTTCTAATCTCTCTCAAGTAGTTTGAAATTGTCGTATACGCTGCATCTAATTCAGAAGCAAGTTCTCAAACAGTTATGCATGGATTGGCTTCGACTAAGGCTCTTAATTGATCGTTGTCAACATCCGATGTCGGAGCACTATGCTAAACATTTTCAAGACTTCGTCGCCGACACGAAATTTCTTAAACGACCATTGTGCTGTGCGTTGAATAATGGTTCTTGGGCCAAACACGTATCGCGAACTGTTTCAGCAGCTTCTCGGTCTAGCTTGAATTGAAATAAGAAAATTGTGCGAATTTGCTTTTTTTCCATCTTGTATTCAACGTTCCGAAAAGAAGAACTAATTGTTTTAAAACGATTGTAAGTAAATCGATTAGATATGGCGAAAAACGCTCTTTAAAATTATATATGAAGTAACGATATTATAACGAAAACAATTTTGAAAATATCTCATGTAACTTCAAATTAAAAACTTCGCAAGAACTTTCTTGTCAACCTAATAGCATTGCATTAATATATCGGGTTTCAGCTTTAAATAACATTTTAGTTCACATATGTTCCTCAAGTTTTAACCATACTTTTCAGAAGTATTCCCACTTAATTGTGTAAATTCATTTTACTTTTTGTTTTTAACATTTTCGTTGTACTGGTACGCTTAAGATTTAAATGTTTTTTTATTGTCCCATCAGAATTTAAAACAAACCTTTCATTGTGTTTTAAACGTCTATTTAAGATAGCATTTTATTCGAAATTTATACTGACGCGTACCATATTTTGACAAAACTCTTATCCGTCTGTCACACGCATTGCCTAATAAAATTTGCCTCTACTGTGCCAATTTTAAAATCATAATAACGTAGGTAACATTTATGGTAAAATATTATTTTCCTTAGTCTTTGACGCTTAATTACAAAAGAAAATGGTCCTGGATATGACCTTAAACAGTGGTGAGGCTCCATCTTGCGGGCTTTGAGGAGTGTAGAGCCACCCTTTAATTGCCACTGCTCCCATGTCCACTCTGACCCGAAGTGGTAGTACCTGTTAAGGTCCCAACTATGGGTTAAATAGAAACCGACTTGAAAACAACAAATATATTCTGTTAAAAAATCTTTCTTCAAAATCTTTGGATTCGGCATTAAATAACCAGAAAAGGGTTGATATGCTGTAAAACAAAAACAACCAACCAACCAACAAAAGAAAATATGCATTGCTAAACGCGCAGATTGAATGGCTGCATTTTAAAACGGCAATTCGTGTTGATTTATCGAAGCATTTGAGTCTCGAATCGAACGAGAGGATCAGCGAAAATAAATTGGGGTTGGACGGCCATATCGATCAGGGGACTATGAGTAAATGAAGCCGTGTAAGAAGACATGGCGAAGAGGTCGCCCAGGCGCCAATGTATCTCGCTTCAGACAGGTTTATTCTGGAAAATATGGGGTCTGCCTCTGAATCAAGAGCGTATTAATATGAAGATGAATTATACGGGGGAGAAGAAGGGATGGAAAATGTCGAGCTATTTTGAATATTTAGTGAATTGTTGTCTCGAATTAATCGAATAACGAAGAAGTTATCGCACGTGCACTTATATATTGCTCTACACTAATCATAGAATACGTCTTTGTAGATTTAGGATTGAGTTAAGATATATCACAGTGCCTGATTATTTGAGTAAGACCAAGTGAAGAGTTGAGAGAAAGCGAGTGCATATTTGAAAAACAATACAAGTTAGCACCAGTTCTTGTTTTAGTTGTATAAACCGTGGGTGGGTTTAATCGACGCCCTTTGAAAAAAAGAGATTGGTTGGTTGGTTGTTTTTGTTTTACGGCATATCAACCCTTTCCGAGTTATTTAATGCCGAATCCAGAGATTTTGAAGAAATTTTTTTTAATAGAATATATTTGTTGTTCTCAAGTCGGTTTCTATTTAACCCGTAGTTGGAAGCCTAAAAGGTACTACCACTCCGGGTCAGAGTGGACCTGGGAGCAATGGTAATTAATAGGTGGCTCCACACTCCCCAAAGCCCACAAGCTAGGGCCTCACCACTGGATATAGTTTAAGGTCATATCCATGACCCCTATTGAGGGACTTTTACCCTCTGCAGGGGGGCAGTCGGTGTATTCTAATGCCCCACCGACATGGCCGAAAAAAAGAGAAGTTTTTAGAGAATATTGATTTTACAAAAATCCATAGTCGCATGTAGATACGTCGTGAAAATTTTCGAGTTATCTTGGCTACAGGAATCGAGCATTACAATCTAGTCAGTCATCTTACTAAATGATTGTTCTTAATAATAGCTAGTAATATGCTTGAGTCTTAGGTTTTCAACGTATCTTTCGCCGTTTACTCGCGAGTCCTATATCTGTCTGTCAATTATGTTCTTGTGGTGGGCAACCCAAATGTATTCATATTAATTAAATCGCATATCCAGGTCAAGGTAGCTGACGACCTAAGTTTTCTTTACAGAGATGTGCTCTCTGTTACTTTAATATCTGACAATCTTAAATGATAACTCACTTGGTAATTCAAATTAGATTAGCTTTTTCTGATTCAACGAAACTGGTGTCAACGTGTTTATGCCGTAATCTCTGAATCTCTGAATGTATATACCATTTATTGGACAAAACAGGGGAGGTAGATATATCTAAGGCATTTGACATGGTATGGTCTTCCAAGGAAAATTAGATCATATTGTATCACTGGAAGAATACATAAGGTAATTATATCCTTCTAAAGTAAGAGAAAAATCCAGGTTGTCCTTGACGGTCGTACATCTAAACAATATGATATAAATGCGGGAGTCCCTCAGGGGTCTATCCTCGGACATTTATTATTCCTGATATTCATAAATGACCACCCCGATAAAATTGTTTCTGAGATGGGTATATTTGCTGATAACACCACTATCTATAACCGGCACAAGGGGAAAACAAATGAACACATACCTAAGGAACTTGCAGAAACACTAGAGGATAACCCCCAATCTGTAGTGGAATGGGGACAAAATTGGATGGTTACATTCAATGCTGCGAAGACTAAGCTTGTTTCCTTCAATAATTACAAGAAACCTTCTTTACCACGAATAGTAATGGCCAAGAACAAATTACCCGTAAGTACTTCCTTTAAACTCCTCGGCCTAACGTTTACAGGGAACATGAACTACAGTAGCTACATTGAGAGCATTGCCAAGGCTGTTGCATATAAGGTGGGCTCTCTCTACCGTACTAGAAAACTACTTCCGCCTGAAAGTATTCCGTACTTCTATAAGGCCACTATTCGCCCATGTATGGAGTACTGTTGTCACATTTGGACTGGTGCATCTGCTACTTGTCTCTCATTCCCGGAAAGGGTTCAAAAGAGAGTCACCAACTGGATAGGCCCTGGTCTGTCATCTAAGCTTCAGTCTCTGTCCCATCGAGAAAATGTTTCATTCGTGTGCCTGTTCTACAAGTACTTTAATGGTGAATGCTCTGACGAACCACAATCACTTGTACCCCCTCGACGTGAATACCCCGGACAAACCCGAAAAGCAGCTAAATCCCACTCTTTTACAGTAGAGATTCCAGGTGTAAGAAAGCCTTCTACTCAATAATTTGTTCCCCCAGAACTGCTGGACCTCCCTTCCGAGATTCTGATTTCCCAACTGTACTGACATGCAGAAGTTCAAGTGAAATGTAAACAGACAACTTCCTACTCATCTCCTTTCATAGGACCCCTGCAACTTATGTCTACTATAGTAGTCCCCTACTTCAAAGTGGTACTGTGCGTTGTTTGGTGTGAAAATTGAATAATAAAAAAAAGACGAAACGCAGGAAGGCTATCTATGGCTAGTGTCTAATCTAAAATAAATAATCCCTATGTTAAACAGGTGAGTACCACAAAAAATAAATAAGCAAAGCAAAAGGTTTTAACAATAAAAAAATGATGAGTTGTAGCTATCTGTGAATTTAAAATAAATTATTTATGACAATCACATCTATTAATAGAAGTATATATATATATATATATATATATATATATATATATATATATATATATATATATATATGTGTGTGTGTGTGTGTGTATAAAAGTGAACGTGTCAGTGTGTCTGTGCCTGTGTTTGTCTGTGTACATTTTCCTACGCAATAACTCTGTCAATTTTCAGTCTACAGACTCGAGATTTGATATACAGGGTACTGAGATTTGGAAAAATCTACATGATCGGTTTTCGGTCAGTAATTTGGCTGTTAAGGGGTCAAAGTTCAACGATTTGACCTTTGGGAACTCTACCAAACCCCTCCGACAATTTCGGGTCTAAACGCTTGAAATTTTAGATATAGATTCCTTGGACATGGGTCTAACGCAATAACTTGATTTGAGCTCAAAACTATTCATGTTAAGGGGTCATAATAGAGGTCAAAGTTAAAAAAGAATTTTACCTCTGCGGTCCTACCAAATTACTAAAGACAATTTCTGGTCTAAACATTTGAAATTTTACATATAGGGTAATCAGAGATAGGGCAAGCTTTTTAATCAGTTTGAGTCGAAATTTTTAGTTATCAATATATAAATGTATGTATGTATGTTTGCATGTCTGCCTAAAACTAAGAGGAATTTTTACAAGATCAGTATCGTTTTGAAGTTCAACCTTTCAGACGACAAATATTGAAAAATTGGCTAAAAACATTAATATCTCCACCTTCACCTGGGTACTTTTCTACAGGGGGGGGGTCGCTTTTTTCGCCAGATATTTTCGAAAGTCATCCTCTCCTTTCGATAGTTTAACCTTAATTTAAACCTACGTCACTTCCGGTTGAATTACTTATTCTTAATATGTATTGCATAAAAATTTGCTTAGGCCCCGCCATATGACAATTTCACCAACTCGTATCTCGGGATTCTACTGTATATAAATTAAAGAATTGGTATAAATAAAATGGTGGAATATAACTGAAAAAAAAACATATTGCCATATATATATATATGTATATATATATATATATATATATATATATATATATATATATATATATATATACACACACACACACATTGGACATACAACGACATTGTCCCGTTGACTTTTATTCATTTAACAACTCCGGCACTATATACCAACATTTAATAAAAGAAAACACTAGTGTTTGTATGTATAATATTATCATTATTATAAACATATTATACTTGTAAAAATATTTTAAGTATTTAAAATTGGACCATTTAAGGAATTAAGAAATAAGCGGTCTTTTTAGCGCGAATTTGACTTTCGGTCGTTAAAAATTCTTTCTGGTTGTTTACTGTGAATACCACCTGACATGGTATTTTGTTCTCTTCAATTCTTGTGATAATTTTCACGGGCCTGGAGGAAAGATGATAGCTTAGGAAGTACTAGGTTGCTTTGTGACTAGATTCGAATCTTCTGACCAGCAGTAATTATCACTTGCTACACTCGGGATTGCGTAAGAATAATTCACTAGTGCTCATGGGTATACAATAATTATCAGTATTTATTAAAATATTATTTATATATACATACACACATATATTTATATATATATATATATATATATATATGCATACATATATGATGAATATAATAAAAGAAATGAACAAATAGATAGATTCATTTAAAGTACGGCAGTTTTTTTCTCACTTGCCATTCAATCGTTAGAATGCGGGGCACGATTTATCGAGGTTTAAGTTTCGACTTTGCTATATCTATCCACAATAGTGATTCATAGAGTCAATGAAACCAGTCCGTTGATAAGTATATATAACTACCTATATGACCCCAGGATAAAACAATAAATGATATATCTGAATATTCTGACAAAATGAAAACTGAATTAAAAAAGACATATTTTAACAGTAAAACAATCCGAACAAAAAACAATCTGACGTTTCAAATCTCCGGACATATGTAAAAGAAATTAGAACCGGAAGAGGAAACAAAATAATATTCCAGCCGGAGGAAATAGACTAGAACAAATGCCTACGTTTAATACTGGAAAACAATGTGCTCGCCTGGCTACAAGCCATGTGATACGACGTTGTAAATTATGACGCACCTTAAATAGAATACAATTGTAATAAGAAAGTGACGTTTTCCCTGGATCGTGTACTTTCTTTTATACCGTGACTAAAACAAACTTGATTCAATTTACACGTGCAAGTTTAACGCAAACAACCAAAAACCAGTTTTACACACATACACACACATGCACATACACAGACACACACACACACACACACTAACACACATACATATATATATACACACACACACATATATATATATATATATATATATATATATATATATATACAAAAGTCAAAAATTTAACGGTTTAAAGTCAAACAATCTCATTTAATAAATAAACTGGTGCTTTATGATATATCGGAATTCAAGCATTATACTTCAGCAACATCTGGAGGAAGACGTGCCAAGCATTACCATCGCCCTTGTAGGAAAAGGAAAACTATATTTTCCTTAAGAATATTCTCTTCTGAATCAAAATATAAAATTTAATTTTAATAACTAAATATGTTTATTTATTGAATTAGATGCTGCACTTGTTTGGCTTTAAATCGTTAATTTTTGGAATTTTTTAATTCCATATAAGCCGTGGCCTTTCTATTACTTAACACATACGCGCTCTACTAAGCAATGCTTATCTCAGACCGCGGTGGTATACCAGGCTTGAATATTCCCCGTGGAAAACCCGGAAACAGAAAAATTCTACTTAGGTAGCATTTCAATGACCTTTAAAAACAAGTTCTCTGGCCACAAACAATCAATGAATAATAAAGCATATTCTAGCGACACCTCGCTCTCAGTACACTACTGGAGACTAATCGAGACGAACAAAACATTCTTAGAAAGGCTAAAACATGTAGTTCACTAACTTCACCCTGTTACCTATGTTTAGAAAAGAAATATGAGATTCCTAGTTTTAAGAACCGGGATAAATTATTAAATATAAAAGTTGAATCGGCTATAAACTGCAAGCACTTTGATAGCTACGCTTAAATAAACTATAAAAAAAACTAATAGTGACCCCCACCGTAGTAACCGTAAAATCATAATTCCTCCTTCCCAATATCTTAATAATTAATAAATAAACCAACGTAAAAGGAAATTTGATACAAAGTGGTCCAAATACATCACTAATTAATAACTCTACTCACTATAAACCAACACACCAAAAGTAATAACGACACTAACCTAATCATGGAAGAAGATGCTAACATAAAGCAGCTTAGCTAATTTTAAGGTAAGTGTCACCCCCTAGTTATTATCCAGTTCCATCTTAAACGGCCCCCGCTTATAACAAACTAACTGAGCAGCAACACATTTTGCCAACAATTATATTAAAGTGAGTGCACTTTACATACTTAATAATTAAACATCCAAAAACGTTTAACTTAAATAGTCTATGGGTTGTGTACGCCTTTGATTTGAATGTTAGGATGCACCTACGGGAATTATTATCGAAAAACAACACTACATTAGGAAATATCAAATATATACATATTATAGTATGAGAGAAAGATTTAACTACCCGAATAATAATAAAAAATAACAACTCTGAAAACTAGAAAACTAAAACCAACTGAACGAATAAAAAACGAGAGATAAAGAAATAAAATTAAATAGATTAATAAATAAAAATACCACTTGTCCAAAGGAAATTAAAGTCACCAACAATAAAAGATATATGAACATAAACACAACCTAAGATATGTGAAATTTTAAATCAAGGGCAATACATAACCGCAAAGCTAAAAAATCATTTTACACCTCTCTACTAATGACAGCTTCAACACGGTAAACAGTATTCCCCCTTCTCCTCACCACACCTCCAAAAAGTCATACTGCTCATATTCACAAAGTATACACCTCTATGTAGATCGCACCAAAATATCATAGCAAAACTAATATCTTGACACATGTTTGAATATCAATTCTTTTTTGGCCTGATGAAGTGTTGTCTCTGAATTGGGACTAAACTGAAGCATGTATGCACATATGTAAACAATAATGTTTGTATTATTAACAGACTATATATCAGCGTTGAACTGCACACTCTTTAATAATCACGCGAGTTTCATTCGATTTACATCTAGGAAACCAATCGATACAACCGATGTCTCCTCTCTCTCTCTCTCTCACTATATATATATATATATATATATATATATATATATATATATATATATATATATATAGATATACATATATATATATATATATATATATATATATATATACCAGGCATGCATACATGCTAATATATATATATATATATATATATATATATATATATATATATATATACATATGTAAAGGATTAACAAAACCTTAATTAAAATATCATTTATATTCCACGAAAAGTCATAGAGTTAGCTGTGCATATTATGTTTTGCAAATTTCACTATTTAAATGATGTAACCTTCATACCATGTGCTAAAATCAGCCGTATAGATTCCAAATTTTCCATTTCACTTATTTGTCCCATTTAAACTACTTTTCTATTCATAGATCGAGGAGAATTCTTTATAATTATATCCGATTGTAGGTAAAAGTGTAAACTGACAATCTTATTTTCTTTACAAATGACTCTAATTAATTTTATTAATTAAAATTATATATATATATATATATATATATATATATGATACAATAAATAGTGAATATATAATTATAAAATATTGGAGGAAAACTTAATGATTTCCTTTCGTCTACTATTTCTTTCTTTGCTTCGTTTTTACTTTTACTGCAATTTGTTTGCACAAATCATAACAAGACCTTAATGGTGTAGAATTTTATTACGGATATACGTTAGATATAAACCTATTATAAAACAATATAAAGTTACTATATAAAATTACCTATACAACATTTACATTACATATTAATTTATTATTAAAAAACAACCTGGTACAGGTCAGAATTTTAGTTCTTAATCAATGGACCGGAAAACCCTCCTATACTAAGGCAATTTTATTTGAGCCTACTTCCAGAGTTCCCCTTTTAGTAGAGCTAGTTTTCTCCCACATTAAACACTAACTTGTGTTACAGTTTGCATTCGTGGAGAAGCAAATAAATACCTCCTATATAAAATTACATATACACCATTGTAACTTTTTTTAATATGTCATAAATAATAACTAGCAAGACCCAAGGAAATTCCACAGAATGAGAAATATATTTGATTAACAAATACGTTTTGATAAAGCTGATATTCTTCTAGATAACGCAAAATTGTAAATTTTTCGACAAATGAACGAATCGCACGCATAAATTTATAAGTACTAATAACTACTCATAAAGAAATATTGTGCTACATAGTTCAATACGAATAATAATATCATATTGTAAGAAGCACTATTTTATTCATTATTTAATTGTAATTCATTATTAAATCCTATTTGCGCAACGGTTGTTTTTCGATCGTCTTCGAGCATGGTGGTTGTTGTTTGGAAAATAAGAGACAAACGTTACTGGCTCCGTAAATATCTTCATTTTCTGTGAGTTAGTCTCTATTTAATGGTTTTAGCTAAGAAAGTGTTAAAAAGATTGTTGACAAAGGAAATGCAACTTTGATAAAGATCCATAAAGGATTATCCCCCATTTCATCGCCCTAATGTTAAGAGCGTACAACGTTTTTTGTCCTACAATTGGAGGCTCCCAAATGCTACTAAAATCTAGGCTTGGTTTGTTTAGTAAATTTCCTTTTTTAGTATATGTACTGCATCCTTGAGTCGCCTGACTCTTAATCTTGCATCCTTGTCAATTAATTTGACCACAAAAGGAAGTGTGTTCTTATTTCTTTCCATATGTGGTCAGATAGTCCCAAATTTTGACCTCTTCCCGTGTAAGGGCAATGTAATTGAAACTAAGTTTAAATTGCTAACACTCAACTTTTGTCGATTATTCAGCTAGAATAATCTAAGTGCCTTTTAGAGATGATGCAGAATGATTAACGTTTATAGCCTTACATACCAAATTTAAGCGTCAGTTTTCATGCCCCGCAAGAGTTCAAAGTCCGCATTGTTGCAAAGACGACAAGGAATCTTAGCTTGAAGATCTTGCTGGGTTTTTTCTATGTTCATTGTCTAATGAAAATACTAATAAGAACACTAACGCGTGGCCGAGAATAAGAGTCTGTTTGATCAGCTAGCTAAACTAAACACCATGTGTAAAGCACCATGCATTTTAGTCTGAAGATTTCATACGGAGATAAAGCGTGAAACACTCTTTGTAGCTTACTTGCAATCTATATTTGATAACTTACTATTTAGCTTAATACCTCACGTATTGAATACTTTTTAAATAAATACTGAAAATCGATATATAAAATATTAAATCTTCTTAAAATTGTTATATGGGCACATCAAGTCCATAATAACACCCAACAACATACTAGGGAATTTCCAAGCCTGATACAAGTTTACTAATACAGATGAAATAATGAACCACTTAATGTATATGGACGACCTGATACTTTTCGTAAGAAAGAAACAAACAAACAAACAAAATACAAACTAGAAACGCTAATAAACGCAACCAGAATCTTCAGCCGAATGGAATTCGGCATGGAAAACTGCGCACTGCTAGTTATAAGAATGGGAAGGCAATGGAAAATATGAAATTACCAGAGCAAGAAAAGATGAGGGTACTAGGCGAATAAAGCATCTACAAATATTTGGAAATTTTGAAAGTAGACTTCAAGTCAACAAAAATAAACGAGTAATTGGAAACGAATACCTAAGGTAAAAAAGACTCATAGAAACTAAATTATATAGCATAGTAATAAAAGGTATACATAGGCAGTAACACTTTTAAGATACCCTGGATTATTTATAGGCTGGAGAAAAGAAGAATTGAGGCATCTCTATTAAAAAGACAAGAAACTTCTTTTATGCATAAGGATGATACTGGCGGACTGTACGTGAATAGAAAGACGTAGGAAGAAGACTGGTTTGTATAGAAGACTGTGTAAATGATACAAAAGCACACTAGAGAATAGATCACGGAGAACGCAAAAATTATTCACTGTAACAAGAATCACTATAAAATAGATAGGGTAGAAAACAGAGAGACAAGGGATAACACGAAAAAAGAAAGATGGGAAGATACACGGACGATTTATAAAAGTTACAAAAAATGAGACCCACGAAAGCACTTGGACGTGGCTACGTGAAGAACACCTAAACAGATAAACTGAATCCCCAATAAGTGCTGCACACAATAACGCGATTAGAACCGACTATATCGTAGAAAAGATCGGTAAGACGCAAAAAATAGCGAATACAGACTCTGTGAACAAAGAGATAGAACGATAAACAGCATAATAAGAGAATGCAACAAACAAGCTTAAAAAGAATATAAGAATAAACAGGATCATTGGGAAAAGACGTAAACTAGGAACGATGCAAACAACTGCATCTTGAAGCTTTAAACAAATGATACAAGCACAAACCGGCAGCAATAAAAACACAATATCCTATGGAACATGGACTTAAAACAGATAAACCCATCCAAGCAAGAAGACCAAATGTCATAATAGTAAACAGAAAAATGTCATGCTAAATTGTAAATTTAGCCATTCCAGCACATCAAAGGATGAATATCAAAGAGAAAGTGTACCGAAGAAAATGCATAGAATTGACTAAAGAGTTAAAAATGAGATGCAACATAAAAAAAGTAAAAATAACACCAATCATCGTAGGAGCAGTAAGAACAATCCTGAAAAACTTCGAAAAAAGAATGAAAGAGATTGGAACCAGAAGAATAGGTGAGAAAATACGACGGATCACAACAATAAAATACGGGTGGAATATTCAGCGAAAGCATTGAATACAGAGGCTAATACATATCAGTTCAAACCCTAACCCGCTATATAGAAACGGAAATGATTAAAAACAAAAAGATACACGAACACCACATGGAATCAAGAAAACTGAAACCGTGTACGTGTAAGTTTAATCTCATCCCTCTTAAAAGCGTAGTGTACCGGAACTAAAGAAAATAGTTGTTACGAGTCAAGTAGAATAGAAATACCAAGTAGATAATGCACAAACCAGATCTCCACAGAATGAGTGGGGAAGCTGATTGTCACCTGAATTACAGTTTTGATTAATGGTTGTTGCCAGCAGGAAATCAATGGTAAACGGCTGTTGTTATAATGCAAATTTATTATAAAATGTTATTGAAAGAGGTGGATATTACAGGGGGGAATTGTTTTCGTCCAGAAACCAACGAACGCTGCAAGTTGTTGACAAAGATAAATTTTTGATGATGACCTGTGCGAAAACTCCTAGTGAGTACAATAATACCAATAATAATATATATATTTCCACATATATTATTATTTCATATATGTATGTATGTGTCTATCTATCTATCTATCTATCTATCTATCTATCTTTCTATCTATGTATATATATCAATATATGAATATATATATATCTCAATATATCAATATATCAATTAATATATATATATATATATATATATATATATATATATTTATATACGTTCCTTTTCTTGTATGGATGAAAAGCAGTGATGACTAACGAAGCGTATAAATGTCGAATCACCGTCCCTTGTGACCAATTTCTGCCAAATTAGCTCTCACCGGCTTGCTAGGATGAAAGACACTTTATTCGACACGCCCCTCAACATCTTCATCAAAGATGCTCATTAATTTTAAAACCTCTTTTTCCCTCGGAGTTACCGACTTTTTCCATCATAAAACCGACGTTTTGATTAGCGGATGTGAAGTCGTTATAGGAAATCAAGATGCCCTTACGCCATTTTGCCCTTCATCAAAAAAACAAAAAAACAAAAAAGAAAAACAAAAAAAAAAAAAAAGAAGAAAAAAATCCAACACCTTTTGGATTTTATTCTTGCCTTTTTGAACTTCAGCCTATTCATTCAAAAAAGGTGTCATTTATCACCAATTCACATTAATGTCAAGCATAGGTGTGCCATTTAGCAAATACCAAAAATACCACACTGAAGTGTTTCTAATCATTAATATGGTTATTTTCAACCAAATATATGTACCAGGCATTGCTTGAAAGTCATTTTACTGTTCATTTTTGTTAAGCTCAATTTTCTTAGACCCTGCACTACCGACTAAATTTTAGCTTCTGTCTCATCGCCGCAATGCCGCATCCCTGTATTTGTCTAAGAAATATTTTAATAAAATATCCTTTAATGAACACGTGTGCCCTTTCGATGTACATACTTCCGAATAAACTGTAATCAGTAAAATACCACCCGTATACAGTAGATGTTTCTAGATTCTCGAAAGCCTCCTACTCTATAAGTTTCTTTCCTCACACTCCTTTAAATTTCCTCACTGTTTTCTGCGTCCGTTTCTGTACTAATCTAAAGAAGTTTAAATGTAATGTAAATAAACATCTCCATGGTCAACCCATAACAGCCTCTTTTTTAACACGATTTCAATTAATAGTCCTTTACATGCCAAATATCAATATACGTTGTTTGTTTTAGTGTAAACAAAAAGCTGTTTACTAATGTGATTTAAGATGTTTATTAATGTGATTTAAGATGTTTAATAATGTGATTTAAAATGTTTATTAATGTGATTTAAGATGTTTATTAATGTGATTTAAGATGTTTTATTAATGTGATTTAAGATGTTTATTAATGTGATTTAAGATGTTTAATAATGTGATTTAATATGTTTAATAATGTGATTTAAGATGTTTATTAATGTGATTTAATATGTTTAATAATGTGATTTTAGATGTTTATTAATGTGATTTAATATGTTTAATAATGTGATTTAATATGTTTATTAATGTGATTTAATACGTTTAATAATGTGATTAAAGATGTTTATTAATGTGATTTAATATGTTTAATAATGTGATTAAAGATGTTTATTAATGTGATTAAAGATGTTTATTAATGTGATTTAATACGTTTAATAATGTGATTTTAGATGTTTATTAATGTGATTTAATATGTTTAATAATGTGATTTAATATGTTTAATAATGTAATTAAATATGTTTATTAATGTGATTTAAGATGTTTATTAATGTGATTTAATACGTTTAATAATGTGATTTTAGATGTTTATTAATGTGATTTAATATTTTTAATAATGTGATTTAATATGTTTAATAATGTAATTAAATATGTTTATTAATGTGATTTAAGATGTTTATTAATGTGATTTAATATGTTTAATAATGTGATTTAATATGTTTAATAATGTGATTTAATATGTTTAATAATGTAATTAAATATGTTTATTAATATGATTTAAGATGTTTATTAATGTGATTTAATACGTTTAATAATGTGATTTTAGATGTTTATTAATGTGATTTAATATTTTTAATAATGTGATTTAATATGTTTAATAATGTAATTAAATATGTTTATTAATGTGATTTAAGATGTTTATTAATGTGATTTAATATGTTTAATAATGTGATTTAAGATGTTTATAAATGTGATTTAAGATATTTAATAATGTGATTTAATATGTTTAATAATGTGGTTTAATATGTTTCTCTCTATTTTTCATTTTTCTTATTATTTTGTTTAAGCCAGGGATGGGGCATCCTACCAGATGCCAAACATACGCCTGCTATTTTAGACACTCCAACCGAGAGATCTTTTTAAGATTCTAACCGTCCCTTTAAGTGCAATTGTTTAATAATGTGATTTAATATGTTTAATAATGTGATTTAAGATGTTTAATAATGTGATTTTAGATTTTAATAATGTGATTAAAGATGTTTAATAATGTGATTTAAGATTTTTAATAATGTGATTTAATATGTTTATTAATGTGATTTAATATGTTTAATAATGTGATTTAAGATATTTAATAATGTGATTTAAGATGTTAATAATAGGATTTAAGATGTTTAATAATGTGATTTAAGATGTTAATGATATGATTTAAGATGTTTGATATGTGATTTAATATGTTTAATAATGTGATTAAAGATGTTTATTAATGTGATTTAAGATGTTTATTACTGTAATTTAAGATGTTTAATAATGTGATTTAACATGTTAATAATATGATTTAAGATGTTTAATAATGTGATTTAAGATGTTTATTAATGTGATTTAATATGTTTAATAATGTGATATAATATATTCAATAATGTGATTTAAAATGTTTAATAATGTGATTGAAGATGTTTAATATGTGATTTAAGATGTCTATTAATGTGATTTAATATGTTTAATAATGTGATTTAAGATGTTTTATAATGTGATTTAAAATGTTTAATAATGTCATCTTAAGCATGAATTTTTTATGACGGCACCGTTTTGTTATTAATTTTTCATTGAGCAATTTTTTTTTCAATTAAACTTTTTTGCTGTTTTAAATTACTTTATGTGATTATTGATTGTAATCATCATCATCATCATCATCATCATCATCATCATCATCATCATCATCATCATCATCATCATCATCATCATCATCATCTATACCGTGGCATGAATGACCTGGGAGCCAACTTTATGCAACTTAGTCTGCTACTCAGGTCGATTTTCGGATGTTGTGCTTCCATCTCTTTCTTACTCTGTCCTTCGTTCTTTCGTACCTATATAGTTCCTTACAGAATTGTTTTTTTCGAAACGTGTGACATGGCCGTGACACTCAATTTTACTCCTTTTAACAGTGATCAGACACTCCTTATGAAACTATACTTCTGGCATGAGTATTTTTCACTTTCTCGTTAGAAATGTAAAATGGATGGTCGCGTTCAATGCTGTCAACACTAAGTTCCTTTCCTTTAATAACTACAAGAAACCTTCGAACCACTAATAGACATAGCTAATGATACATTACCTGAAAGTACTTAATTCAAACACCTCGGCTTAACATTCACGGGGAACATGAGTTAAACCAGATAAATTGAGGGCATTGCCAAGGCTGCTACAAAAAGGGTGGACTCTCTCTATCATGATAGAAAGTTACGCCTGAGAGTATACTGTACATGTACAAGGCCACCGTTCACCCATTAATGGAGAATTGTTTCCACATCTTACACAGTAGACATCTCTAAATGACTAAATGCCTTCTACTCTAATAGTTTCTTCTCTGGGACTGCTAGACTTTGGAATTCCATTCCGGGTACCTGTTCCCTGACTGTACTGACATGCAGAAGTTCAAGTGAAATGTAAACAAACATCTTGCTGATTAACTCCCTACATAATACCCCTAAAAATTATATCCCAGCTAGTAGCCGACTACATCAAAGGTGAAATGTACCTTGTTTTGGGTGAAAATGCAATTAAAAATGTACGAGAACTAAATGATTTTTTTTAGAAGCACATTATCTCTAAAGCACGTATTCTCTCAAGATTGAAAGTTAGGTTCCGGGACTCACATGTATACATTTATATGAAGATGAATAAGAAGGGCATCGATCTGATTTTTTTGCTGATATTTTTCTCATTTCATAAGTGCATTAGTTTGGATGGTGAAGCTGTTGTCTGTGCAAGTCTTACAAAGACTTCAGCTTGAATCTTAAATTCATCACAATTGTCCCAAGGTACTTTGATATTTTGACGGCTTTCAGTTTATCGTCTTTAAAATCTATATTTTGGCTGATGCCGGTTGTATAATTGGCCATCACATTGGTCTTTTCGACATGCATCTCAATGACGTAGGCTGTCAAAGCTTTCTACTAGGTCGACAGTTCTTGTTCAGTCGCTTCGAATTTTAGTTCGTGATTATTCTACTTTTGGTCGGATATATATATATATATATATATATATATATATATATATATATATATATATATACACCACACACAGTCGCTTCGAATTTTAGTTCGTGATTATTCCACTTTTGGTCGGATATATATATATATATATATATATATATATATATATTAGTGTTGAGATGATTAATCTGAATAGAAATTTGGAATCGAAGAAATTGGAACATTTTGACATATCGAAATTTTCGAATAGTGATTATTCTACTTTTGATCGGATATATATATATATATATATATATATACACCACAAACAAACCATTCGCTTTCCATCTCTTTGTATATATATATATATATATATATATATATATATATATATATATATATATATATATATATATATATTAGTGTTGAGATGATTAATCTGAATAGAAATTTGGAATCGAAGAAATTGGAACATTTTGACATATCGAAATTAGAAAAATTTATGCTAATTTTCCAATTCAAAAACGATTCCTCACATTACCCGTTTATCTGATTTTGCTTTAAACAAGACTTTTCATAGTAGGCAGTAATAATCTAATAATAAATATTTGTTAATTTTAAACTAGCAGTATAACTAAAACCAATAGATAACTCCCCACATTTGGGATTTTACGTTTAAGAAAATATATGCATATTTAACATGTGTTGTTTTTATGGTAATCGGAAAAAATGAAAATTTTATAATTAAATATTTAGAGATTTTTAAAAATTCGGAACCGGAATCAATAATTGTATCGGAATCGGGGATTCCGTTGAGAATTGGTAATTGCATAGGAATCGGGAAAATATTGGAATCGTCCCATCATTAATTTATATATTACCACGCACACACATATGCATATGACATAACATTTTAAAGGAAGATTTATACGTACAAAAAAATAATTTTTGAAACAGATAATTGTGTTGTTTACTTAAAACGTTTAAAAATAATCATAAATACATTATTTTGTGATTTTATTTAATAAAATTCCGTTCACCTTCAAATATATAATTCACCTACATACCAGAATCAGGTTATCCATGTTCATATTGGAAGTTATTTTTAGAAATTAATTAGTGGTGCTCTTTACTCTTCTTTTTAAAATTAACTGAGATTTGTAGAGCTAGGAAACCAAATATCGAGGTCATGTCTAGACTTTCCATTAGGTTAAACAATTATTGTTCGTCTCTGTAAGACCATTGATGTCGGCGGCAAACCATGAGTACGTATTTTTCGTACCTTCGAAGTTTACTGTACCTTAATGTGCTACTTGTGAGACAATAATGTTCAACTCCCAATATGGTTTAATAAGTGTAGGGGGATACGAACAGAGTTGTCGCACTCAGACTGTCATAACAAACCAATGTTTCACTGAAGTTAACTACACTACCGCCTACAATACATTTGCGAGTAACTTTTACGCTTAAATTCATATCCATCCGTAGCCGAGATTGAACTCACTACACGAGTTTTTAGTGTAATTCGAATCTTGTCGGCGTGCCTACTACGGTTTAAGAGAGTCCCATCTACCATCGAGAGAAGGATATACCGCGCCAGTTTCTCAACTTGATATTTTACCTCGCGGCAAACGCTAAAATTACTCTAATGGGACTAAAATACTTTCAGTATTTTTAGTAACTATTATCCAAAAATAAAACGACTGACAATTGAACTAAAAACCGAAATTCATTACGGTGAATTTAATTTTATAATTGAATCATTTTTTTAAATCGGATTTGTATAAACTTTGGACTTTAGGCTATTTTAGTTTTAGGTTCAATGCATAATATTTGATTAATTGTAAATAGAGTCCTTATTCACAAACGAGAAGTAGTCACGCAATTTTAATAATGCAGTAAATGGTATGTTATTTATGTTATTGAATCATATAATTTTTATGTAATTTTGAAAAGCATTTAATAATCTTGTTGCTATTATAGGAATTTAATTTTGTAAATATTTGTTTTCACTTTAATTATTAATGTCTGTAGCATATGAAGTTTATGCTTTTTAGTTGTATCTTAGAGAATAAATGTGCTGCGCATTGAACGTTTTGGAAATTGGATAAAAGGATACAAGCAAGAGAAGTAACAAGAAAATTTGCAAAAATAACAAATACGTAGCAGGAATTGTCTATATTATTTAATGAAACATGTCTAACGGGAAGAACACTGCTTTAACACACACACACACACACGCACACACACACACACACATATATATATATATATATGATAATTGTAGATTTCACGAATTAGTAAGGCAGATCTGGGCTGATGCATAAGGAGAAACCTAGTCTAATTGTTTTCTACAAATCTCTAGCCACAGCATTGCATATTTATTTTTGTTTTCCACTTATTTTCACAGAGTGTGTTCCAATAAACATACTGCACCTATACTTTCTCAACGTAAATATCAACTCGAATAGCAGCGAAATCGCAAGCTGTCATTGTAGAGTTCCCCAGTTGCCGAAAATGTTGCTAGTTTAATAGCTTCTTTGCTTGGAAAGCTTGCCTTTGAAATACCTAATTCCAGTTTCCCCGATAGTGTTCACATGCAGTAATCCAAATGTAATATAAACAAACGTCCTGCTGCACAACTTCCTACTTAGGATGTTCTTTTAAATATGGCCCTTTCTGTCACTCTTAATATTAGTCTGTCCGACGCGCGATAAACTACCATTTTCATCAAAAGCATGCCAAGTGCTCTAATCTACGCTCCTTGCTAAACTTTCACAAATAACACTCGTCTAACTACAACCACTGTCAACAATTTCTCCACTCCCTGTCTGTGCCTTAAATTAAACGTGGATTCCATGAATAAAGCTTCTTTTCTAGAATTACCCACCTGTGAAACTCCCTTCTTGTGGCTTTCTTTCCAGCCGACTGCAATATCGTCGTCTCCAAATCCAATGTAGACAAATTCTTGCTCCTCGCAAATAATAAAATTATGCAAAATTGCAACTACTTACGATTACTATGCTGTTATGCCACTGATTACCATACACTTAATAACCTTGAGTGGCGATCAGGCCTTGATAAATAGTGACTTACTTGTAAAACAAACGTCATGCAAATTATAATTATACATTCAAAGCATATTTGTTTTTAATTGTTTTCCATACAAGTTAAAATAAGGTAAAAAAATAATTGATTACTAAATATATATGCATACGTAAATCTATAAGGTTAATTTATCTAAGACTTTGAACTTTAATATTTTAATTGAAATAAAGGTCATTTCTTGCAAAAAGAGATTTATTAAATGCAGATGTCTAAATTTAATTAAGATTTCGTAACAAAATTGTTGCACTTATAAATTTATAGAAATCGAAATTGCACAAAAATATATTTGTTTGGATTTAGTTTTCCGTCTTTGTTACACAAACCAATTTTTACGCATTTCAGTATTTCATTGCCGAAACAGAATTCCTCCTCTTTTTGAAATGGGACTCAACAAATTACATGTCATACAAATTGCGTGATTAAATTCAAGAATACTGTTTATCCCCCTTCTTTTTATGTCTCTCTCTCTCTCTCTTTCCTTATCTGTCTCGTTCTCTCTCTTTCTCCACACGCGCGCGCACACGCACACACACACACACGCGTGCACACACACGCGCACACTGTATATATGTGTATATATATATATTTAGGTATAAATGCACTTTCCTAAATAAGTGAATTCATTCAAAAACGTATCGCAAAAATAAAAACAAATAACATCTAAATAAATCGCGATATATCCAAATAGTCGGCGACATGGACACGCGAGTAAAGAGGTCAGGCTCATTACCGTGGGGTCCCGATTTCGAATCTCGCTAGATGCAGCCACTCTGATGAGTCGTAGATGACGAAACAGGTGTCAGTGGGGAATTGTATTTTAAAAACAATATATACCGCTCCCCATGCGGAGGTAGCAAATTGGTTAAAGGGAAAATTATTCCCAACTCGCTTTTAGATAAAAATGCACTTTCGTAAATAATTGAATTCATTCAAAAATGTATTGCAAAAAACAAATATATATATATATATATATATATATATATATTTCTTTTTCTATGTTATCAACGAAAGAAATGACCGAATTCGTTTGCTGGAGAAAATCGTAATTTTCATACTGATCGAAACAGCCATATCTGTAGCGCTTTTGTGTCTATTTATATGGACGTAAATATGAATAGGTATATATAACGTTATTGTTCTTTGCTTTTTACTTTTTACTTTAAAGAAAGTGAAAATAGGCGGAAAAAGTACTTAGCCAAGAACAACAACATTCAGTGATCATAATGGTTACGTTTCCAACCCGTTTCACTGACCAACTTGGACAACACGCATCATTTTTAGATCTGTTTCTGACCACAGTTCCCCAGGACTGTGTTACAAATGCCCACAGCCCACTTGGGAATGCTGATCATGTAGTGATAATAGTTGAAATCGCCCTAAACTCTAGAGCCATAACGGAAGAGACATTGTTCAAAACAACGAGATATTATAAAAAGTCTGACTGGGAAGTTATCAGGAATCCCATCAGAGACGCCCCATGGCGAAATATCTTCCTGCTGAACAGTGCGCAAATGGTTCAAAACAGCAATTAAAGCACATGTTCCCACGGGAAAATTTTATATCAAGCTCCACTCTCCCCAATGGTTTACTTCTACTTGTGCAGCTGCCATCGCGCAAATGCAGCATGCGTACCGCAAATTTAACCGACTTAAGTCCAATTTCAAACAGACAGAAGTATATAGAAGCCAGAAATAACTCTAAGAAAGAAATAGTGACAGCTAAGAGAGAATATACTGAAACCACCAAAAAACGCATCGAAGCACCGAAATTGGGTACCTGTGATTTCTGGAAAATCTACAACAGTGTAGTAAATAATCGGCAATCAACAATTCCCCCACTATCCAACAATCATGAGATTGTTTGCTCAGCAACCGAGAAGGCTAACATGCTTGCCAGTCGGTTTGCCTCCAACTCCACACTCGACTCTGCTAACCACCTCCTCCCAGACTTTCCTTTGCGGACAGACGCCACACTAGACGATCTGAAAATCACCCCTTCTCAGGTGCATGCTATCATAAAAAATCTTGACACTTCAAAAACATGTGGACCTGATCTCATCCCGGCTGTGCTATTAAAAAGTGCTCCGCCGAAGTAGTTCCGGTTCTCTCCAAAGTTTACAACAAATGCCTTAATGAATCTTGCTTTCCTGCATGCTGAAAAACTGCTTCGATAGTACCAGTTTTCAAGAATTCTGGCGAAAAACCTTACCCAGTTAATTACCGTCGGATTAGACTCCTCCCACTTTTGCTAAAATATCTGAGTCCATAATTAACCAAGCTCTAGTCCATCACCTTACGGATGCTAGACTTCTGACCGACCAACAATATGGATTTAGGCAAGCCCATTCCAAGGCAGCTGTGATCTCTGACCGTATATAGCATTCACTTGACAAAGCAGGGCAGGGTAGAGCGGTAGCTCTAGATATATCTAAGGCTTTTAACAGAGTATGGCATGAAGGTCTTCTCAGGAAAGTCAGATCATACGGTATCACTGGTAGAATACTTAACATAATTAAATCCTTCTTAGATAAGAGAAAAATCCAGGTTGTCCTCGATGGTCGTACATCCAAACAATATGATATAAATGCGGAAGTGCCTCAGGGGTCTATCCTTGGACCTCTATTATTCTTAATATTCATAAATGACCTCTCTGACAAAATTGTATTTGAGATGGGTATATATGCTGATGACACCACGCTCTATAACAGACACGACAGGAAAACAAATGAACCCATATCTAAAGAGATGGCAGAAACACTAGAGGACGACCTCCAATCTGTAGTGGAATGGGGTAAAAAATGGATGGTCACATTCAATGCTGCCAATATTTCGAAACATTTAGAAATCTTCCCCCTTCTTGGAAACATCTTCTATCGTGAAAATGGTCAACAAAAAGGCTATTCTACATTATGAATATAAAAAAGGCCGCTACATATATTAATATTCTTATTAGATTTTAATACGCCGTAATGAGGTTAACACATCGGTTCCCGCCAGATGACCGAATTAAAGCAACAATGAGCCTGGCTAGTACACATGGATGACCATCTATCAATTTTATGCGCTGTATATACCGCGCCTGGACATGGAAATTCTCAGATTCGTATCTAGAATACGTGTTTAATCCATTGGGAGAGTTGCCCCCTCAGTTTTTGTTGAAACATGCATTTAGAAAAAGAAAAACTCTGAGGTCTACTGTCTTCTCTGTCTTGTACCGACTGGGATTAACACTTGTACCAAAAAAATTTGAGATTGGTTTTGCACAAAGCCTTCACCACTATAAACAAATCATGTGTGTGGATTTCTGGACAACTTCGCTCTTATGGCCTGAAATTACAGGTGAAAGTACAGATAAGCTTAAAAATGCTCTCCCTCCCAATATTAAGAATGGCTTTCTAAATAACGTTTTATTTCAGCATAATCTCTATTCCATAATAGTAAAATACTATCCCCCTCCTTATATTAACAGAAGATAATGACGTCATCATCTGAAGTGAACACGTAAGACTATCATTCCCCCTACTCGAAAATAAGGAGGAGGTTATGCCTGGGATCTCATTAAAAACTCACCAAATCTATTAACTCACATTTCGTATAATATTAATGTTCACAATGTGGAATGGTTAACTCACTCAAACAAGACCGATGATGAGGGGAGGTTCTGTCATGATTTCTCCATTGCTTATGACCTCACTCAGATTGTTCACGAACCCACCCGTGTTCTCGATACTGACGGGCGGTATGCAAGTCTCCTAGACCTCTTTCTCACAAGTTGTCCTGAACTGTGTTCAGCTTCTGTTCTGTCTCCACTTGGATCTTCCGACCACTCAGTTGTATCAGTTAAGATAAAAATCAAATCTAATAAGTCCCCAGATGTACCTCTCCATCGTACAGCATATCGATACTCTATGGGTGACTGCGATAGCTTCTGCACATTAATATCAGATCTACCTCTGCGTTCCATGTTTAAAAAGGATGTGTCTATAGTATCATACCTGACAGAATGGTTAATTGTAGGTATAGACCGTTTCATACCCTCGATAAAATTCCAACAAAAACCTAATAGCCAGCCGTGGTTCTCTCCGGAATGTGCTGCTGCCATTGCGCACAGAAATAACTTTTTCCGTTGCTTCCAACGTAATAGATGTACTGAGACTAAAGCCGCTTTCAGAATTGCCAGCAACCACTGTAAAAAGTAATAAAGAACGCAAGAGAGTTGTATGCACAGCCCGTCAAGTCCAAAGTAGCTGAGCAGCGGCTTGGTTCCCACCAGATTTGGCAAATAGCAAACAGAACCCTGAACAGTAGCGTGTGCTCTATCATATTATATATAAATGGACCTGAGGTAATCTCGTCAGCATCAGACAAAGCCAAACTCTTTGCCAAGAACTTTGTAGCTAATTCTAACCTTTCGGACCAAGGCTACCAACCTCCAGTAATTCCTACTGTATCAAAAAACATGCTATGTGATATACAAATATTAGTACGTGATGTTGCCAAGCTAATCAAAATCCTTGATTCCAGTAAAGCAACAGACCCTGACAGTATTCCAATTACAGTACTCAAAAGACTTTAACCAAAACTTGCGCCCATCCTTACAAAACTGTTTAAACGTTGTCTTAAGGAGAATTGCATCCCGTCACCTTGAAAAATCTCATCAGTATGCCCCGTGTTTAAGAATTCAGGTGATCGCTCATCTCCCTCACAGTACAGGCCAATAAGTCTCCTGTGCGTCATGAGTAAGTTGCTGGAATCTGTGTTAAATAGAGAAGTAATCAACCATCTCAGTAAAAATAACCTTCTTAGTGAGACGCAATATGGTTTCCGTTCTGCTAGATCTACAGCAGATGTGCTTACAATTATATCTCATAAAATTAGCAAATCTCTCGGCGGAGGATACCTTTCTAGGGCAATTGCTCTTGACATATCAAAGGCCTTTGATAGAGTATGGCATAAATGTTTGCTTCACAAGAACTCCAGCTACGGTATAGCTGGAAATTTCTTCTCAGTTATTAAATCATTTCTCTCTGATAGGTTCGCAAGAGTAGTGGTTGATAAGCAAAAATCAGAAGCTCTTAGTATTAACGCTAGAGTCCCTCAGGGGTCAATCCTGGGCCCAACTCTCTTCCTGATCTATATTAATAATCTTCCAAATCACATCCTTACATTATTCGTAGACATCTATGCTGATGACACTACTATCTATGGTAGCACATCTAAGACTAAACGACCAAGTTCTCTCTGATTCTCTCTCCTCTGATCTTGAGCAAGTGGTACAATGGGGCAAAAGATGGCTTGTTACTTTTAATGCATCTAAAACTAAGCTTTTATCTTTACATCATCAACGCTCTGATCCCCATCTGCCATCAATTGAAATGATTGGCTCTCGTCTTGGGGAGGCCTCATGTTTTGACAAGCTTCTGGGCTTGACCTTTACTCCTGATTTTAAATGGAACACATACATCAAATCTGTTGCCAAGGCCGCTGGAAAAATGGTGGGATCCTTCTATCGATCCAGTAGATATCTCACTGCTGATGCAGTTCTCTATACAAGAACCAGGTACGTCCAAGGATGGAGTACTGTTGCCACATCTAGGCAGGACCTGCTAGAAAGGACTTATCCTGCCTTGATAGAGTTCAAAATAAACTTCGTAGACTTTTCTCTTCCCTGCAACCA
Source organism: Euprymna scolopes (assembly GCF_053919585.1). Taxonomy (NCBI): domain Eukaryota; kingdom Metazoa; phylum Mollusca; class Cephalopoda; order Sepiida; family Sepiolidae; genus Euprymna; species Euprymna scolopes. The sequence continues at coordinate 40,308,285 of NC_136515.1, forward strand.
ACTTTTCACAGAAGAGATGTAGTGAGTTTGTCCTGTTTTATCGTCATTTTCATGGCAGGGGCTCGGCTGACCTCCATTCTATGGCCCCCTCTCGCCAAACTCTCACAAGAAACACCCGTCTAGCAGAAAACACTATCACTAGTTTCCCCCACTCTTTATCTGTGACTACACCAAAGCGTAGATTCCATGAGCAAAGCTTCTTTCTTAGAACTGCACGCCTATGGAATTGTCTTCCGTTTTTCTACTTTCCAGCTGACTACTAAGTTTTTGATGAGCCGTTCCATATAAGTTAACACATTTACCGAATCTCCATTACTAACGGTTACTATATTATCCAATTTCTACTGTACACTCTTTAACCCTTATCCTCGAGTGACCTCTTGGCCTTGATAAATGGTGATGCTTATGTAAAAATTTTTTTTAACTATAAGGCTTTAGAGAAACAAATGTTTATTAACTCATATTATGCCTTCCCCCTTACCTCCGTAATGTTTGGGTTTACGAATCGAACGTTTAGAGTTTCATATAGAACTGCATTATTTACATTTTAAAATATAGTCATTTTTATCTTCGAAGGTGCTTTATTCCAGTATTAAAAGTCGCCATGATAGAGCGCTGACGTCATTTCCGGTCATTAGTCAGCATTTTTTCGAAAATGTATAAAATAACATTAGCCATAGTTTTATATAGTATTTAACGTTAAAATGTCACAAAACTTTTGGAACCCCCATACAGAAAACTGGCCAGATGACGAACTTACAGGTGACTGTTCGGGCCAAAATTTCGATATTTTTCGTCCGAGAGTTTAAAGATTAAAATGATACCAAATTTGTCAATGTTGGTTGGGTCTGTCGAAAGTTTTAGGCGAACATACAAACATACATACACACTAACAGACGTTTGATATCAATATATGTATAGATTAATTCAATAATTTATTCAATTTTTATCATATTTATATGTTTTCTCATCAAATCTTTATTAAATTTGATTTTATATTACGTTTTAAATTGTCATTATATATGTTATTATATAAATATACAGGTAATTATACGCACATAGACATGCACGCATTTCTATATATACACACAAATATAATATAATAAAATATGATATAATATAATATGATATAATATAATATAATATAATATATATATATTATATGTATATATATATATATATATATATATATATATATATATATATATATATATATATATATATATATATATATATATATATATACGATATCGGGTTCAACAGAACAGAGAAGAAAAACAGGATGAAATACAAATACTCTATGAACAGAAATTTGAATAATTCAAGTAATTTATGAAGCAACCGTACCCATGTAAAATAATTTAAAATATTCCCTGGCAAATATACCCGGTGCACCAAGTACAAAACATACAAACAAATGCACTTAAATGGGCGGTTAAAATCTCAAAAAAGATCTCTCGGTTGAAATATTTGAGGTAACAGGTGAATGTCTGGAACACAGGATGATGTCGCATTTCTATTAAGATCAAAATGATAAAAAACATTAAAAAAAAGAAAAGAAACATGTGTCAACCTATTTTGTTCAGGTATCTGCAAAATCAAAGTAAAGCATTCATTTATAAATGTTTGTATATGACAATACAATGCTTTTGTGTAATACAGGGTGACCCCCCCCCAAAAAAAAAACAAAAAAAAACAAAACCTAAATGGGGGCCATCTAGAACCATATGCTGTAGAAAGGAGGGAAAATTGCAAAAGAACCTAGTGTTTTCATGTGATGTTTTGAATCTAATAAACTAGCTATGACCAAAGTTTCATTTCATTCGGACAAAACACTAAGAAACGGGGCCTAATTAGACTTGGGTCACGTTTTTTGGGGTCACCCTGTATTCTGTTTTTCTGATACGAATAACGCGTACTATATAATATATGCATAAGTAATAAAAAATATAAAATCTTAATTATTTTCAACTCTACTTTCATTGAGTGAAACGTCACAGTTTAAAAAATATATACGTAAAAAGCGGTTGAGTAGATCTAATTATAGTCGTCACGTAACGAATTTGATTACAAGTTTAAATTCAAAGAAACTGACATTGCAGGAAATTATATTTCTTTGTTGCAGAAATGAATCTTTACACATTTCAATATTTCGAATAAGTTTTATCTAATTTATATTTCAGATAAAATCAAACCCAACATTATTACAGTCGAGTTGCGCTATTAAATTCAAGAATGTGGCTTACCTGTATATTTTGACATATTTAATATAAGGATCGTACATCCTATACAGATTCCCAATATATATATATATATATATATATATATATATATATATATATATATATGTGAACGTATCTGTGTACATTTCCCTACGCAATAACTCTGTCAATTTTTAGTTACAGACTCGAAATTTTATATACAGATTACTGAGATTTGGGAAAATCGATGTGATCGGTTTTTGGACACAAATTTGGCGATTAAGGTGTCAAAGTTCAACGATTTGACCTTTGAGAACTCTACCAAACTCCTCCGACAATTTTGTGTCTACGCACTTGAAATTTTAGATATAGGTTCTTTGGACATGGATCTAACTTAATAAGTTGATTAGAGCCTAAAACAATAAATGTTAAGGAGTCAAAAAAGGGATCAAAGTAAAAAAAAATGACCTCTGCAATCTCTTCCAAATTACTCAGGAAATTTCTGGTCTAAATATTTGAAATTTTACATAAAGCGTATTCAGAGATAGGGCAAGCTTTTTCATCAGTTTGGGTCGAAAATTTTTAGTTACCAATATATAAATGTATGTATGTGCGTATGTATGTCTGTTTGCATGTCTACCTTAAACTTTCAATAGAGGCGATGGATTTTCTCAAGATTAGTATCGTCTTAAAGTTCGACCTTTCATACGATAAATATCGAAAAATTGGCTAAAAATATTAATATTTTCCCCTTCAACTAGGCACTTTTCTACAGGGGGCACTTTTTTTCGCCGATATTTTTGAAAGTTATCCTCTCCTTTAGATTGTCTAGCCTTAATTTTAAACAATGTCGCTTCCAGTCGTAACAGCATAAACGTTAGGTTTTACCCCGTTCTTTTCCTCCTTTGCGGTACGTGTTCGAGCCTGCCTACCTACTACCACCTTTTTTGTTTGCTCAACATACACATTCAAACACCCGGGCAACGCCGGACTGAAATGCTAGTATATATATAAAAGTGAAAGTGTCTGGGTGTCTGTGTACATTTCCCTACGCAATAACTCTGTCAATTTTAAGCCTACGCGGTACGTGTTCGAGCCTGTCTTCCTACTTCCACATTTTTTTTGTTTTTGTTCAACTGATACATCCAAACACCCGGGCAGCGCCGGGCCGAAATGCTAGTATATATATATATATATATATATATATATATATATATATATATATATATATAGTGCCCAAAACATCACAAGAGTTTTGAACTTAAATAGATCATTTATTTTTAATCATACATTTCTGTAATTTTAACACAATCTAGCGAAGACATTAGGTGTTTTTTTTTTAAATAAATGCAATATTCAAACAATCTTTATTCATGAAAAATATATTTTAAATGTTGCCTATTTTGTGCTTTTTCCAAAACATAATTCATAACAGATTACAGAATCTCTGGATTGCAATTTTACTCCCTTATTTCGTTCCGCGAGCTGACAGGCATCGAAACGCCAAACCCCAAACATTGAAAGAATTGAAAGAAAACATCAGGAATTGTCCACAGAAAGAAGCTACGAATTTAGAAAATTCTAAAGAAATCAGAGTAATAAACTGGATTTTACAATTAATCAAGTGGGTGAGAAATTTAAAGTATGCAAATTTACGACGATATAAAACAGGCTGGAGGCTGGCATATGATGTCAGACGTATCAAATTAAAAATTTTCGGGACTCAGTTCAAAAAGGGGAAACCGGAGTTTGGTTCACCAACTCAGTGATGAACTTGTAGGTATATAAGATACTAGTAGATATGAGAAGGAGTTAACCGTATTCGCAGCAGCATATCCGCATCTGTTTAATTATTTCATCTCATGTTATCTGGAAATTTTAGCCAGAGGAATTTCAGCATTGCAATCTTGGGAAGAGTGTTATCAGCATCATTGCGAAGGTTTCTTATTGTTGTTAACGGAAAACGGATTTATCTTGATAAAATCAAATGTGATCATCCATTTTTGGCCCAATTATATTATCTGCTGGAAGTCGTTTTCTAAGGATTCAGTAATTGCCTTTGATATGTTGGCATTCGATTTACCTTCATAGCGGAAATAGAGCGTGTGTCATGAAAATATTTCGATTTCAGATGTGATTGCATTGGGAGTTTATCGTTTATAATTATTATGAATAATATAGGATCAATTATCGATACTTGGGAAACACCCTCGTTGATGAGATTATGTTTAGTTGACAATCGAGACGGAGGCGATTTTTCTTGCAACTAAAGAAGGTCTGATTATATTAAATGATCGTCCAGAAATATCGTACGAGTTGATTACTTTGAGCAGGTTTTCATACTGAAATTTGAGTCTTACGAATATCTTGCGCTCTAGATTCACATTCATCATTCAATGTTTAGTATATACGTTCAGAGATGATCGCTAAAATATTAAAATCAGAACAGGATGCGCTAAAGTAATGTTCTAGCAAGCAAGTGGACAAGATACTGTAAAGTATCTTTTACAGTGTTTCAGGAAAACAAGGGCAGCTCAACAAATCATTTATTAGTAACTATAGCGGGTGTAATATTTATATATTACACTCAGTGTGCATATATAATTAATTAAGGACTGAACTTATGGAAAAACAGCATCTCCGGACGATGTCTTTAGCTATTTATAACTAGTTGAGTGAAACATACCCATGACTGTGTAGCGATACCTAAATGTTTATGTAAAAACAAATAAAAAAGTATATGTATGCATGTGTATGTATATGTGTGTGTGCAAAAGGGCCGTTGCAAAAGTAAAGCTGCCTATATTTTAACTGAAAAAGTTGAAGAGGATCCACAAAGAATAGCGTTGTGCCGAGCGAATTTATTTTTCTTCATCGGTACAGCCATTTTTATTTCCAGGAATCCAATTACACAACTATACTTTTGATGCACGTTCACATCGTCAATATATCTGTGACAGAGTGATGAACTTTTAATGCATAAATATACCAGTTCAGTCATTATTACAATGTACATTGCAATATCTTCTGACGCATTCGAGCAGAAAAATAGGAAACATTACTTTTGGGACGCTCTTCTTATATATGTGTGTGTAAGTTTAAGCAATCAATTAAGTTGGAATATATTATTAAAATGGGATTCAAACCAATAATTGTTACAGGTGCTCAATACAAAGTAGAAAGTTATAAATGAACTAGCAATAACCGTATACAGGCGTTGCCCGTTGGAATTAAGGACAGCTTCTATGAAGCCCACTCCCACTGTAAACACTTTAAATTACGGTTGTCAGACCTTCAAAATAGCGTCTGTGTCTCAAATGAAATAATATTGCTTCCACAGTCGGGCATTTTTTGGCAGTGGCAGTTAGTGGCAGCCACCGAATACCGTTGTTAGGACTGGGGTTGCTGGCGAGTAGTGTTAGTCTGGCGTGTACTGTCGTTTACTAGTAGCCACTGGCTTCCTTTTTAACTAGCAGTCAGTGGCGGTCATGATCAGCATCAGCCTCCATTTGACTGTTACTATCCACTAGCTTCCTCTAGCGGGTAGTGATAACTGTCAGTTAGTGCTGTTGGAAGACGGTTGCTTGCATTTTCTCGTGTTTACTCGTAAACACTGGCTGCCATTCCAACTGTGTCATCGCGGTAGGGAACGTTCACATGCCTCCCTGCAGTATTTTAGTCCACAATATGTTATAGTCTACACTGCACTGTAGAGAACCTTCGGTTTATTTTATAAAATTATTTTTATATTTATAAATAGTGGTTTGAATAAAAGTTTAAAATTAAAATATCAACTATCATGCTTCGTTCGTGCTCTAAACAGAAGCATTCCTTTCAAACGCGCCACTTTATAATACAGAACCTACTGTTGAATTTCTGACTGTACTGCTTGTGCGGTGATAATTGCTTACATTTAAGTTTGAATAAAAAATCAAGTATCATTGTGCAATTTTGCTTTAAACATATCTGCCATATCAAAAAATCTACTGTTGATTTTATATGCCGGGCCTTTTTGCTTGTGTGGTAATAAAAGTTTCCCATTGCACTTGGGATGTTAGGTTGTATAAGGTCTAAAATCTTGCGAGAATCGCCTGTTCCTTCTTTCATCGAATTATTTCGATCATCGATTATCGATACTTATCGAAGAATCGAAGACATTCCGATACAAATCATATCTAAGAAAACTGTCAGTCGCCAGTCACATAAAGAACGTTCAAATAAAATTTCATAAAAATCGAGCCAGCCGGGCAAACTAGCCGCCCTCGCTAGTACTTAAAATAGTTTATATTCTAAATATTTTATATTTTTTTAATAGTCCAAGGGATTTTTTTATAAATAGAAATGTATAAAAATTTAAATACTTTTGGAAATATGACATACAATATATAAAATCAATAATGGGTTCTTTGGTATGATAGAGGTGTGTTCTAAATGAATGTTTCTGCATTTTAAAGTTAAATTTCAAATTATCTGACCCATTATCAACTGAAAAGCAAAACTATATATTTAAGGAGAATTTAAAATTTGAGATTAGTGTCGCAGATAATTTAAAAGAAAATCATAATTAAATCCATTAATAGCATGTCGTCTGAAACATCATAGTATTAATATTTACAAATTAGGTTTTCTTATTCGACTGATTCTCACGTGTTCAAACAAGTGAAATAAAAAGCAAAGCACAATAATAAGTAAAACTGCCGAGGCATTGTTTTCTAGTAAACATTGCTTAATTTCGGTTTCTGATTTCAATACCAGAAGCTGTCAATCAAGTAGATTGTTCCCTTTTAAGCTATAATTATTTTTTCAAGTTTTTCAGAGTGTTCAAATGTATTTGCCTATAAAGGAGGAGTTTTAGCTGAATATTCTTTTCAACTTGACAAACTTCTCATATTTTCCCATTGTGTATTGCATCACAAATGTTAATAAACTCACTTTAAGATATTCGTCTATAATTGTTTTTCGTTTTGTCATTTTTATTTATCCACTTTTGCCATTTCACCGTTGTCATTTTACTCTGCCATTTTTTCCGTTGCTATTGTTACCACCGCCAGTTTATCATGAAGTCATATACCCATATGTTTAGTTAACCGTTAGTAACTGTTGCAGTGAATGGTCTCTATGTTTGTTTGATAAATTGATTTGAAAATAAGCCTGCCCGAATCGCTTTGGTTTAAACAAATTTTGTGGTAACTAGATGCAACATATATATATATATATATATATATATATATATATATATATATATATATATATATATATATGTGTGTGTGTGTGTATATATGTATATGTATAAAGCTGAACGTCTGTGTGTGTGTCTGGTCACGAATAGGCTCCTATATGGTTGACTATTATAGACGACTAATCACATATAATGATAGAAGATGTATCGAGACACAGGAATGTGTATGTTTGACCTGGCAAAATAATGATTCATTAAAATTGTGCGGTCTGCGTACGCGCCTGGTTCACAAAGTATGGAACAAAAATTAAAAATTAAAAAAAAAACATTTATAAGTGTTTTTGATATAGATGTACATAAGAATACTTTGATAAGTATGTTTTAACTTAAATAGGGATGGTATAATAAAATTGTGGGTTCTGCGTTCGCGCCTGGCCTCCATAGAATGGGAATAGGCACAAACTTTAATAAAGACTTTTCATATCTATCTGCGTAAGCATAACTTTGTTAATTATGTTTCAGTTTGAAGAAATATGGTATAATAAAATTATTGGGTGTTCGTTCGAGCCTGACCTCCATAGAATGGAAATGTGTTACAAAGTTTAACAAGCTTTTTTAATATATATCCACAGAATATTGTGATAAGTGTTTCAGTGTGAACATGTATGGTATAATAAATTATGGGGTTTATCTATTTTGCTTTTACTTTCATCGTATTTTGCTTTGGTTTTGATACCCCCAAATTCAAAGCCATCTCTTTACAACTCTTCCTTTTCATAACCTATCATACTTTCATAAATCAGAGTCCATTTTCTGTAGGCTGTTTTTGAACCCAGTCAACGAGGGGTACTTTTGCTAATATATATATATATATATATATATATATATATATATATATATATATATATATATATATATATGTATATATAAATCCCTCGAATCAAATGAAGTATAGGTTATTTAATCAGTTGCATTCAAGTTAGCTTAAATTTGAGGGTTTTGTAAAAATGACAAGTGCGGACATTTTTTTTTAGCAAGTATAATAACTTTACTTCGTTTTAACTTCTCAGAAATCAAGGAGCCCACTTCCTAGGGTATACACTTGATATGAGATACATATACATCCGAATGTTTAACTAAATTCCCCTCTACATTTCAAACGTGGAGTTAGAAAAGAAGTAATGAGCAAATTTTCATCTGCTGAATCGACCAATAAAGAATATTATAGCATATCAATAATTCATCTCGTTAGGTGCAATATCCAGCTTTGTACTGTTTCTTTGTTTTTAATATTTGGTCAGATTTTACTTGTATCTTCTTATCAAATTGCCATGACAATTTATTTTACTGAAAACCGAAGATATTCGAGAACAGTGTATAGTAGTGGAATTCAAACTCTCTCTCTCTTTCACTCTCTCTCCCTCTGTATATATATATATATATATATATATATATATATATATATATATATATATATATATGTATAGTGCCCCGCAAAAGTTTTTAATACACATTTGAAACTGTCAGTTTTTTTTTTATTTCTAGCTTTCAAATGGTAATTAAATTTATTCTAAACACAGAAAATGTATTGAAACTAAGATAGGAACAGTGGGGAAAATAAAAAAAAAATAATTTAACACAAGGCGAAAAGAAAATTCAATAGTGAGCAACGCAAAATTTTACAACACATATCCAAAATAATATCTCGTATTTTGTAGCATAACTATTCTTGTTGATTACAGCATGCAAACATTTTAAGTAATCTCCTATGAACTTCTTCCATGTGTCTTGTGTTATTTTATTCCATTCTTCTACACAAATTCTCTCCAATTCTCGCTGATTTGAAGGTTCTCTTCTATGGACCCGTAATTTCAATTCTCCCCATAAATTCTCTATAGGGTTAAGATCGTAAGATTGACTAGACCACTTTAAAACATTCACTTTATTTAAATTAAACCAATTTTGTCTGAGTTTCGCAGTGTGTTTTGGATGGTTATCTTGTTGAAAGATCCAGTCTGATTCATAAGCTTCCTGGTTAATAACCTTCCAGCACGTTTGCTTATTTTTCGGGGACGACCTGATCTGGCCAAAAGAAGGGTTGATTTGTGAGACTTTCAGTGCCGAATTATTACTCCAACAAAGTTCAGTAGAACTATCAACTGTTTGGATATTATTCTATATCCCAATCCACTTTGATGAAGACTTACAATTCGTTTTCTTTCCCATGATGTGGTTGCTAACAATACAGTTATTACATAAAGAATGACACAATACTTTTACTAATTGCTTACTTTGATGTCTATTTGTTGTGGGGCTCAGTTGGGTCCACAACAACGACACGGGAAAACAAAACACGTAGTAGGTGGTTTACAAGTGTATTAAGAAAAGGTACAAGGATATAGAAAAAGATAAAGAGAATAGTAGTAGTTGCAGATATTTCTAAGATCTCGTTCCTCAATGTACAATATCCGTTGAGATCTCGCTCCACCGTACCAGCGTTAGGAGCTGATTATATAGAATCTGCTCTAGTCCATTATGGAGTGAGATCCGGTCTCACAACGCTATTGCATATTCCTGAACATTCTAGAAGCTTCTAAGCATTTTACCATGATAAAACGTCATAAAATTATCGAGAATCAAATGAAGTTGATATGTGTTGTAAACTTTTGTGGTGCTAATGATTGAGTTTTTCTCTTCGCATTGTGTTAACTTGTTATTTTCTATTTTTCCCACTGTTCCTATCTTAGTTTCAATGCATTTTCTATGTTTATAGAAAGTTTCACTACCATTTGGAAGCTAGAAATGCAAACACTGACAGTTTCAAATGTGTATCGTAAACTTTTGCGGCGCACTGTATATATATATATATATATATATATATATATATATATATATATATACATGCACACACACACACACACACACACACACACACACACACATATATATATATATATATATATATATATATATATATATATATAAGGCTTCCTTCAGTCTTGACAGACTATGGATACGCACCGTAAGGGTGCCTGCCCGTGAACTTTTTTGTGATAAGAGTTGCGCAATCTCCAACCACACCTCTCCTGACTCGACATTATTAAATACCAGTGGCAAGTGTTAAGGTTCAGGACGACTGGAAACAAAGCACAAAGCACATACAGCCCCTGGAATTCCCAAATGGTCACCAATGTGGTATTAGCCAGGCTCAACGTTGCTTAACTTCGGTGATCTGACGAGAACCAGTATGTCAACGTGATTATGCCATATATATATATATATATATATATATATATATATATATATATATATAGCCAGTAGAGTTTAGTTTCCTAGAAGTACATCCAATGAAACAACACGTGTCTACCAAAAAAGTGCTCAATGAGTGAACAGAGCATGTATATTAATTTTATTTATACAAACATTAATGGCTACATATGTGCATACATGTTTCTGTAATCACCCACGTTGGGGGATTACGTCTTCAGGCCAAGAACTACCTTCAAAAAGAAGACTTTTGAAGGTAGTTCTTGGCCTGAAGACGTAATCCCCCAACGTGGGTGATTACAGAAACATGTATGCACATATGTAGCCATTAATGTTTGTATAAATAAAATTAATATATATATATATATATATATATAGTGTCGGCAAAAAGGAAGTCCGCACTTGTAATTTAAAAAAAAAACTGCAAACGTAAGCTAAATTTAATGTAACTGCTTAAACAGCCTATATCTCATTTGATTCGCCTTTTATTCCTCTATAATTTGACCTCTTCATATTTGACTTGAATTGAAATATTCTAGTGTTCACGTCAATTAAAAAAATAACTTCAAATTGAGGAGGCAGCAAATAATTCGCTTAAAAACACCTACAATTATCGCCCCTAAATCAGTTTAAAATGTCCACCAACAGCCAACAAAGCATCTCTAATCGTAATTGTTGTTGTTCCAGGTTATACAACATAACATTTAGTCCATATGCCATGACTTTCTCTTAGTGATCGTCAGGAGCTCATTAATCTCAACTTTTCTGATTTATCCAATCGAGAAATCGGCTGCGGATTGAAATTTGATGAGAAAACGGTATGAAAGACTGTACAAAAGCACCAAACCACCGGCAGTACTCGTTGTGCCCCTAAATCTGGTCGTACTAGAGTTATTTCTTACAGGAAAGATAATGCTATCAATGTCCGCAGCCTAAAAACAGATTTGCAACGGCTTCCCAAATTTAACATCAGTGCAATCTTGTTAAAAAGTTCTCTTTCTAATGTCAATAACAGATTATAGGAATTTAATTTGCGAGGATATGTTGCAAGACGCAAGCCAATAATTTCTGTAAAGAACAAAAAGCGCCGTCTTGACTTCGTCAGATGCAATGATATTGGTCAAAAGTGCTTTTTAGCGACAAAAGCAAGTTCAATATGCTAGGCAGTGATAGTAGGCAGTACGTCCGTCGGAGGAAAGACGAAGAATTTAATCCTAGGTGCTCAGTTTCAACGCCGCAAAGTGGTGGGGGTTCAGTTTTGGTGTGGGCATTATTAGTACTAATTGTTCAGAGCCTATAGTTCGCTTTAATTAATTCGACCAAGTACATTAATATGTTGACTGAGCATTTTCTGCCCTATTTGTTTGGAATTTGAATGATAATCCCATATTCACGCAGGATAATGCTCCCATTCAAAACGCTGGCAATGTCAAGAGGTTTCTAGAAGAGCATAATATTCCGTGTTTGGGGTAGCTTGCAGAATATACAGACCTCAATCCTATCGAAAACGTATGGCATTACATCAAGCAACAGCTACGCAATGATCAAATTTCAAATTTGCAAAAACTTTGGACAAAAATGAAAGAAAAGTGGGATGCCCTTTCCTCTGAGTATTGCTGCAGACTAATTCAAGGAATTCCATAATGATTGCAGGCTGTCAAATTGCAGAAGGGCTATGCTACTAAATATTAACTAGTTCATTGTGTTCCTGTTGTATTTGCGTTGCATTAATGCCCTAAACTTACATTTAAATAGCAATTTTCTATTGTGCGGACTTTCTTTTCGCATCCACAATTTGAAGTTAATATTTTTCTAAATTGACGTGAACACTAAAATATTTCAATTAAAAGTCAAATATGAACAGGTAAAATTATAGAAGAATAAAAGGATAATCCAATGAGGTATAGTTTGTTTAAACAGTCACATTAAATTTAGCATAAATTTGCAGTTTTCGAAGAAATTACAAGTGCGGACTTTTATTTTGTCGCCTATATATATATATATATATATATATATATATATATACATATATATATATATATATATATATATATATATATATATATATATATGTGTGTGTGTGTGTGTGTGTGTGTGTGTGTGTGTTAGTGTTGGGACGATTTGTGAGAATCAGGAATCGGAATCTGAAAAATTTGAACTTTATTTCCGATTCAAAAACGTTCTTTCAATTTTTTTCCTAACAATAAAATGAAAGAAACGCAATTTTTTTATTTATTTATAGAAGTTGTTCATTCACAACATAAGAATAAGGTGTACATAATATGTTATATATCCCATTTTTAGTTTTAACATTGATTCTCAGTCTATTTTTTTAATGGTGACTTATTGTAACGAAAATAAACATTCGAAAGTTTACATTCCCATTATTTTGCTTACTTTTTCGCATCTATTCGCTAAACGTAGATAATCACCCTTTTAAGGAATTCAAACTTACTATTTATATAAAAAACATTAAACATGCACTAGACAAGGTCTTTCAGTTTCGTTCGCGCTAGCTGGACACTATTTTTTCTCAACGGGTTCTTCTGAAATAATTAATGTTTTCTGGTACTTCTTCGCTTTGGACATAAGAGAAAAATAAAGAGTTTGTCAAAATCTTAAATAAAATTCATAAACCTTATCGAAAAAAATATTTAAATTTAAACTAATATATCCACTAAAAAGAAAAAAAAAGTTTGATTCAAGCATTTGTTACTGCAGCTCAACAAAAAAGAAGTGAAAAAATATTACGAAATAAGTTTATTTGTGTCTTGTGTTCAAACTAATTATAGCGTGTTTTTAGTGAAAAACAAACTTAGGTTTAACTATGTTGAAGTAAAAATGAAAAATCTCTGTCCCATAAACCATGCATAAAGACTATTGATAACCGCTTGATATCGAAAATTAAACAAACGCTGGAAGAAACACAGCAAATAAATGTCCACAATCGAGCAAAAATGTTATGTTCTACTAGTATTTTGTTTAATTTTCGATTTTTGGGCGATTAGACAAGAGGAATATGTTAGAGTGGGTGGGAATTGATTATTATTTAATGTTTAATTTATGTGCGAAACTGGTTTTCTATTTGAAATTCTAATTTTTTCTCTATCCGTCACGTACTTAAAAAAGTAAAATCTCAGTTTGGGGAACTGATTTAGGTAAACGTGTTAATCTATTTTCCATTATTATTATCATTGTTGTTGCTGTTGTTGTTATTGTTTGTATGTATGTGTATATGCATGTTTGTATGTATGTTTGTATGTTTGTATGTATGTATGCATGTTTGTATGTTTGTTTGTATGTATGTATGTTTGTATGTATGTATGTGTGTCAGGTCATGTCATATGCTACTGGTACCATGTAACCCAGTACTACCTGCCTCATGGTCGGGTCACCGGCGACTAAACTGGTTCCCCAACCAGACTTGTTTGGTGAGGAGGGCGGCTAGTCTCCCTGAAGGATTAAAAACAAGACCTTCGAAAGGGCGAATGAACTCTTTTTCTGGGTCAACGGCCAACTAGCACCGTGTGTGTGTGTATATGTGTATTGGGGTGGAGAGGGCTCCCGTAAGCCGTGGTGAAGGCAACCTTTCTAGGAGAAGCAAATCTCTGATTTAAAAAACCATAAAGCGGGAGACCAGTACCCGCATTAAGCTGGTCTGCAGTTTAATTTGTTGCTGGCTATCTTGCTCTTGCTTGTTGCTGGATCTCAACATTTTGAACCGAGAGAGAGAGAGTCTTAGCTGTCGTACAAAGCTAAGACTCTGTAACATCATCTTTGTATAGATACTCCCTTAGGCATTTGGGCTCATGGATTTTAAATGTCTGAGGGAGTGGCACTCGTCTGACAAGACGTTGCAATCATTATGTATGTTTGTATGCATGTATGTACGTTTGTATTTATGTATGTATGTTTGTATGTATGTTTGTATGTATGTATGTATACACTTTTTTATTTATGTTTGTAAGCATGTATGTATGTTTGTATTTATGTAAGTATGTTTGTATGTATGTTTGTATGTATGCATATTTGTTTGTATGTATGTTTGTATGTATCTATGCATGTTTGTATGTATGTATGTTTGTATGCATGTATGTATGTATGTTTGTATTTGTGTATGTATGTATATTTGTATTATACATGTTTGTATGTATATATGTATGTATGTTTGTAGGTATGTATGTTTTTTGTATGTATGTTTGTATTTTTTTTCTTTTTACACTAACATGCATCAATCTAATAACAGAGCAAATCTTGCGAGAAAAACTATAAACATGACTCAACAGAGAGGAGGAAGAGGATAATTTACAAATACTCCACTCAATGTTAAAAATTGTTTTCTTAATAATAACATTATTATGTAGAAACTCATTCTTGACATGTAGGAGCTTTGTTTACCATTCCGCTTTTAGACTGTTTTCATATTTGGCATATTAATCGTCGATTTCCCATAATCCTTTATGCAAAATTCAAATAGCATTAACGACGAACAAATGCGAATGAGGTTTGTTTTATAAGAAAAACAAATCTTGTATCACAAATTGCAATCAATTACAAGGAAAACGTTTGCGAAAAATATTTAAGAAAAGTCTACTGTTATAATATACGCCCATGTGTATTCCAGGTGTATTTTTTTACGTTTTGCAAAATATATGCGGATATAACACAAAGATTTTCTGTCATTAAAACATTTTTATAAAACATCTAATCTCAAATTAAATTTGATGAATTTCGATCAGAATCGATATTTGTATAGAGATCAAGAAAATTTAGGAATTGTGCGATACGTACAGGGTGTCCATAAAGTCCGTGTGCATTAAAAATCTAACTGTATTTGCATTTGCGATAAAAAGAATTGTGAAAAGCATAATACAAGAGCAAATCTATATTTTATGGAAATTTTATTTATGTTTCCACATGTCCTCCATCTTTAGCAACACAAAAAGTAATACTAGCAATACAACAGGTAATATTAACAATACAAATGGTAAGACGATTTTGCAGTTCGCAGAAAACAGTTGTCAACTGATTTAGAGTAATACCGAAAATCACATAAGTTACTTTAGCTTATAAATTTTTTATGGGGTAGGTTTAGTTGTATACACAATTGTTTTCACATGTCACCATAAAAGTCTAATGGAGTTAATTCCAGTGAACATGAAGGCCAATATAATGACCCAACTCTTCTGATCAACCATGTTAAAAAATTCCTGATTTAAAAACCATATAACACACAGAACAAAGCAGTAAGG
Organism: Euprymna scolopes; assembly: GCF_053919585.1. Lineage (NCBI taxonomy): Eukaryota > Metazoa > Mollusca > Cephalopoda > Sepiida > Sepiolidae > Euprymna > Euprymna scolopes. Next base: position 40,324,184 of record NC_136515.1, read on the forward strand.
ATATAAGTAAAAGTAGCTGTCACTGTTAATAACATGATCATCAAAAAATACGGCTTTATGATCCGATTTATTCGCAAAGCATACCACACATAAACTTTAGGAGAATACATTTCACGTTCAATAGTTTCATTTGGGCTTTCAGTTCCTCAAATCGGCAATTGTGTCTGTTGACTTTGCCACTCATGTGAAAATTGCTTCATCAGAGAAGAGTAAACTACTAACAACTACATAAACATTGGGAAGTATTTAACTGATAAAAAGTTAGCCGCGCGAAATAATCCTCTTCTAATAACTTTTCATGTAATTGAAACTGTAAACTTTCATGTGGTGTTTTATCCGCAAAATCTCATGCACGCTAGACTTGTGGATCTTAAGTTCTTCTGATGTACGTCTTACCAACTTGCTTTGATTTCCTGTAAAGGATCCTTCCATGGATGCAACACATTCATCGATGATACATGGCCTACTAGACCATGGCTTATCATGGGCAAAACTTGTCTCTTAATTTTTTTTTCATCCCTTTAGCGTCCCTTTAGTGTTTCTATGTGTTTGTTCGTTTTTGTATTCAATTCTAAAATTTATTTGCATATCAGTAGTATATTTCAGTTGAGCCATTCAAAGTACAGAGTTTACTTTTCCCACAGATGAAACTATGTATGAAATATATTCTGAAAAAATTTTCTACTTATCTAAAAATTATTACAAATTTTGTGGTGCAGAATTATTTAATAACTATACTTAAAACTAGGTACATGTAACTTTATGACATTTTTACACAATATTTCTACCGCAAAAGCAAATAAAGTTATTCAGTTTTTTTAAGTGACACGGACTTTATGGACATCATGTACGTGTGTGTATATATATATATATATATATATATATATATATATATATTTTGTTTTTACTATAATAATTAAATACCTACAGACACTAGTGTTTCATCCTTTCGGGAATCTTCAGTGCAGAGTGTCACGATTTACACCAGTCGACAGATTCGAACTCGGAAAACCGAGCCATCTCTGGCTCGATTAGCAAAGACCGTATCCAATCGGCTAACGTTAACCGCGTGAAACAACGTTGAATTTAAACATTTTAATTTCAAATGTTCTTACGTTAGTCAGACAGTGATCTGATGATTTATGACGATGATTTATGCAAAAGAGCTAAATTGACCGATTTAATTCAACTGAAAGTGCTCAACAACAGGAAACGAGTTTCTAAAAGGGGCTGTCATAATTATTTTTTTTACTATAATAATCAAATATATATTCGTGTATGTGTACACGTAAAATAGCAACTATCTGATTCCAACATAAAATAAAAACAACAACAATATAGGCCACTATATATTTAATTCTCGCCAATACGCTTTTCCTGCAGTAATTTTAATAAAACAGAACACTCCTCTTCCTCTTTCTCTCACTCCCCATATTTTCTTTTGACGCCATACAATTGCTGTTTATTTTTCTCTATGCACCAAAAGGATAGGCCTTGAGCGTAAATTATAGCCGTGTAATTGGACAACATTTCGCCAGAGGAGAATCGTATATAAGTCAGCAATGAATAGATATTGTCAAGAGATTTGATTGCACATATTACTCGTCAAGTGCTGAACATGCATTATTAAATAGCAGTGGGAATTTGAAGTATTTTGAATTGGAGCAAAATAAAGAGAGCTTATGAGACAAATGGGTATAATGTCCATAGAAAAACATCCGGTAATAGACACATCTATCAGTTATCACTGTGGTCATTTCAATCAAAACTACGCTACAAATGCATTACAGAAATTAACATGCGGATAAACATGCAAGGAAGGTTGGCTCCCTCTACCGTGCTAGAAAACTACTTACGCCTGACAGTATCCTATACCTATATAAGGCAACCATTCGCCCATGTATGGAGTACTGTTGTCACATCTGGGCCGGTGCATTTGCTGCTTGTCTCTCGCTCCTGGACAGGGTTCAAAAGAGAGTCGCCAACCTGATAGGTCCTGAACTGTCATCTAGGCTTCAGCCTCTGTCCCATCGACGAGATGTTGCATCCCTCTGCCTGTTCTACAAATACTTTAATGGTGAATGCTCTGACGAACTGCAAACACTTGTACCTCCCCGATGTAATTACCCCCGACAAACTCAACAAGCTACTAAGTCTCATCCCTTTACAGTAGAGATCCCTAGGTGCAAGAAAGCCTTTTACTCCAATAGTTTCTTCCCCAGAACTGCGGGTCTTTGGAACTCCCTTCCGGGATTCTGCTTTCCCAACTGCAATGATATGCAGAAGTTCAAGTGTAATGTTAACAACCATCTTTCTACTCATCTCCCTTCATAATGACCCCGCTAATTAAGTCCCTAATAGTAGCCCCCTGCTTCAAAGTGGCACTGTGCCTTGTTTGGGGTGAAAATTGAATTAAAAAAAAAATAAAAGAAAAGAAAACATGCCTCTGTAAAAAACATGTGTGGATTTGTTGCACACACGCATAGTTATTCACAGCTCTTCAGTGTACTAGCCTAGCACCCATTTCAAGCCAGGAATCGAACATGAAATTAGTAAATAGTCGGCAGCTCCCATCACTCATGCTCTGGTAAATCAGATCTACAATGTCTTTATCTAAACATTGACTGCCACCTTTACGCTGCTCTATTTGTTTATTTATAGGAACTTTGCATTACGCACGACATTTGTCAGCATTAATAGAGTGCCTTATATAACAATCAACAACCATATTATCGTTGTATCACAGTTTTCATTGAAGCCAGACCGTTATATATGTTATATTAAAAAAATATTTAAATTCACACCAAATTTGCGGTGATAGCTATTGAGTATGTGTGTCGATTACTAAAAATCCAAACATAATACAATATAATATCCTGATAAAAATTATTTTAATTCATAATTTTTCTGCCATTTTTAAACAGTATTTGTTTATTAAATCTTCTTCGGTAAACTGTATTCATCAAATTAAACCAAATAAAATCAGAACCGTCAATATTTTGAATTGATTTTTTTCATTTTATTTATTTTTTTCAGCGAATAAATGGAAAACTGTTTTGTGTTATACCCTTATGTAAATAAACATAAAAAATAATATGTTTTCCAGACAATAAATATTATTCTCTTTTGTAATGCCCGTTATTAGTCATTTTATTAAACGACTAAAAAGGAGCATTATAAAAGAGAATAATATATTTTGTCTGAGATAAAAAAAAAAACACCAAACATGGAAAACGCATTTTATTTCACTTTTATTACATAATTTTCTAGTTTTGTCTTTCGTTTTTCTATTTTTTCATATTTTTTTTACTCATCTATAATATGCATCTCACCTGTCTGTTTAAATGTATGTATGTATGTATGTATGTATGTATGTATGTATGTATGTCTGCCTAAAACTTTCGAGAGAGGCGACGGATTTACACAAGACCAGTATTGTTTCGAAGATCGACCCTTCGGAGGACAAATATCGAAAAATTAGCCGAAAACATTAATTCCTTCACCCTCAACTGGGCACTTTTCTACAAGGAGGGGTCGCTTTTTTTCACCAATATTTTCAAAAGTCACCCCATCTTTTCGACTGACTGACCTTAATATAAACCCTCGCCACTTCCGGTTTTGCGATAGACGCAACTACTCAGTTCCTCCTTCGCGGTACGTTTTCGAGCCTGCCTACCTACTACCACTGTTTCTTTTTGCTCAACACACACTTCAAAACACCCGGGCAACGCCGGCCACTCGGGTTAGCTTGATTTTTAAACAAAACATTACAAAGTCTTGTTCAAGTCGTCCTTTTTTTTCTGTTTTAGTCACGTGTAAACATGCGCCGCGCTACATGTTTTTTAGGTGCGTACCGATAAGCAGATATAATGATAGAGGCTTGGCTAAGGGAAGAGAGGGGACAGATAACTAAAAATATATCTAGCCAAAGTCATAAATACCCGAGAAATGTTTTCTTTGTTTGAAAGAATACGCATCTCATTGGATAGGAAAGTCATGTTGGCACCGGCCTTTGTGAGAAAAAAAAAGCAATGTCGAGAGTTATCTGCAGATAAGTGTCCTTGACTGTAGACTTGTTTAGATATTATCATCGGTAGATGTCTCGGGTGTAAATCTCTGTGCAGGCGAATAGTAACCACAAAGAAAAATAGCCATAATCAGACAAGGGTAAAATGATTCTCGATGGAAAATGTGTTATATAAATTAATTGTTTCGGTCCGATCAGGCAAACCTCTCATTCTAAAAGTCTTCAATTAAACCTTAGAATGACAGTATCGAAAGAAGTAAACAGTATTTGTTTATACACGAGGCTTGTGATTTTGTGTTCTGGAGGAAGAATTATCTAGGGCAACGAGAGAAACGTTCATGCTGGTATGTGCATAATATAAAAACAATTTCTTTTTGTATTTTAATGGATGATCCTTTTTGTGTTATTAAATGAATATCTTTGCATTATGTATGAGACTGAGAACAAAGAAAACAAATAAAGATGACTGATTGACTTAGAGCAGATAATAACGGTATAAACACAGAGACCAGACTTATATCAGCGTAAATCTAAACGAACGCCGATTTTGGCAATGATTATTCGAAGTTTATGCTCTAATAACTAAAGTTACTTGTTATGCGTTACCTTTTGTTTTATTCATATTAATTCACATGAAATATGTCCTACATCAGCGCTGATGTACGTTGTACTTACTATTAAGTAAGCAATGAAATATATTTTCGGCAATATATTAAAAGAAACTTGGATCCAAAATTCTTATTGCCAAAATATATAAAAAAACCGAAGATAATCACGAAAGTACAGCTTTGTGAATAACACTGTGTACCATGTTGTACCATCCATTCATCGCGGTCGCAGCCGAGATTGAACCCACTACACGAGTTTGTAATGTAATTCAAATCTTGTCGGTAGCTGAATACTTGATGCTTCGCCAGGGCTATCAAGGGTATTTTTTCGTGACGCCATCATTAGACGGGGTGCCTACCACAGCTTAAGTGCCCCATCTCTCCTCGAGAGAAGGATAGACCGCGCAAGTTTCTCAACCTGGGATTTTACCTCGCGGTATAAAGCGCCTCGGCTTATCGAATGGTTTCCCATCTGGCACTTGTCAGGCTCAACGTTGCTTAACTTCGGTGATCTGGCGAGAACCGGTGTGTCAACGTGTTGTACCATGTGTCATCATGACAAGTGGCATGATACATCATGCCATCACACATGCATCTCCTAATGCATGCGTTACAATAATATATATATATATATATATATATATATATATATATATATATATATATATATATATATATATACTTCTGTACCCGGCCTCAGTTTTTTAAAATGGAACACATTCCTCAAGAAAAATTGCATTTTGTTCGTTTATTTACTTTTATTATTTTTTGCAATTTTTTTTTATCAATGAAAGTTGTTGTCCCCCTCCCCCCAAAAACAAAATTAGGGGAAAGTTTTTTGGGTTTTTTTCAGAAAAACTTGCACTTTTTTTAAGAGAAATTTGACAGTAAACGTTTCTTTTTGAAAACAGAATTTTTATTATAAAAAGAACAGATGAATGCTTTATATGAACATTGTAAATAGTTAGGTGAAAGTAGAGAAAAGTTTGATTTTTTTTCAAGAGACTGTACAAATTATTTTTTTTCAACAGATGCTAAGAAAAACAGAAAACATACATCCATCTTTAATTATGAAGATAAATAAATAAAGTGGAAAACTTTCTGTTATTAATGTTTGCTAAAAAATAGATACAGTAAACTTCGCTGAAGTGTTAGCATATGCTGCATCTTAAAAAGTTGGTTCATGCTGACAATTAAATAAAATAAACGTCTAAAAATTAGTAAAAATAAGTAAAATCATGAATGACGGCTCTTGGGGGGGGGGCAAGTAAGTAGGAACAACACAATCATTTGTGTAAAATAATTAATATTCGAGAAATTGTAAACAATTACAAAAATACCTGATACAAAATGCAGTAAAATTCAAGTATCTTTTATACGTGCTGAAACTGTGTTTAAATTATTTTTATTTCATTTCTTTTATTAAAAGTTGTCTTTCCAACAATTAACTGGTTGCATGTCGTTTAACCATTGAGGACTTCACTCTTGGAAAATTGTATAAAAAATCTATGACTATCACTAACTCTAAATTTGGGAGTACAACGAACTTATGGTTAGTGGTAGATAAGCCATTTGTTAGGTGTGTCAGAAATTTCGTGAAAAATATTGAATAATTCCACCCCGTTTTCCAAGCTTATAACTCCTCGTAAAATGTAATTCAAGCCCTAATTTCTTTTCAATTAAAGGAGCAAGGTCCATGGTTTCATTAAAAAAACAAACAAACAAAAAAAACAAACAACGCGGTTAAAAAACATTTGTGATATATAAAACTTTGGTGAGTAAATTAATTATTTACTTTTTAATAGACATTTGAAAATGGGGGGGGGCTTGAATTAAAAAAAAACATTTGTCTAAAATATTATATTTAGTTTATTAGAAAGAGCATAACATTTCACATTGACCCTGAAAATATTGTAAACATTGAATCAATAGAAAAATTTTGATAGATTTTTAAAGTTTAAAAATTGAAAATAATGACCTCGTAAAATTCAATTAATTTCATTACTGTTTTTAAAAAAATAAAAAAAATAATATTTCCATTACGTTTTATACAAGTTTAATAGTTTATTTTGGAATTATAATCCATAAGGAAGTATAATCCATAAAGAAAATAAAAAACTCACTTTTAAAGGAGAAATTGCGAGTTTTTTTAAAATATTTTATTCGCATTTTTGTGTTAGTGGTGTCAAAAATTCATACAAAAATTCGAATACACCTAGTCATTTGTTTACAACTTTTGTAGAAATTAAGCATCCTAACTCCTTAAGCGATGAGCGGACATTTGTTTATTATTTTTTTATTCAGTGTATAAAATAACAACATATTTGAACATAAAATTGAACAACATATTTGGAAATTAGAAAAAAACAACAAAAAAAAAACTTTGTTTTAGCATGTTAAAAGTATTTAGGTTGGCAGATAATTAAATTCTATGTTTGGTATAAGTTTTTTTTTGCTGTTGTTTCTTGCTTTTTAGAATTTTTGACTAAGGCAGGTTGCTTAGATCGTAGTTTAAACTAAACTACGGAGGTTGGAATGACCCCCCCCTAAAATGTACTTGAAAAAATCGATTTTATAACGAGATTTAAGAATGGTTAGCCCAAAAAAAAAGGTGAAAACCAAAACAAATAATCAATAAATAATTGTTACCAAAGGCAATAAATGCTACTTTTTTTATTTACATGAATGAGTTTATTTTATGTTTTAAAGTATTTTCAAGCGCTTTTCTTTATTTTTTTAATCTAAAATTGCGGGTGTGTGTGTGGGAGCGAAATATCTCCAGATTTTCTAGAATTCCCCGCTAGATTGCAAACGAAATCTCCAGATCTAGCGGGAAAACCGCTAAATTGGAAACACTGGTTACGTGACGACAAGCGGTGATAAATAATTGTCCATAAATAAAAAAAATTGCCTATCGATACAAAGAAAACCACCTATATATTATAGAAAAATAAAGTATAATGTTATAATTAAAAAGAGATATAAAGAAACACGCATGAGTACAATAAACATATTGTTGAAGCAATCATTTATTTAGTTATTTAGACTATTAATTACGAACGAACCAAGAGTTACAAGTAATATATATATATATATATATATATATATATACATATACATATACATATATATATATATATACATATACATATATATATATATATATATATATACATATATATATATATATATATATATATATACACACTTTAGCAGAGGAACCCGACATTGCCCAAGATTTAAGTAAAACCAAGGGATGCTTCATACTTCTAATACTTTTATTATCATCAAAATCGGTGAAATTGCCGACTTAAAAAAAAAAAATCAAATCGATTGATTGTCGCTCTAGGCAGCGATCAACTAAAATGCATTGAAGGAAAGCTTTATATGCCCCTCCGCAGTGACTTAATCGAACTTTTGAATAGTCAGGTTGCTGCCTGATGATATCTGTTGTTTGATTGATACAAGTGGCTATTTGTAGCAGCAGGATGTAACCATGTTTATATAACAATAAACAAGTATTATCAGCTCTTTTTATTGAGCACTATCTAACAACCTCGTTGAATTCATTAGTCCATTACTTTTGAATAAAAAAAACCCGAATATATATATATATATATATATATATATATATATATATATATATATATATGAAATAAAATGGAGGTGGAAGGACCTGGATACTCAACGTTTCGCCCGATTTATGCGGGCTTCTTCAAGAGGGATGGTCATTATATGAATGAGTTTATTTTATGTTTTAAAGTATTTTCAAGCGCTTTTCTTTATTTTTTTAATCTAAAATTGCGGGTGTGTGTGTGACCATCCCTCTTAAAGAAGCCCGCATAAATCGGGCGAAACGTTGAGTATCCAGGTCCTTCCACCTCCATTTTATTTCATAGCGTCGGATTTAATCCAGCTCAACAATCATATATATATATATATATATATATATATATATATATATATATATATATATATATATATATATATATATATATATATCGTCCCTGTGGACTCCATTGTCGGGTTTAAATCTATCAACCGGTGTTAATCGTGACACCTTGCACTGATGATTCCCAAAATGATGACACATTAGTGTCTATAATTACTACAGTAAATAATTATGTCAGCCCTTTTAAGAAACTCGTTTCTTATCGTTACACACTTTGCAGTTGAAAGAATATCGGCCATTTTAGCTTGCCTGAACAGATCATCATATAATGATTTGCTCACTCTGACAGACGTTAAAAACATTGCTCGGTCGTAAAATACGCTTAAATATGATATTTTAATTAATGCAGATGTCGTATTTATTATTATATTATATTAAAACCAATATATAGTAATGATTTAAAAACTAAAAAAAAAAAAAAAATGACACGTTCGCCACGACCGAGAATCGAAACTAAAACATTCAGCTTACGATTTACTTTTTCCCATTACATTATTGCCTTAGCTATGAAGACATGTTTGCTGCAAGACTAAAAATTAAATCGAACTAATAGCTATTACGTTACGCATGCATATTCATAATGACGCCGTTCGAGCTTCACCTGGCCAATTCCATATTTATTATGCTCACATTTTTGCATCGATTTTCCCGGCTAAAACCCAGATATAGTTTCACATGTTGAATACCCTAAACACACACACACACACACACACACACACACACACACACACACACACACACACACACACACACACACACACTTTTTATTTGTTTTCAAATAAGAATTAATATGTTGCTACACAGACATGAGCATAATTCGGTCAGCTAGTTATCTGTAACTAGGGACCTCATCAGGCGATACATCTTATACAAAAACAATATTTTCATTAAAAATATCAGGTCTTCCAGGGAGTTTTTGTTAGATGTTGTGAAAAATAAGATTTGGATGTACATAAATAAGACTCAATAGGTGTTCGGATGTAACTCTGTTTAGATGTAGGAATGAATGGGAAAGGGTGGTGTGGGGTAGTATTTACTTATATGAAAGCAAAGTTTTCAATGGAAATATCAGGTCTTCCCTATCACAGGCAGTTATTTATTGGTTACTTAACCGCTGAAAACCCATAATTTCAGATTATATATATATATATATCGCATGTATTTAGGCAGCATTTTTCATTCAGACAAACATTCTGAAAAACAACAGAAAGCTTCTGTTTAGTAATATTTTTTAATTTTTCAATTTTACATATTAGCTTTTTTTGTATATACATCAAACGTATGGATGTATAGTCCAAGCATTTTGTTCTTTTCGGAGTGTTTGCGGTTTTAACTTTTCGTGAAAGCGTCTTCACATCATCAGGAATGTATGTTAGTCTCGTTAAAAAATCATGGGAAAGTTTATTTAATAGTAGTTGGCGTGCGAGCGAAATACGTTGTGGTTGCTGACAGCGGTGGGGGCGTTGATGTGGTAGAGGAAAGTGAGGGGAGCTTGCCTATTCCAGGGTCATTGGCATGAACAGATAGGTGTGAGGGAATGGGGGAGGAGTTATGCGAGACATTTGAGCGCATTGTTACTATTCTTAAATGTGACCTGATTCAGACTAGGTTTTTGCGTTTTTATATAAATAGTTTCAAGGGTTTTAAGTTTTGTACATTCGTTTTGTGGTGTAGTATTTTGGTGTTGTTAACTAGAATTTCTCTAAAATTTGAGGGGTCAGGGATATTTTTTAATATAAATGTTGGAAGACGGCACTGGATTCGACATTATGGCAGGTGAGTCGGCGTAGCATCCACTCTTGAAATTTAGGAGGCATGTATACATATTTAGAGATATTATTAAATAACACCAAGTATTTTTACTTAATGAAATAGGAAAGTTCATTTTCATCCAACTGTTTTTTTCAGTCAGTTTTAGATTACTCTTTCGTTTAAAATCTGGACGAGTTTATATGCTTCAGTTCAAATTAGATTTAAATTACGCGAAATAGTGAAATCTCTCTCGTTTCAAAACATACGTTTTTACGTGTTAAGAACGTCGCTAAAATAAATGTACAATGTTTTAAAAGTGTGACTTACAAAATGGTATGGACTTTACATTTTTTTTATTCATGCATTAAAATTACAACATATATATATATATATATATATATATATATATATAAATTACAATAAGTTTACCAAGGTAATCAAAATGGTAAACTTAAAATATATTATAAATATTAAAGAGTGAATATTTACAAGTAAAGTAATCTCAACCATATGTAAAAGCTCAATAAAACCGAAAAGGAAATATAGCTTATAATGTGAACAAATGATTAATAAAACATGTTAAAAAACATCTTGAAAAAGAGTTAAAAACATATTTAATTTTAAAAAGGAAGCACAAGATAAGTGGATAGTCCTTAATCCGCGGAGTTTCGAAGAAATACTCTCCTTCTCATCAGAGGGCAGGAATTAGCAAAATGCGGGATCGGATTTTGCATGTAAAAGTATTTAATGAAACCACAAGTAAGTCACAGATCTTACTTGGTTAAAAATGGGTGAGGTAAGGGGAATAGGAGGTAAAAGAAAAAATGATAAAAGATTTCACATGAATGGATAGTCCGGTGAAGGGTAAAAAATCCAGGAATGGTAAAATCCAAACACGGTCGAATTAAAAACTTTCAATCCAACAGATATATATATATATATATATATATATATATATATATATATATATATATATATATATATATATATATATATCTTGCACAAAGTAGGGGGGTTAGCAATGATCGCAAGTGCTTCGAGGACAGACAGGTGGAACTTTGTGCGTCCTCGGTACAAAACAGAAAAACACTCCGGAGAGAAAACAAGACCGCACTCCTTTTTATCGACCAAGTGTTGGCCGATCGACGATTCTATCAGTTGAGATTTTCTGGTAGTAGGTTGATGATCTCGGATGAAACGGGGAACATGTTGGGCGATTCTGACCTGAAGACGCTGGGTCGTCTTGCCTATATTGCACCACACCGACATTGAAATTTATAAATAATATTACTTGTTTGGGAGATAGGCAAGACATCCTTACGAAATGAGGGAAAGGCGGTTTTTGTGGAAAAGGCAATACGGAGCGATAGAGCACCAAAATTAGAAGACACCAGAGAGGAAATCTTATCGCAAATAAGTTGGCCTTCAAGTCCAATCCAGGGTAACTTAAGGTATACCGGAAATCTACATGGACCGTATTTTGGTAGCTCAGAAAAGGATTGAATTTTTTTATTAATAACTAAGTTAACTAATGGAGGTGGATATCCATTAGTAATAAAAATCCTTTTAATGTTTTCAATTTCCACATCAATAAAAGGTGGGGAACAAATAGCAAGTGCCCGATGGGTTAAGTTTCTAATAAGATTTAGTTTCCTGGTTGTGGGTGCAAAAGAATCCCAACTTAGATAAAGACCAGTGAAAGTGGGGTTTCTATAAATAGATGTCATAAAGGAGAGCCCACGTTTAGAAACTAACACACCAAGGAAAGGAAGGGAGTTATCTTTTTCCACCTCAATCGTAAATTTGAGAGAAGGGTGTAAATTATTTAATAAGTGGAAAAAGGACATAGCTTCATCATGCGTTGCGAAACAAGAAAAAGTGTCGTCAACATAACGCATGTAAAATGCTGGTCTAGGGCACTTGTCAAACAACGTCTGTTCTAAAAAAAAACACAAAACTATTGGCCAAAGTTGGGCCAAGGGGTGATCCCATCGATATACCGTCGAACTGGCGATACATCACATCGTTGAAACTAAAGGAAACTGACTTAGTAGCAAGTTCCAAAAGTTCAACGAACACCGCCTCAGGAAAAGAGGGGAGGGGGCCAGGGCCTCTATAAAGAAAATCAGCACATATGTCAATGACCTCGTCAAGAGGGACATTGGAAAACAAATTGCTAATATCAAAGGAGACTAAATAACAGTTGTTAGTGGTAAGAGGAAGCTCCTTGATAGTCGATGCGAAATGAAAAGAATCAGGTGTGCAATGTGTTGAATAAAAAGAACAGACTGGTTCAAGAATTAAAACCAGCCATTTAGCCAGATTGCGTTGGGCCGAAGCTACCATCGACAAAATTGGTCTCAATGGAGTATCAATTTTGTGTACCTTAGACAATCCGTAAATCCTGGGGCGTTGAGAGCCCACCGGTCGGATATTATTATAAACTTCCTTAGATAAATATTTAAGTTTATGCCATCGAAGTAGTTTATTTTGAAGCTTGGTTTCAATTGAAGGAGTGTCATCGGAGTCCAGGGAACCTAAACAGATAAATTTGCTATCATTGTTAAGAATAGAAAGCATTTTTGCAATGTAGTCTTGACGGTCAAGGATAACTACACTGTTGCCTTTATCTGGGCGAGAAATGTAAATCTCATTATTGCATTTTAATTGCTTAGCCGCAATGAAATGATTACTTTGCCAAATAAAATGGCGAGAAGAAATATTGCATTGACTGAATTTATTGGCTAATTCAGTCAAGCGAGATTTAACAATATTTAAGTTGTCACCCGAACCATTATTTTTATTTGTGAAAATAAAATCTCAAATTCACTAAGAGTTTGAGTTACGTCAATCTGGCGAGGAGGGACACAAAATTCAAGTCCCCTAGACAACACAAACGTATCGACTTCTGACAATTTAAATTTAGAGAAATTAAATATATGCTGACCGGAGAATGAAGGCTCGCAATATTTATTTTTAATCAATTAAAAAATTAGTAAATTTTTGATTATTTGTTTGACGATACTTAACATCCTTGACTGAAAGTAGCTTAGAAAATCGAAGTTTATCAAATGGAGACAACGTTTTCCAAGCGAGAATCCAAACCGAGTAATGTTTACTCTGTAAGCTAAGAAGCACATCAGAATAAAATGTTATTTCGTCTTTTAAAAAGGCCACCGTAAGGTTCCAAGAATTCCTACATTTAATCTTGGAAATGCGTCTACAGATATAGCTCGGTGCAGCATGATTCGATAGACATCCACGAAGGAACTTGATTTTACATTTGATGGAGGTGATCTTGTTTCTCAAGTTTTTGCCATAATGGTTCAATAAATGGGATATAACTTTATTCGATTGGCAAAATTTTAGAATAATTATAAAAAAGTGAACCATCGCGTAAATTCAATCAACTAAAAAAATGGAAACCGGGGTGAGGAAAAGAAAAAAATAGATATATATAATGGGGCAAATTATATGTACAATTCAATAAAATAAATAAGTCGATTAAAAAACGATCGTTAAAATATACTCAAAGCGCTTTTCGTTCAGACAAACATTTTCAAGGGTCATAAGTCTGAAAATTATTATTTTTAGAATATTTGGTAGTGATATGGAATAAGAGCGGAGAGGAGGTAAAGAAAAAAAAAAAAACCTGACTATTTTATTGAATTGTACATATAACTTGCCCCATTATATATATATATATATTTTTTTTTTCTTTTCCTCACCCCGGTTTCAATTTTTTTAGTTGATTGAATTTACGCGATGGTTCACTTTTTTATAATTATTCTAAAATTTTGCCAATCGAATAAAGATATATATATATATATATATATATATACATAACCATCCAATATATATATATATATATATATATATATATATATATATATATATATATATATATATATATATATTGGATGGTTACGTACCCAGACCCTTTAAAGCGTTTTTACTGTTTTAAAAATTTACATTGTTAATTTTTGGTTGTTCAGTACTTATACACGGTACTTCAAGTATTTTTAGCCTTTTTACACTTGAATCCATATAAATGATTTTCGTGTATTCAACTAAGATTTTTCTAAATTGGGAACGTGGGCAGCCATGTTGTCTTAGGTGTTGGCAAATACAGCTTGTATCTGAAAGAGCTAGGATTAATCCTCTGGACAACGTAATTGTCGCGTGTCCAATGTAGCTATTGGTGTTTCTATTGTTGGAGATGCATTCGCCTACGAGGCATTTGAATTGGTAGATTACATTAGTTTCGTCGACTGGTCTTGTTGTTCGGGAACTTGTTTTTAATTACAAGTTTAGCAGTTGTTAATTTCTTGTAGATCATAATAAAACTGACCTTATCATTACTTACTGGGGATATATATCGATGTATTATATTAATCAGTACCTTTTTATCTGATTTATAGTTGTGGTGAAGATGGGTGCGAGAGAATATATTGATGAAGTAAGGATTGGTTGGTTATAAGTAGTTGGGTCCAAGTACAGGGCACAATCACGTTGATACACAGGTTATCGCCATGGAAATTAAGCAATGTGGATGGTCAGTACCAGATGGATGACCATTTGGAAAGGCTAGGCGCTGTATGTACCGCGCAGAGTTGTAGAAATTACCAGGTTGGTCTCTGGGAGCTCATTAATTTACTGGGTCATAAGCACCCCCAGTTGTCGTTATGACATGCATCTAAATATAATACTGATGTAAAAACTTGCGGTGTACTGTATACTCTTTCCTGTGGCAGCCATCTTCACTGACAAAGGTTAGTAGCAATATCAAAAAGTGCGGTTGGTTCTACATAAACACTTAACCTATAAATCAACTCATCCGTGTAGGCTTCCGAGTAATTTAATTGTTGTGGCGGATGCTCCCACGTCGAAATGAAGAGGAGAGTACATCATATATATATATATATATATATATATATATATATATATATATATATATACATCATATATATATATATATGTATATATATATATATGTATATATATATATATATATTCAGTTTATTGACTTGCCATTCTTCTCATCTCCCTAAAACACCATTCTCCTAGTTGGTTGGAGTAATTTAATTGTTGTGGCGGATGCTCCCACGTCGAAATAAAGAGGGGAGTACATCATATATATATATATATATATATATATATATATATATATATATATATATATATATATATATTCAGTTTATTGATTGTCATTCTTCTCATTTTCCTAAAACACCATTCTCCTAGTTGATTAGAGCACTGCGTCGGTTTTAGTTGCTATTTGATCAATCGTCTAATGAAACATTGTTTTCGTTATGTGTTGCAAAACACGCGCTAGTAAGTCAAAAAGAAAATGTAAGCATTCATCGAAATAAAAATAAGATAAATAAATAAAAATTATGATTGAGGCTCTCAGAAGAACTTCTCTAATTAAATAGTGTTACTGATTCCTTTCTTTGTGTCATTGGAATGCAACCAACCTATATATGCATTTCAGTAGCAGTAATGATTAGCTATGTTTACATTTTGAACAGAATTGTTCAGACATTTGCACAAAGCAATAAGATTGAGGTGAAAGCCCCTTCTTCATCATTAAGCCAGGATGCAAATTTAGAGAATTGAGCTATGTTCTTAGGGAATATATACGTGACATATTGAAGGTTTTTGAATTGGCATCAATTCCTTTTTGTGTGCAAACGTTGAAGATAAAGCATCATATTAACGACCTACTTCATCTTGCTATCTGATGCTTTGTTCTTTGCAAGGATGCGTAGGATAGCAGAAAGAGAGGAAGAGAGCAAAAGAGAGATGGAGAAGCGAATCGATTTACGTAGACAGATAGGGATAGGTAATAGTTATAATGGGGTCAGATATATTGAAAGCGAAAACAAAAACAAATAAATGCAATGTCTTAAACCAAGTGGAAAATTCTTATGAATTTGCTGCATAATTTTGCAATAATAATGCTTGTTTGGTTTCCACTATCCTCCCATTCTAAGACAGCGTCCAACTAGTATCAATTTAATATGTCCCGCACTTTCATGTAAAACTTTGACCTCTGTCCTATCACACAATGTTGCATCCCTGCACCTATTTTACAAGTACTTTAATAGAATTTGTTTTCACGAACATTGCACGTGTACAATTTGCCATACACCCCCGACAAACTGGTTAGCAGCAAAATTATACCCCGTTTACAGTAGAGGTCTCTATAGAGTAGAAAGCGTTATTCTCTCATAACTTCTCTCTCGGACTACATTGTCTACCTTGCAATATTCTGGCACATTTTCTCTTTTCTAGACTGTAATATCATGCTGAAATTAAAATGTATATGAACAGACATCTCCCTCATCTTCTCATATACTTTACTATGTCCAAGTGGCAATATGTCTTGTTTAGAGTGCTCAACGATATTATCAAATTGGGTTATAGATAGCAGTGAATATTCTGAACTTAATCTATTCCTGAAAAATTCAATGCGGTTTTTAGATAAAAGCATTTTCTCCTATTCTTACGTCGTCGAGTTATAGCTTTACCGTGCGTTATTTAATCCTATTCTTATAAAATCTTGATATTTTATGAACGTACATCTATAATATAAAGCTGAATGTCTGTGTGTGTGTCTGGTCCCGAATAGGCTCCTATATGGTTGACTATTATAGAAAACTGATCACATATAATGATAGAAGATGCATTGAGACACAGGAATGGGTATGTTTGATCTGGCATAATGATGATTCATTAAAATTGTGCGGTCTGCGTACGCGCCTGGTCTACAAAGTATGGAAATAAACAGTTTAAAAATTAAAAAAAAAACGTTTACAAGTGTTTTTGATATAGATGTACATAATAATATTTTAATAAGTATGTTTTAACTTAAATAGGGATGGTATAATAAAATTGTGGGGTCTGCGTTTGCGCCTGGCCTCCATAGAATGGAAATAGGCACACACTATAATAAAAAACTTTTCATATCTATCTGCGTAAGTATACTTTGATAATTATGTTTCAGTTTGAAGAAATATGATATAATAAAATTATTGGGTGTTCGTTCGCGCCTGACCTCCATAGAATGGAAATATGTTACAAAGTTTAACAAGATTTTTTTAATATAAATCCACAGAATATTGTGATAAGTGTTTTAGTATGAACAGGTATGGTATAATAAATTATGGGGTTTATCTATTTTACTTTTACTTTCATCATATTTTGCTTTGGTTTTGATACCCCCAAATTCGAAGCTATCTCTTTACAACCCTTCCTTTTCATAACCTATCATACTTTCATAAATCAGAGTCCATTTTCTGTAGGCTGCTTTTGAACCCAGTCAACGAGGGGTATTTTTGCCAATAGTATATAAAATGTATAATGTCATAGCTATACCATATACCTTCTTGACATAAGGCCATATTTCAAGACAAAAACGATTTCGAGTCATCTTTTATATGGAAATATTAAATACCATTTCAGTTACAAATTGATGTTTTACAGATTAACTTGAATAAAAACCTGATAATAATTATATGAAAAAATATTCTTGCTATAACTGTAGAGAATTGAAAATAGATTTATGAAAGGTAATAACATCAAGCGCTATAATAGAGTTAATACTAAATACGTAATAAATTCATTAACAAATAATCAAAAAATAAATAAAAGTATTCATACATGAATGTGGGGTATTTATACGTGCTGGTCTGTTACGCGCTTCTTTTCATGGTTGCTGTCTCATGTCTAGTGCGCGTTGCATGAATCTCTTAATCTCCATCTTTTTACTTGCCATGATTCAGCATCAGTGTTGCTAGACAAAAAATATTTATGCATAAAAGACACAAGGAAAAGCTTGCTTGGTTACCTTTTAGTTATATTTTAAAGAATGAATTTAGAAGGAGGAAAAACTAAATAACTACATGGTTATTTCTCTTCTTAACTAAACTTTCTTACTTAAGAAATAAGTGACGCTGATTAACAGAAACATCGTAAACATTCACTAAGCTTATCAGTTTTCTAAATCATTAGCGTGTCTCGTTCGCAGAGCTTCCAAGAGAAAACTGATCCGAAAACCTTAGTTTTCTCTTGTTCAAAATTGCTATGTTATCTATCATTCTCTCTCTCTTCCCCCCTCTCTGTCTCTGTCTCTCTCTCTCTCTCTCTCTGTGTTTTGTCTTGCATTTGACCTTTACCCCTGCTTAATCTTACGTCCCTCGTCTCTGGGAACGATTTTCTTTGCACATTAAGGTCATCCTGACATGCATTACGTGACACCTCAAAATTCACACTAGCTAACTTAATCCCCACTGACGTAAAACCCATAATATGTAACTAATATTCTAAGCTAAGATTGGTTAGAAGTTGTGAGATATCTTAGGTAAAAGATGTATTGAAACAGCGACCAGTTATGTTTGTTCCATGCAAAGCTAAAAGACTAGTGTTAGAGGTGTTTGATTGTTGTAAATTTGAAGTAAGAAATTAATATTTTATGTATTTCACACCATTTAACCCAATTTTGCCCTCAGTGACAAAAAGAAACAAAAATGAATCAAATATGGTGACCCAGATGCGATTCACGTGAAGGAAATAAGATTAAGCTACCAAGACGATTATGAGTGTATATATTTGACCATAAAAGAGACAATTTCTATATGAAAAGAGACTGCGATGATTGCACATCTGTCAGAGTAAAAAAATATTGGTGTTTCACTCATTGTCGTGACTGATCAACATATGTGAATAAAAATGGCATATGAGAAAAACCAACTGACGCACACACAAAAAAAGGACAGATGAAAAGAAGTGACTCGCTTTTTAAAGTGAAAAGAGAGAGTGGCGGTGCTGGAGATATATAACACTTACAGTTTCTATATTGCAGAGTTTTTTTTTCAAAATCAATGATCAGAAAAGATTTTAATATAAAGTTTAGAAAAAAGTCACAGAATTTAATAATTGAATTTTTATGCTTGTACAAGTAATGTTCAAAATAGACTTGACTCTCAGAACCCGTCACTGAATACACATTATTAATTTGTACGAAATTGAAAGAATTGAAAATCATGTATCCTTACATAAGATTTTGTTTTTTAAATAACCTCATTCTGGTTAAACCGATTGAAGTAACAGTCTACCGTATCGCATTCGTTTTTATACGTACAGTGTCCTACTAGTGCTAATAGGACGTAAAGTAGTTCTAATTTCGCATCTTCTAAAAGCACATACTCCATATGCACCTAAGAACGATACGATTAGCACTAGTAGGACACTGTATGCGGCATTACGAAAGAAGCCAGCAAAATTGTTTTCTGTGTGCCTTCAGACGATTATTTCAATCGAGGTAGAAGATAAGTCACATTGATCAACAACTTACTACAGGATATAGAATTGGAGAGCGCGCGGGAACTGCTTACCATCATACAAGATGAAGTGTTCTGGAAGAGCCGAGTGGATTCTGTGAGTAAAAGCAAGATTTTACCTCAATAAACCAGTGGCGCTCAGTTGACACCGATTCGTAGATGGCTAAGGAGGTACGGTAGCTCCCAGAAATAACATTTCAACTAAATTCAGAACGTTTTCTGATTGGTCCAAAATATAATTATTTGTTTTAATTCAGGGCAGTTTATGCTCAGACGACATGCGTGCAAACACTTTTATGCATTTAGATTTTGTAAGTCGATGTGTAAACATCGACCGCTACAGATAATTTCAGAAGGGTATTTGTCTTTTTACATAAATATATAATTTGACTTTTGTAAAAGCCGTGAGCATCCTGTGGTGAAGCGCCCTGCACGATGGCAAAAATGAAATGATTCATCGTGGAGAGTACAACTTTTTAAACAATCCGTATTATTAACTTTTCTCCAGAAGTTAGACACAAGGTCAGCCACACTAGATGAAAGTGCAAACTGGTCTACAAAACGTGCTTCAACTATTCTCTTGTAAGAATACGAAATGCAATTCGCAATAAACATAACTTTTCTCAAAGATAAACTTAAAAGAAGCATACCTCAACCCAATACCAACTTATGCTCATTTGGACTGATTGTCAAGGATGTACCATCGAATGGTGTGAACAATCCTCGGAACCATGTAAAGTATTTTCTTTTCATGCGAAAGTTTGAGGATTTTCTGAGAACGCCTTTATAAAAGTAAAAATAGTAGATAAAGGAACATAGCTACTAATTTTTACGTTCACCAGGTCAAAAGCACATTAACGGAAGAACGGCCGAACATAAAGATATTTTAATGTCGTTTCTAGTAATATAGTTTCGCTATGAAGTTTATAAAAAATAAAAATCGGGTCAATATATTTTAAGATGAAAATAATGAAGTGTGTCTCAGATAAAATTGAAAACGCTGAAGCAATATCGATCCGTAAAAGTATCGACCGTTGGAGAATATAATAGATTTGCAAGGTAATATCTATACAGCAGGCGTAGCATACATAAATATATTGATGTTTAGGGAAAATATATATGTGTATGAATATATATATATATATATATATATATATATATATATGTATGTATGTATACCACATGATCACGACTCTCTGAACGCTTAACATATCATATATCAGCATTAAGGCGATTTACACAAAGCAATACATTCAGTTTTTACCCCCAACACAAAGATCATGCACAAAAGTAACTGTACTCGACATTTAAAGGTCCTCGAAATCATATATCATAAAAAGAAACCTTAGAACTTTACTGGAATAACAATTTGAATCGTCACACACACATATTACACTTTTTTCGTATGGAAACTCTTATTGATAGTACACGCATTAAACTCCGTCCCATTCGACGGCGATAATGCGATTTTTATACCGTTCAAACTACTTCTGGAAGCTTCTATGGGAGTCTTCTTGTGTGAGCGTATCAATGACTCTCGTCACAGCGTTTTTCATTTCCTCTATTGTCTCATAACGACTACCTCTAAAGTTTTCCTTAAGCTAAGGGAATAACAAAAAGTTACAAGGATCAAGCTCTGGATTATAAGGAAGGTGATGAGGAACTACGTCTAAAACTAAGAGAAAAATTTTTTTAAAACCTAAACCTAATATATATTAGAAATAACAACTGTGAATAGTTGAACTTTTGACAATTGGTAGTCGTTATCATCCATAATAGCATAAACCGGCACCATGGCGAAACGCCAAAAACTTGATTACTCTGTGAGACAAGCTATTCTGAAGCTATACAAGGAAAAGCACACAACTAGAGAGATTTAAGCGAAATTGAAACCTTCCAATAGTGTTGTAGGTAGGGTTGTTAAATCCTACAATAATACTGGCAAAATAGTCAGTGTTTTTAAAACCGGCAGATCCCGCAAAACTTCGGCAAGAGAAGATCAAATAATGTAGCATATGTCATTAAAAGACCGTTTTAAGTCTTGCACATAAATGAAAAGAGTTATTGAATAGTACCTAATGTGTTAATGTGTCAAGACAGACTGTTTCTAGACGACTACAAGAAATAGGGCGGTTTAATCGAACCCCAGGGAAGAAACGACTTGTTAGTTCGAAGAATACGAATAAGAGATTAGAGTTTGCAAACAGGTATGTAATTTGGACATAAAATGAAAATTGGGCAAAAGTATTTTTCAGTGATGAAAGCAAGTTTAATTTATTTGGAAATGATGGAACAACAAAGTAAAGAGACGTATTGGCGAAAGATTAAGTGCAAGGTGTACGAAGAAAACTGTCAAGTTTTGGGGCGGAAAGGTTATAGTATTTGGAATGTTTTCTAGCCAAGGTACAACGCCTCTTGTCCGATTACAATCTCATGTAAACGCGCAGATCTATAAAAACATTGTTGAAAATCATGTTGTGCAAATAATACAGAATTCATGCAAGATAATGCCCCATGTTACAAGGCAAAGGTTGTAATGAGTTACCTTGGCGAGCAAGATTTCGAAATTATGGATTGGGCATCACAAAGTCCTGACTTAAATCGAATAGAAAATCTTTGGAAGACCTTAGTTATGAAAGTTATGAAAAGAAATCTCACTAACACGAAGGATTTGTGGGTGAAGCATCAAGAAGCATGGTCTAAAATTAGTATCGAGGATTGTCAAAAACTGATTCGTTCTTGTAGTCGAACATGTGCAGCTGTCATTGAGAGCAAGGGCCCGTTTACAAAATATTGATTGTATTTTTATTGTTTTTGGCTGTTTACATTGTTTTTCTAAAATTTGTCCCTTACTTTTTGACGTTCCTATTTTGAAAATAAATAAATAAGTGTTATAATTTTTTTCAATGCTTTTCAAAGGATTTAAATTTTAGTATGTTAAAATTTCATTTGTCAAGATTTCAGCTTTTCACAATTGTTTTCTCTTATAAATATTAGGTTTTAAAATTTGGTCCCTTAGTTTTGGACGCTACTGTATATATATATATATATATATATATATATATATATATATATATATATATATATATATGTTTTTCTGTGTGTATTAGACAATTATATTGTACATAGATTTTTAGTATTTATTTCCAAAGTGCTCAATGCGTAAGTCAGCTTAGTAACGCAATCCGTATAAGGTAATGGATAGTCTAATCCTCCACACCTAAGCATCAATATCTATATTTGGAAATCTATCTGTCTATATACTATTATAACACTGTTTAACATGTTATAATCTTTGTTCCTATGTTTAATCCTAAGCTCACTAGATACGCACGGAAAAGATGACATCTAAATGGTGACGCCACTAATAGGTCACGTGATCCATTAAGACAGAAATAACGGCCTCCGTTTCACAGTATATGGTGTCACAAGTTAATGACGTCATTACTATAATCAGAAATGAGAGAATGATAGTTTAATTTAACGATCATTGAACCCTGGGCGAGAGAACAAAATAAGAGAGAAACATGAGAGAAAGAGAGAGATTGAGTGTGAAAGGGCGAAAGTATAAAATCTTTATCTAACGGGCCACGTGTTGTCCAAAATTCTATTTAATCTGATTGTATTTTATTTGTTGATTTATTTGTCATATTTGTTGTGTAGTCGTGGGGGGTTCATATCGGAAACACATAATCCAGATGATAATGACTTTGATATACTGTTTACATCATGAGGGTGACTGTGACGATTATTGGTGACATAATTATTAATACAGAGCTGGGAGAGACATTTATACAGTTCTTGTTAACAGAGATAGAGGGGAGAGGCATTATTGATGATGGTGGTGGGGACACATACATGAAGGGAGTTATACAAAGTTCTTTTACAGATTATAGCCAAAAATATTTAACTATCTTTGTTGGGATGAAGACATGCAGACAAACAAGTTACAAATATAAATAATGGTCTTTTTATTTTACCAGCTGGTTGATTGATGAATCAGGAATTCAAGCTTTTACGATTACATTGTTGTATCTTCCCCTCTTCGTTTCAAAAGTGTTTAGGCTAACTCGACTCGACCTTCGTTGACTCTGCCTGGACTCTCACTCAGTCGCTCTCCGACGCGAAACCATCTCAATATATTGGAATCACCCCCTTCTTTACCACATCAAAGCGTGCCCCACAATGTGAGTCATTCACGTGGATTTCACCTATGTATGTCCAAACACGCTTTTGGCAAACAAAGAAATTCCTAAATAAACTGTTTCATTTCTAACCTATTTATTATTTCTAAACTGCATCGTTCATATCTAACCCTGACATAAATAATATTTAGTTATTTTCAACTTATCTATTTAATTACTTGAATCTGTACTTTTCTCATGTAACATATTGTTTGCTTGTCTCCGTAAAACACAATGCCATAAAAATGACACTGGGTAACAAAAAATATGTTTTGAAAATCGTCCTGGGGTTATCAGCTGAATTAGACTAATTTTGATGCGCTGGGTCCGAAAATGACCTTGGTTTTGTTCAATCAGGTAAAGGTTTTTGCTACAGAATTTAAAAAAAATCGATTTTTCGTAAAAAAAAAAAAAAATTCTGCTGATCATCAGCTGAGAAACCCCTGACGATTTTTTTCGTTTTCCTCAAGAAATAAAAGTCAACGTATCCAAATTCATTCAGTTTTTATTTAGTCCATCAAATTTGATTAACATAATTATCATAATATTAGTATAATCATGAGCGTTACATGACACAAAAGTTCAGAATTCACGGCATAAATCGGCGTTTCTTCGATTCCCGTGTGTGAGCAGCTGCTTGGTTGTCTCTCTTCAGCGACAGCAGTAGTTCGCCATCATGACTGCATCCAACCTCCCCTCGTACCTCTCCTCCATTTGGCGCATGTCCTGATGGAACATTTCTCCCTGCTCGTCGCTCATCGCCCCAAGGTTTTCAGGAAACTTCTCCATATGTGAGAACAGGAAGTGTATCTTTATACTCATCAAACACCCGAGGTTTTGGAAGGCCTCTATCATGCTGCTGATGAGTGTGATGTAGTTTGCTGCCTTCATGTTCCCCAGAAAGTTGTTCACCACCTGCAGAAACGATTTCCACGCGGCGCACTCTAGGGTGGTCATGGAGTTTTGGAACTCTGTGTCCTTTATGAGCTGCCGTATCTGTGGGCCATCGAAAATGCTGGCCTTTACTTCTCAATGGTCAGTCGAGGAAAGGCTCGGCACGGGTAGTTGAAGCACCTCCCATCCTTGTCCAAAGTGTGCGTGAACTGTTTCATTAACCCAAGCTTCATGTGTAGCGGTGAGATCAATATTTTCTCCCGGTCAACAAGAGGTTCGTTTATGATGTTTCTCGCCCAAGGTACTAACTGCTCTCGCGCTGGCCACTCTTCCTTTACATAGTGCTGGGCTCTGTCTCGACTATCCCACACACATATAAAGCATGGGTACTTCGTGAACCCGGACTGCTGACCAAGTAGAAAGTTCACCTGCTTTAAATCGACGCAGATGATCCATTTGTGGCTGCTCATATTGGATGTTTTTCAAGCACGTAGTTCACTGCTTCATATTTCTCTTTGAGAGTTGTGGAGTGCGCAAGAGGGATTAAGGCGAACTGATTCCTGTTGTGGAGGAGCACACACTTCAAAGAGCGCTTGCAGCTGTCAATGAAGAGTCGCGAATCTCTCGGATCGTATTGAGGAGCGCCGAGTTTAACAAGAAGACCGGCGATATCTCAGCAGTACACGAGGTCTTCCTCTCGGCAGAAGTAGCTTTCTACGAAAGAAAGTAATACGCGCGTCCTTCCCAAGTATGTTTTTCTCGAACCAG
Source organism: Euprymna scolopes (assembly GCF_053919585.1). Lineage (NCBI taxonomy): Eukaryota > Metazoa > Mollusca > Cephalopoda > Sepiida > Sepiolidae > Euprymna > Euprymna scolopes. Next base: position 40,349,713 of record NC_136515.1, read on the forward strand.
ATCATTAAGCTCACATTGTGAAAAGAGCTGCGGGCCATCTTGTGCTTCATACTCGAACTTTTCTGTATATCCTTGCTTGTCTGTAGTGGTGACCTCGTCGTCGCTGTTGGGAAGCTGTGTGAACGCTGGTACAGGAATTTCTTCGCAGAAAGATGCAGCTGAGTGTCAGACAATGAAATTTAGAATCAATTTGATTGGCTAAGGGTTAATTAAGTAAATTTTGAATTACATTTTATTTATATATTCTTATGGAGTAATTGATTTGATTTGCTAATTTTGGAATTCCCTTTATTGTTCTAAAAACCCAATGAATTCGAAAAAGGGAAATAAACAAATATAAACTGAATTCCCTGTTTACTGCTCTTTAAATACGCTCATACTGAAATATAGACAGTTAATAAATTAGTACTAGGATTTATAGCCACTGAATATTTCATAATTGTACTATTTTCTCAGAGACACAGACCCGCACAACAAAACCGGCATGCACCAACTTCCACACTGTGCCCACAATGAGTTAATTTAAGGCAAAGGCAATGACTGTTAAGGTAATGAGAATATGAGTGAGAATCAAAGAGACAATATTGTCACTACGGAGTCCTTGGGAAGAATGACCCAAATTTGCTAAAGTATAACCCTCGTTAGCCTAAATTCACACAAAAATATATTAAATATTAAATAAATTCTATACATATTTATACACATAAATTTATGATAAACACAAATATATTAATTATTTATATATTATTCGTGTCTGTGCATTGTAATTCGATATATTCTTCAAGAAAAATATGCTTGAGCTCAAAACCCCTGATATTAGCATATGTATAGCTCGTCAGGTAGGCCTATGGCTGTATCTCAAAAAGTTGACCTGATAGAGCAAAATCAATGTGACATTCGGACTCAGAACACTAAAATTAGTCTAAATCAGATGAGAACCCCTGACGTTTGTTTTGGCTGTTTCCCAGTGTTATAACACAATGACATTATAAAAATGGGGTAAGGAAGGAATAGCTTAATAAACGATGAAATCAGAAAAAGGTGACGCTATGAAAAGAATGACGACACAAGTGGATGATGTCACTACATAAAATAGAGATGAAAATAACCGGGTACAATGGGCTAACTCACAAATGATGACTTGATCCATCAAATACCCTTAGACGGGAAGGATATTCAACATAAGATCTTTCGTTGAGATTTATGCAGACGACACTATTATCTATGGCAACACTTCAAAGTCTAATAGCTAAGATATTTATTCTCTATTTTTCTCTTCCGACCCAGAGCGCGCGGTGCAATGAGGGAAAAGTGGTTGATTACATTTGATCCAACTTAACCACAAGCTTTTATCTGTTCACCACCAACTCTTTAATTCAGATATGGCCCTAATTAAAATAAATGGTTCTCGTTTTGAGAAAGCACCATGATTAGGCATGTTTCATGGAATGACTTTCGCTTCTGGCCTTGAATGGAAATCGTATCACATCTGTTGATAATGTCGCTCGAGAAATGGCTGGATCATTCTATTAATTCAGAAAGTACCTCACTCTCCACACAATCCTCTACCTGTATAAGTAAAATATGTCTTAAAGTGAATTAGTTGCCTCTGAAGAGAAGTTGCTCATAGCACCTTTTCCTACCTTGAAAGAGTACAAAACCGGTTTTTGAAATCTAGTGGACGATGTCCTTTTGTCCTCATATTTATCTCTTTCAAACAGAAGATACGTTGATAGTCTTTCTCTGCTCTATCGTCATTTTCTCATGCTCAACTGAGCGTCAATCTAAGGTTACTCCCGTAAAACCTACAACAAAACTGCTGAAACTTGCCTTTATATTTACGCTTAAAACTAAACGAAAATTCGATGAGCATAGATTATTTCCTAATACTATCACCATACCGCCCTGCTTATTCCCAACTGATCATAAAATAGTTTTTTTCAAGTCCAGCGCCAACAAATTTTGCTGAGTCGTCCTCTTAAGTAATCAAATTCTATCGAATTTCCCCCATTATCGATCATCCTGTTGTTGTCTCACCATCCACCTGATATTAATTAACCCTTATCCCCGAGGTGTACTTGGGTATTGATAACCAGTGACGTATTAGTAAAAATAGTTAGAAATAATTTCCACATGTTTTGATGAAGAAGTACCAATCAGCAGTTCCAGTTGCTGCTGTTGCATTCAAACGTACTCATTCACAGGTTTTGAAACGTACTGTCCACCTTGTATGTGTTCATCTAATTTCAAGTAAGCACATGCATCGTTTCTATTTCATCGTTGATATGAAGTGCGTCCAATAATTAGCAAAATAATTAGATAACGACCAAGATGGCCATATTTTGAGGTTATAAAAATATAGACATACGCATATACGTAGATGTGTAGATGTCTGTGGATGACTATATTTTGTGTATTTATGTAGAATAAAGACCGTGTTATCGTCGACTTTTTTCTGGCAATTTTCGTAAAATACCACAGTTGCGGACGAGATTTCGTTGATTTGTATTCGCGCAAACGCTCGCCGGCCTCCGTGGCCCGGCACCTAAAGATCAAAATGTAGTATCTGTTCCGGAAGATGCTGCACTGGAAGACCATTGCCCTGTGGCAATCAGTTTCTGGTCCACGTAGGGGAAACCCTATATACCAAGAAGCACCACTATCAGCTCCCCCTTCCCTCCTCTCAGGGGAGCTGGTCCCCTTTTACCTTCTCCTCCCTCTCTTCACATTAAGAAAACGGCCTCGTACCTAATTGGCTAAGTGGAGAAGCAAATAAATACCACGCTCATCATTTTTTTTCTCTAAAAAAAGAATTATTCAATGAAAATGAATTCCAAAATGAAAACGCCATTCTTTTTTATGAACAAAATATAATGAACAATGTTTAGGAAATTCCAAGAAAATTCAAATTCAAACAAAAAACACTCATCTGAAAGTGCATTACATAAATAAGTACTTTTTGTTTCTTAATAATAAAGCAGCAGAAAAGCAAATGATTTTATTTATGATTTTTTAAATCACATCATTGTAATTATTTTTTTTTATTAATAAACCAATGTTAGCTAATAAATATTAAAGTATTTTAGTGACTGCGATTGCACTGATCCATCGCCTCAGCACCTGTTGGCAGTTGACGTAAACTAGCCGGAAAATTCTGACGATAGCACGACGCTTATTCTGCGTAGACTGTGTTTGAGTATGTTTTGTATATGTAACATTCGGTGCAAATTTGTATTTTGTATTTTTTTTATCTTTATGGCGTCGTCTTAGAGACAGCGAGAGAGAGAGAGAGAGAGAGAGAGAGAGAGAGAGAGAGAGAGAGAGAGAGAGAGAGAGGGGGAGGGACAGGAAGGATTTGATGGGCAATTTGCAGATCAAAAAACAAAAAAAAAAACAGGGTGAAAAATATGTTCTGCGTTAAAGTTCATTCCTTGCCCCTTCCTTAAATCTCTGCTCCAAATTGTCCGACCTCAGCAAAAGTGTCCTTCCTAAACTGATATTCCATCACTTAGTCATTTCAATTCTGTCAGGTTGTCAGCCACCGACTGTCAGTCCCGTCACATGCCAATTGACTCCGAACTTGGACGGACAGCTTCCTATTTCACCCTCGATCACACCCTCTTCTTCTATTTACATTAACCATGTCTCGCAGGACATCGCATTTCTCCTTCCTGCTCTTGATTCTTTTTATCTTTCATTTCTCCTTCCTTATAAAAGGCATAATCTCTCTTTTCCCCCTATTTATTGATTCCCGATTTACTTTGTTTTTCTTTCATGATGCAGAAGGAGTTCGAAGTGCAACTCATGCATACAGTTTTGCCATCGTTGCCGTCAACATATAGCACAGTGGATTCTGTTGCTGAAAATCATATTGGTTCTACATTTGTGGCTGCTTTCTGGCGATATTGTTTTTGAAGCTTATCAATCATTCTATATAATATTTGCTATTTATAGCCTGTTCTATATCAATAAAATCGATAAAGAAAATACATTACGTATCACAAAAATCCAAAAATCATGTTTATGAATATATACGTTTCGGCTCGAAGAGATGGCTTTATCCCGTTTACTCAGTTGATGAATGTTTCACCCATTGTCATATATTAACAAAGAAACCTTGTTTTGTCGCGTTGAAATAGAAACTCTCTGAGTTGTCGACACGTGGTTTTTTAGCTCGGATGTGTTCAAACGTGGCACTCATTTTTTTATTGCTATCCTAATGTAATGTTTATTCTATGTGTACAGTTGTTTATTATTTCATTTATACAATGTAATATTTTCTGGGGGGGGGGGTCTTTAAGCTTATAATTTCTAATTTCTCATTAAGACATAATCCATATACTCATTTGCTACTAAGTTATTAGGAATCATCTGTTGCTTCGACAAACACTTTAATATATTTCTATATAACTATAAAGAATCTTTTGGAATTTAAAACAATTTACGGCAATTTTTAAAGGGTTTATAAATATTTGAAAATGGAATAAATATTTTTATAAATATTTAATAGTATAAAATACACACAGACCCATTAGTAAATGATATAGTTATCTGCTACGTACAGACTTCACAGTTTGATAAAAAAAATCTGAGTTCAACAAGGTAAACCAAAAGAAGATCGAGCGTTACATCGACCGAAACGTTGTGGAAATAACACTCACAATGTGAACAATAGTCGGATTAATTCAAATAATCAACCCTTATCTAAAAATTCAGTAAAGTATAAATTGCTATGAAGAGAATTGTAGCATTTCCAAGTACTCTGGACAATTTATAACTAATATACACAAAGGAAAGTGTTCAAATAGCCATGTAACTTTTTCTGTAATTGAATAGGAAGTATTGTTTTCAAATAAATAATATTTTAATGGCACATTCTATGAACACATTACAATTAATATGAAAAAAGTTTGTATGCATATTTGATTTGCAGACAAAATATTGTAAACGAATAGTGAAATTGACGAATTGTTGCTGACGAATGTTTCTATATAATTCAAATAAAATCAATACGCATGAAAATGACGTGTGAAGCAAATAGTACGATATTATGATACTAAAGTTTGGTTATTTAACATTTGTTTCCGTAAAGCTCTTATTCCCCTCTCTGATGAGAGGTAAATAAAAGTGTTAATCACACAAAAATATGTTAAACTATTTCTTAGTTTTTATATTATTTTTCTATTTACTTGCTCTTTCACGAGAGTAAAGTTCGGCTCCAAATCGAGTTTTAATTTTAGAAAAATTAAACTCCTCTATAAAGGCACTTTTGATCGGGATAAATTAAATATTTCTACAGTCGGGATAGGTTTCCCTTTTACTGACCGAGGAGAAAAAGTAAGGCGTAGTAATCGGAACAGATACTACACCTTACTTTCATTTAAAAGAACAAGAAACTGAGTATGTGAGAAAACACTTTTATTGTAATTGTTCTAGTTAATCGCTATTTTAACTTAATCCACAAGCGACTCGTCTTTTAATAAAACTTCTCTCTATTATTCTTACTCTCTCAACGTATATTGTTTAATCCCAACTCTAAGTTCACATGGCTTTCTCTATGTTTATTTACAATCGAAGGTAATCAAGAACGGTGGAAATTTAAAAAAAAAAAACATTGAAATAGTCTATTATAAACAAAAAGCAATAACACCACAACAAATAATGCTATTAACACTCTGACTGATGACGGAGGAAAGATAAAGAAAAAATATTTAGCTAATAGAAACTACTTTTTGATGTTGCTATTTATATTTTTATATTCATTTAGTCTGTAATTGACTTTTTTCTTATTTTTCTACATCTTTTCAAAACTCAGTGTGTGAACTAACGGGTCGCATGTTCTACTGTACATATAAAGCGAAACATTACCAAATTATATATTCAGTTTATTACTTATCTACTTAACCTATGATAACATCTTATTTCTATTTGAAGAACCACTATATATGAAATCCGATACTGTGCAGTGCAGCGTTACGAATCTTCTAATAAAACTCCCAATGAAGCCATATAAAAAATAGGGGAAGTGTTTCGCTATTTTCTTGTAATGTGTCCAACTCGACGATTCTTCAAGTACTTATCAGTATCACTTTACGAAAATAGATCGTTTGTCAGAATTAATGTACAGTTCTGCTGTGGCACCCGAAATCTTTTACGTCTCGTACTTTTGCTGTCTTTCTGCTGCCAATTAAGCACCATTGCCACACGTTCAAATAACTGTTGGAGGGCAGGTGTAATGCATTAAATCCACTGGTGGCACAACAGTCATGATCACTGCGATATATTGGGTTCAATTTGATATAATAATGAATACGAAATCTACATTAATCAAAATATCATATTTAAGCGTATTTTACGACCGGACAATGCCGGGCGGTTTGCTAGCACACACACAAATATATATATATATATATATATATATATATATATATATATATATAGAGAGAGAGAGAGAGAGAGAGAGACAGACAGACAGACAGACAGACAGACAGAGTCTTAATTACCGTAGGTAAAATAATTAAGTATAAGAAAAACAAGAAATGCCTAAACCCCAACACCAGGAAAATAGATGACTTCATTAGAAAAGTTAATATGAAACCAGGATTATTTGTCCGTATTGACAAAGCAAAATATACAACAAACTAGACTACCCAACCTATAAAAACTTTATATACATTAAATCAAAAAATTTTAAACAATCGCCCCCCGCCCTAACACACTAGACTTTATAAATAAATCTCTCCTAACACGAATATAACAATGATACAGAAGTCCTGACACCAGCTTACCCCAGATTCACAGAAAATTCTAATAACAGCATCTTAACAACAATATGCATTTTCAAGCTAAACTTGGACAAATAAGCAAACGAATCCAGGTTACAAAAATGCCTAGCAAAAAGTAAACAGTGTTCGCTTTCACAATTGTCCTGCAATGTGTTCAACTGGTTTCTGAACCTTAAAGATAAACTGCATGACTTTCGACATAGACAACTATTACAAGTCGACATCTCCACCTTTATTTAAAATTTCCATCTCCTAAATTGAAATGACGTATCCGGTGGACTCATAGGAATATGTGAAATGAGAACATCTTCATCTTTAAAAGGTCATGTCAACATTGTTGCTTCTATGATGGTGTTCATTACTTTTTTTACTGCAAGCTATATGTCATGGCAAAGCGTAGATTGGTTTATATTTCACAACATGATACTTGGTACGCAAATTTAAAATTGCAGTACATATGGTGGCATCCATGGCAAATCTAGTGACTTCAAAAATTCTGTTGGATAATTAACCACTTCGTCTGCTTCCACAACAGTGTTGATAGACTTATATGTGACCTCATTTGGAATTTTAAGCTGAATAATATTTTTATGTTCATGGACGTCTTGAGCTGCGAGAATAGCTTGTTAACTCAGCCAACTGGAATTTTTATAATTAATTTGAATATCTGAAAAAAAACTTTTTTACTAACACCGTTTTTGTTGTAACTAAATTGCAGAAGTTATGAGGTAACGAAATTTGCCCTTAACTCGGATCAGCCGACACTTTCCAACAATTGATGCGAAATTTTCTCTGCGGATCGATCGTTCTGTAACTGGACACTCATATTTTGAGTTAAGTTTAATATATTCACACAGCGTAAAAAGCAGAGTATTTGGCATAAACATTTATTTCATCTGCTGGTGTTGATTGAGGAATTACAGATAACGTTTCTCTGACATTTCCTGCAAGTTATATTACTGTATTCCCAAATGGTCTGATATTGCCACGCAAATTTTGTCAAGGATTGGCCAAGAGCCTCAAGTGATTTTGTGTACCATTGTGCATTCATCTTAAACAATAAGTTTGCATTTCTTCAATACTTTTTTGGATATTTTGGTGATATTGAAAATGGAAATTTTGAAAAATTGAATGTTTAATAGTAATTTCAAACCAGAATGAGCAGTGCTTATATCTGTTAGTAACATCGCAGCTATTGCGCATGAAGCAAGAGCTAAGACTATGTTATTTTGTGATAGAATAGTTGCCAAAATCAATTTAATTACAAAGGTTTTACCAGTTCCTCTTGGCGCCGTTCTAATTAGCAATGCTTTTCAAGCAACTCTCTATTCTCACTGTAAGTAATTTAAGTAACTAAAACAAGATTTTCCATATTTTGACAAAACCTTATTCACCGTAAGTAAATTAGGTGAGTAAAATAGCGTGTATTCGTGTGTTTGTCATGTCTTAATCAATGTAATTTAAGTCACTAAATTAGGGTTTAATCATGTTTTGACAATACCTTATTCACTGAAAGTAATTTAAGAGACTAAAATATGGTGAGCGATTAAATCTGGGTAAATAGAGAGAACGATAGAGAGATAGATAGAAAAAGAGAAAGAAAGAGGTAAATAAAGAAAGAGAGGGAGAAAGAGAAAGAGGGATTGAGATATAGAGAAAGAGAGAGAGACAAAGGGAGAGAGAGAGGGTGGGAGAGTTAAAGAAAGAGAGGGAGAGAGACAGAGAAACATGGAGAAAGAGATAGGGGAGAAATATAAAAGGATTGAGATAGAGAAGGGGCTAGAAAAGAGATTAAGAGGGTGATAGAGAGAAGAATGAGATAGAGAGGGAGTGAGAGAGGGAGAGATGGATGAAGATAGAGATTAAGAGAGAGAAAGAGAGAGAGAGAGGGGAGAGAAGAAGAGAAACAGAGAATGAACTACAATTCATAGTTTTTGTCCTCGATCAGTGGAGGAGAAATCCTTCTAGACTGAGGCAATTTTATTTTTTCTTTCTATCCAAAGAACCCCTTTTTCGGAAGCTGAATTTTTCACACATTAAAAACCGTCCTTGTCTCTAACTCATCCCTTGTTGGGAGGCAAGTAAATATGAACAGTGTGTGTCTGTGGGTGTGTGCTTGTGCGCGTATGTGTGTGTGTGAGTGTGTGTGTGTGTGTGTTTGAGAAAGAGAAAGAGAAAGATAGTAACATTGGAACAAACTAATACACCGGCAACAACTGAGATTCTATTGCAGCATTAAAAATGAATTTTCAAAATATAATTCATTTTTATGTTGCAATGTAGTTGTGTAGGAAGTAAGAACGAATATATTTTATTTAACGTTCATATATATATACATATATATATATATATATATATATATATATATATATATATGAACAGTGAGATTTTTTTTTTTTTTTTCCACTGTTCTTCCAACTGAAACCAAAATTCCCTTCTTCCCTCATTCGTTTTCTTAGTTTTTAATTTATCATTCTGACGTTTCCTCTTAGAGGGTCAGACGATAAGGCCTTAAGGAAAATTTTAATAATTTCACCTGCCCATTTCTTGCTTTTTGGTATTTAAATTAAATTATGTTTCCTCTGAAATTTCTCCTTCCTTTTTGCTGTACCAAAAATTTACGTATATATATATATATATATATATATATATATATATATATATATATATATATATACATACATATATATATATATATATATATATATATATATATATATATATATATATATATATACTGACCACTAACGAATTCGTAAAAACAAACACCGGCAAGTTTAGTTATCAATAATCACTATTCGTTTATGCTTCTTACACGGTTGTATTGCAGTATTTAAAATCAATTTTTCAAATATAATTCATTTTTTATGTCGTAATGTGATTGTGTAGGAAATATAAACGAATATATTTGTAAGTTTAACGTTTAAAATTACTGACCACTAAAGCAACGAATACGCGATTGGTAAAAAGTTTTTTGCGCAGGTGACAAACAGTTACATCAAAATCGATATTTTTCGGCATTTTTTTAATTATTTGATAGTAAATATATGAAAATAAACCATATTAGTGTGAGGCGAAATAGTAAAACAATCGCCAAGAAAAAATGACGAAAAAAAAAGCGAATTTTTGTCACGTTTAAAATGACCAAATTTCGCCAAGAAGAAACGATTTAGGAAAAAAGATTTAAACATTGAAATATATTTCATCTTAAATATATAAAAAAAACATGCCTTGATTAGATGAAAACGCTACCGCAAAATATCAAGACAATAGAAAATTGGAAAATATTTATTAATTTATGCTTAATATCTATAGTTAAGATGTAAAATTAACGGTTTCCACTCCAATTAAAAAATATTTATTCAAACTAAATGTAATTAATCATAGCTTAGGTGACAAAAATTGCTTAATATCCATGTCCGAAAAAACATAGTGATCGGTTAATTAGTTTATGATGAATATTGTCCACAAATGTATATATATATATATATATATATATATATATATATATATATATATATATATATAAATTACAATAAGTTTACCAAAGTAATCAAAATGGTAAACTTAAAATATATTATAAATATTAAAGAGTTAATATTTACAAGTAAAATAAACTCAGCCAGATGTAAAAGCTCAATAAAACCGAAAAGGAAATAGAGCTTATAATATGAACAAATGATTAATAAAACATGTTAAAAGACATCTTGAAAAAGAGTTAAAAACATATTTAATTTTAAAAAAGGAAGCACAAGATAAGTGGATAGTCCTTAATCCGCGGAGTTTCGAAGAAATACTCTACTTCTCATCAGAGGGCAGGAATTAGCAAAATGCAGGATCGGATTTTGCATATACATGTATTTAATGAAACTACAAGTAAGTCACAGATCTTACTTGGTTAAAAAAAAGGGTGAGGTAAGGGGAACAGGAACAAAAGAATAAATATGTTTTTAACTCTTTTTCAAGATGTCTTTTAACATGTTTTATTAATAATTTGTTCACATATATATATATATATATATATATATATATATATATGGCATGACTTTACAAAATGAGAGATATATATGTTGTAAAAAAAAATAAAGCGGCTATTTATGAACCATTTTGTAAATCATACGTGTTCAGCAAACGCGAAATCTGTTAATCTTTTAATCCGTTTATTATGTATATTATGCTAACTGACAAAATTTTATGTTAACTGAAAAAATCCCTTAAACATAGCTTAATTTACCCGGCTTGAGAAGACAATAAATTGTTTGTCATTACATATATATATTATGAGTTTTGAAATGTGAAATAACATTCAGCAAAAGGAAATGAATATTGAAAATTCTGAATCTTATAGCTGATAATTGTTGTAGTGAATCTGACGACAGACATGTCTCCTAAATGCAATCTGCTATTCGTTCATTCCGTAAATTGTCGCTGTGAAATTTTGAATAGCTAATTGGAATATTCAATAAAATATGTAATCAATGTGAACGTTCATTATGTATGGGCTCCGCGGCAGTGAGTAGAGATTAAGTTAGCTAATGTAAATTTTGACGAGGCTCATATTTTGTACACGTCATGATAACCTATTTATAAGCAGAAATGTACCCAGAGACAGATGAAGTGAGTTGAAGCAAGGGGCACTGTTGAAATTGTAGACAACAATCGAACGAAATCAGCATATGACGAATGAGTCTCGTTTACGACCGACAGAAAACTAAGGGTTTCAGTTCAGTCTCACTGTGGAAGCTGAGCGGATAAGACACACCCCAATAATGAAGAAAAATCCAAGGTGAATATTATATCGATGTCAGTCCGTCAGCGTCTCTCAATTCTTATATACGTTAAAGAAGTAGGTAATTATTTAGTTATAAGTCTCTTTCCATAAGTAAATTTTCTTCCAAAATGATTGAGTAAAATCAGCAAACGTCTTCATTGTCTGTGTCTTTCCTGCATGACACCTTTTATTAGCTTCACTTAAGGACGAGACGATCACGATCACACGTAAAACACCGCAAGGAAAACAACGACGATACTAAGAAATAAAATACCTGCACATAAGCACTTTATATTTATAAAAAAATCTGTTTTTGTCCTTGATCGCTCGTGAGTTAAAGCAATTATTTACAGGGGAACGGGGGTAAGAGTGATAATACATTTGAAATTGAAGTTTAAATAACCCTTGTGTTTGACAGTATTACCTAGCACTTATGTTAGAAAATATTAAAAATATATAAAATGTGTACTGAATGAAAGCATATTTTTTTTCAAACAAGCACCAGGAAGTGGCCTGAATTACTGTTAAACCTGATCCATATATGTAGGTTTTGGTTAGGAAATTATAATTGTAAATAGATTAGGAGGTAATATTCATTTTAATTTGTATATAAGATGAATTGCACAAAGTTCGAACAAATGCATTGAGGACATAGCCAAAACTGCTGCAACAAAAATGGGCTCCATATACTGTGCTAGAAAATTATTCGAAGTCATCCTATATCTCTACAAAGCCACTGTTCGCCCATGCATGGAGTATTGTGCAAATTTAGTCTGGTGCATCCACCACTAGTCTCTCAGGATTAGACAGTGTTTAAAAAAACGTCATAAACATAATACGTCCCGCACTATCTGCCAAGCTCCAGCCTCTTTCTCATTACCGAAATCTTGGATCTTTGTGCCTGTTTTACAAGTACTTAAATATAATGTGATCTGATGAACAACACCTGTTACTCTATAACATATATATACTCTCAACCAACCTAACAAGCAGCAAAATTCCACTCCTTCACTGCTTAGGTTCCTAGATACCTTCTAATCTAATAGTTTATATCTTCTAATCTAATAGTTTATATCTTCTAATCCAATAGTTTATATCTTCTAATCTAATAGTTTATATCTTCTAATTTTATAGGTTATACCCTTAATTTGCTAAACATTTCCATTTATTTCCTGTTTCTCTGACTGTGTAGGAGTTTAAATGTAAGTTAACAGACATCTAACTACTTAACTACTCAAAATTCCATTGTTAGACATGGAGACATGATCCTAAATAGTATCCCTAACAAACAAGTGCGAATGTGCGTTGTTTCGGCTAAAAAATAATAAAAATCGTCGTTCTCATACAATATATACATGATGTCCAAAAAGTCAGTGAAGGGTTTTGAACTTAAATACAATCATTATTTTTGATGATATCTTTATACAATTTTGATACAATCTGACTAAGACATTTGCTTAAAAAATGCAAAATTTAAACAATCTTTATTCATGAAAAATAATGTCTTTGAAATGCTGTTCATTTTCAGCTTCGCATATTTGTGCTCTTTCCAAAACATTATTCATGACAGATTGCAAAATCTCTGGATTGCGATTTAACTTCCTTATTTCGTTCCGCGAGCTGGCAGAAACATCAGAAACGATGCTCGAACATTAGCTATCGACCTATAACAAAATCACACAACCATGCACAAATATTTGGCAAGTATAAACAAATCAGTCCAAAAATCAACACCCGCAATATTTTTATATTTGAAAATAAACTTACAAAATTAATCTCAAACATCAAATAGAGAACCATAGGAAGCCCGGATCTAATACAAAATCTCACTAATAAAGAACCCTCAAACATCGAAATTGAAGCCCTCAGTTTTGGACTAAAATTCGCAACTGATGTACGTTCGAATATTAATACCAACACTATTTTGAAGAATTACAAGCATGAAGGCACGTATTTAAAAAAAAAAGGTTTCATACAGGGTATTATTACAGTCGTAGATACTCAGCCCTATGATATTGTATTACCAAGGAGATACATAGATGCTTGAAACACCTAACGAATAACAAGAACATAATTATATCAACAGCTGAAAAAGGTGTTGGTATAGTAATAATAGAAAAAGAATCATATCGCTAAGAAAGTTTCTACACTGTGTGCAGACAGAGACACATATATCAAAACTGATTTATAGACAGTAAATAGAAGTACTGAGACTTTAAAAAAAATCTTTTACAAAAACTTATAAAACTTGGACATCATACATTGAATACTACCCCAATATTCCGTCATTATATGGTCCCCCCTAAAACTAAAAATGGGATATCCCTATGCGTTCCATAATATCTCACGTCAGTAGTGCAACACACAAAATTTCACGGGCCATACTCAACATTACAACTCCACTAATGGACATTATCACCACTTTCCACAGAAAGAACTCCTGAAATTCACTCAACAAGATAAAAATATTGATATACATAACAAAACTATACAAAGCTTAGATATAACATTATTATATCCCCATTAAAAATGTTTAAATTTACTCCATACACACATAAACAGCAAATATTAACTTACCGTTTCTTCTAGACACCTTTATAAAAATTATCAGACTGAAAACTAACATGACTTATTTTAAATTTAATAACAATTTCTGCAAGTTTAATTTTGATCTTCCTATGATTAACCCTTTCAATTGAATATAAGCCTGCATTTACTTAGAATTCCCAGAATCTGGTTATTTCAAATTTAGATTACCCTCAAACACAGTATAGTTTAGATATACTGACGACATTTAAATTTTTTCCTGCAAACACTCCCATAGATATTATTAAAAACAATTTTTTTACACGGTGGTCACCACTTATCAAGGCCCGGAAGCCACTCAGGGATAAGGGTTATTGCAAGTACAGTACGTTAGTGTGGAGATTTAATGAAGTGTTTATTTAAGAGAGCGGTTCTTTAAGAATTTGTTAACGTTGGACTTAAAGACATCCAAGTTGTAGTCAGGTGGGAAGCAGGCAGATGGAACAGAGTTCCACATGCGCGCAGTTCTAAGAAAGAAGCTTTGTTCATGGAATCTACGTTTTGATTTAGGCACAGATAAAGAGAGGGGGAATTTGTCACAGTGGATTCAGCTAGATGGGTGTTTTTCGTGAAGGATTGACGAGGGGAGAACAGAGATTGGAGTTCAGACGAGCACCTGCCATGGAAATAACGATAAAACAAGGATAGGCTCGCAACGTCTCTACACTCAGTCGAACTCTCCATAAAGTTCACACATGAAACAGAAAACAATCGCTCATTATCTTTTCTAGACATATTTATAAAATCCAATAATGAACTATCCTTCTAGGTTCAATGCAACACTACACACAAAAATTATTGCATATATTTCTACTCATTATATAATAACCAAATAAAAACAGGTATGATAATTGGTTTCTTCCTACGTGCATTCAGGATTTGCAGTCTAAAATATGTGGATGAAGAATACAAATAACTCACAAATATGTCTTTAAAAACTTTGCAATATCCAACATTAAATGCAAAAAAAAAAGCCACACATATTTAACAGAATAAATAAGTAAAGAAGCCTAACACTTATCTCATAAACAGACATCTTTTATTTACACACGCAAATAATACAACTGTTTCCAACAATTTAACAAACCAGGAATTCAAATAATACAAACCACATCACAAACTATAAAACAAACGTGTCCAAAATAAACTAATTTTGAATGCAGGCGTATACACTGTTCCATGCTAAAATTGTCATTATATATACGTTGGTGAAATCAGCTTAGATTAGAGAATCGGCTCAATAAACATGAAATAGCTATAAGAAATAGCAATACTCTGAATGCATTATATTCTTATTCATTGCAGTATAATCATACTTTTGACTTAAAACAAGCAAAAATAGTTAAATTTATTTCAAATAAATCGCGACGGTGACTTCTTGAATCAGCGTTAATCGCAAATTTAAAAACAATTAGACAACGTGGAGGTTTCTATAATTTATCGATATTAATAATTAAATTCCTATCAAAAGAACATAATTTAATTTTAGACACAGGATAACACTCTCCTACCATGGAAAATATCGCCTATAATAATTAATACAAATAATCAGTCAATAATTTACGTAACAAAAATACACTTACTTCATTTTATAAATGTATATTTGAATTTAAACGGATAAATATATTCCAACAAGAATATAAATTACATCATATCTTTTTAAATACATTAACGAACATATGACGTAAAAAATTACTGTTTCACAACGCTATATCTTTTTGACATTCCCAACGACTTCTTTCATTCTGAAATAGAAAAATGTCATACATTTCATTAAAACAAAAATATATTTTCAAATATTATACTGACATTTTATTCTTTTAATTTTATTTTCCCAGAAGAAGTCTTACAATAAAGATATTGATGAACACATAACTTGGTTTGTTATTTTTTATCACCCACTCTCTCTCTCTTCATATATATATATATATATATATATATATATATATATATATATATATATATATATATATATATATACATATATATGTGTATTCAAATAATTCCTCAGCATACTACACATTTGTGTCTACCACATCTTACTTTTCTTCTAGGTTTTCATCAGTAATTTTTCAGATATCAATAGAAATATTTCCGGGGTAAACTCTCAAATTTTATATGAAGTACATAGCTATCCAAGTGGGTAATCCAGATTATTCTATACTTTTTAAACGTTGAGTTAGTAAAACAGTGAAGAACAAACATTTTCCCCTTTGCTGTTGATTAAGTGATTATGATTATGTAATAGTTTATCATTAATGTCATCCGTTTTGTTTCATTCTTTTGAAGGGGCACACTAATTTATCTGATCTAGTAATCAGTTAAGCGTTTTTACTTTAACTAACATTTAAACGAGGTGAAGGTACTTCGTATGAGCCAGTATATAGCGATGTCAAATTATCCTAATCTTTCAATATATATATATATATGCATATATATATATATGTATATATATATATATATATATATATAAAGAATGTTTGGCTTATGCTTTCAATAGTCAATTTTATCGTATTACGTCTGATAGACATGTATTAACTTGTATATAATAAAGTAGACGCAATTTTCCCTTTAAACAACACTATCGTAGGTTGACAACAGATGGCGCATAGAAAATTGTTATGTTTATGTAATTAGCCATTACGTAATCTGGCTATATAACGCAATTACATACACATTACTTCGTAATATTAACACATTATTTTATTCCGATGAGCGCTATGATCATCATCGTCCTAATCTTCAGAGGAAGTAGCGAAAATTTCACTCTCTCTATACCGAGTCCTCTTACAACACCATTGTACACACCCAGTGGAATTATACTTTTCTAACTTTTCTGCGTCTTAGCCGTCATAAAATTATTACAGATTTTCTACTCAATCGCATATTCGGACTCCCTTCGTCATTCAAAAATAATGATTTCTCCCCGACATAAATCCGTCAAACCTAATTGGCTACGAATTATACATTCTACAATTCCCCGATTCGGTTATTTATACAATTATTCCGCTTAGATTTACTTATACAATTCACGTAACTGTTCGGCTGGGAATCTCCATACTTTTACTGTTTATTTGTGAAGATATTACACTCCAAAACATAACTCATTCACCGACAAGCGAGCGATAAAGAGAGAGAGAGAGAAATAAAGAGAGAGAAAGATATATATATATATATATATATATATATATATAAGGCTAAAATTAAATCACGCTATTAGTTCACGTTAGAATGTGGTTAACAATTATTTCCTTTCATTTGGCTTTCTGGTCACAGATTCGATTTATATGTTTGCTTGTTTGTTTATATACACAAACTATAATTGGGTATTCGATTTTTAAGTTTTCACGTTTGTTTGCATTATAACTGCTTCATAAACTAAAAATGGCTAATATTTTTTCGCATGTTAATATGTGGTTAGCAATTAATCTTTATTATATTTTATTTTATTAATAAAGATATCCCAATAGTAGTTCTAGGGATGCATCCGATAATATTTCGTTTCATTTGGCTTACCAGTTTCCGATTCAATTTATATGTTTCCATGTTTGTTTATATACAAAAACTATAAATGGATAAAATTACATCACGCTATTATTATACATGTGAGGATGTCATTAAATTTTAATTACACTTAAACATGTAATTTAACAAATTCAAAACAGGGTAAATAGAAGGATTCTTTCCACCTCCGAGCAATCCTTTAAAATCACGACTTATATGTTTTCAGCACCCCTGAAAACAAAAATCACGTTTAAAAATCCGGCAAACAAGTACTTTATCACGTTAATAAATAAAAAAGGGGGGATACGAGAATTATTTCAACTTCGACCAATCCTTAAAAATCACGTTTACAATTCAGGCTAACGAGCACTTTAGCATATATGAAGAAATGTTTGTTTTAAAAAAGGGTTTAGGGTATGCTAAAAACAAGAATAACGTTTAAAATTCCGGCAAAATTTTTTAATGTTATTAGTTTCAAAAAGTAGGAGATCACTTTTACATAATAATTTAACGCAAATTGAGTA
Source organism: Euprymna scolopes (assembly GCF_053919585.1). NCBI lineage: Eukaryota > Metazoa > Mollusca > Cephalopoda > Sepiida > Sepiolidae > Euprymna > Euprymna scolopes. The sequence continues at coordinate 40,367,883 of NC_136515.1, forward strand.
CCCACTCTATGGCCACCTTTTGCTTGGAGGGGGGCAGCGTACAATGAACACAATTTACCTTAAATTGAACACCCAAATTTTATTTTTTCTGGGGGGGGGGCTACTAGGCATATTAATCGATTTGATGTGCACAAGCCCCAAACAACAACAACAAAAAAAGATCAGAGCTCATTTTACGTTAAATTTTGTTCATTGTACGTTGACCCCCCCTCCACGAAAAAAATGTGGCCATGAAGTGAGTGCTCATTTCGCTTTAAATTATTATAAAAACGTTACCCCACTTTTTTAGAAACTAACATTTATTCATATCTTGAAAATTACTCGCATGTCGGATTTATACGTTATTTTTGTTTTCAGCACACCCGAAAATCTTTAAAAATGGTAATTTTAAAGGATTTCTCGAGGGTGTAATCATTCCTCGTATTTACCAAATAAAGAAATAATACCAGATGAAGTTTTACACTGAGTAAATTTGCTTAATTTTATAATTTATAATTAAAAGCGCTGAATAATACGGTCGTCTGTAAGTATTCTTCCGCCTTACAATTGAATAAAAAATTGCGTGAAAGTTGAATTAAACCTAAAAACACTAATTACAATAGAGTGGTACAAAAAATGCATTAACACCAAATTTTAAAGTAGATATTAATCTCGGATGCATATGATGGCAGAGCGCGATACCATATGTGACCATATGCCAGCATAAGTTGGTGATTAGGAATTTTTTTTACATAAGAAGGTTGAGGGTTATCAAACGACAAAAACAACAGCAACCGTATTTTAAATTTTTACGCGGGGGTGGGAATGCATGCTACAACCTGGCAACCCCGGTAACGGATCCTGCTAGTTTAAAATATATATATGGCATAATCATTTTGACATATAACTTCCCTTTAGATCGCCGGAGTTACGCATCGTTGGGAGACCATTTTGGGAATACTTGAGGCTCTAAGTGCTTATATCCACATTATTTCCAGTCCATTTCACAAAACAGTACCAATTCAGGAGAGAAGGAGTTACAGATTGCGCAACCCTTTCGGAACAATTCAGTGCATGCCATCCACCATGATCAATTGTCCTCGTGATTTCGACGGCAGATATCCATTATTTCAAAATGAATATTGTTATTGACAGCATATTATACAGATTGACGTAGAAAGCAATTTGGAAATCTCACGGGTCCCACTAATAAAACCTATTTAAAGTAAAGCATAGTTCACATTTTCATCGCTACCCGTATACATTGAAAAAAAAACAACAAAAAAAACAACAACAAAAAAAACACAAAAAACACAATTTTCCTTCCAATTATTGCTCGCCTCTAACTATCTACGCACGCAACTCAGTGATCACTATTCTATTTTCCACACATGCAGTCTTTTAGTATCCTATGGAAATCAGGATCTACTAAAAAGTAAGACTTGAACACGTGTTCCGCATGTTCATGCAAATCCCATAAAAATGAATGTGTCGCATTATATGAGCCTTTTAGGGAACCATCTTTATGGAAAATCCCTATCCATCCCAGTTGTCCACTTTGCAACTCAATCCAATCGTCAATCCGGCAGCATTCCACAATCACAACTTCTCTTTCAATGTCTTTAATCTGCACCGAAAGCGCATCTAATTCGCACAATTTATCAATTTGTACAAGATGCTCCCTCAATTGGTTTGTCCGTCACTCTACAGTTTCAAACAGCATTTTAGCATAAGATGTTTCTAAATTTTTGAGATGAGGACGGGTTGTTCGTATTATTTTTCAGACTACTATTCTCATCTTCAGTTATTCGCACAACATTTCGCTCGATGTAACCTTCGACTTTCTTAAATTGTGTTTTGTCGAACTTTTATCAAACTCGATAATCTTTCTGCCCGATTCGGTAATCTACAAATATTTCGAACGAACTCTATTTAAAACACAGTGTTAAAATGCTCTTACGATTCGTAGTAGATAAAATACTTTGTGAAATTAAGTTGTAAGTTACACTTTTCTTCTGAACGTTGAATATTCAATCAGTGCAGATGACACACAAAATACAATTGAGAATTATTTCGGACTGGATGAAGGAACGAGAGCATGCTACTCCCGTGTATTAAATAGTTTCGTTCGAAATTCCGTGCAGATTCATAACTTCAAGAATAAGATTCCCGAGTTCAACAGAAAGATTCCAGAGTTCGATAAGATACACCTGAAGAAGATCTTTGGTTACATCGACTGAAATTTTATGAAAATATCACGCAGGATGAGAACAGTAGTCCGAAGAATCCAAATAATAATGGAAACATTAGTGTCAAACATTTCATTATAAATTATCAAAGTATTTTAATGCATCACAAAATACGTCGCCAGTCTGACATATAGACGGCGCTACTAATAAAATATTTATATGAAGGTCAGAGGTTACATCGGCTGAAAGGTTGTGAACATAACAGTCAAGATGTGAATAGTAGTCCGAATAATCCAAATAATACGAACATTTTTCAGATCAAATCTTATTAGTTACTTTGTGCATACGTGATATTCGCTCAAACACGCTTTAGTTTAGAGCATCATATGTATCGTTCTGTTTGAAATAGCAATTTTCCCAGTTTGAAACGCTAAAGTCATGGTCCATTAATCTGTCACGACTAAGTTAAAAATAAAAAGCATTTTCGCCAATCTGCCACATCCAAGTTTCAAACATTTGGTGTACTATCATAATCAAAAGCCAAGTACGTCCAAGGGTGGAGTACTGCTGCCACATCTGGACAGGAGCTGCTAAAACAGCCTATCCTGCTTTGACAGAGTACAAAATAGACTTCGTGGTTTAGTGGGGGATGCCCTTTTCTCTTCCCTGCAACCTCTCTCCCACAGAAGAGAAGTTGCGAGCCTATCTTTGTTTTATCATTATTTCCATGGCAGGTGCTCGTCTGAGCTCCAATCCCTCGTCCCCCCTCGCCAATCTTTTACGAGAAACACCTGTCTGGCTAAAACTACTGTCAATAATTTTCCCCACTCTTTATGCCTAAATCCAAACGTAGATTCCATGAGCAAAGCTTCTTTCTTAGAACTGCACGCCAGTGGAACTCTCTGCCGCTTGCCTGTTTTCCACCTGACTATAACTTGGACGTCTTCAAGTCCAACATAAACAAACTCCTGACAAACCGCCCCCTTAAGTAAGACACTCTATCAAAACCCCCAATACTAATGATTACTAAAATACTATCTCATTGATTACTGTACACGCAATAACCCTTATCCCTGAGTGGCCTTCGGGCCTTGATAAGTGGTGACCCCCGTGTAAAAAAAATAATAATATTGTTTTTAGTTTATCACACGACAGAAGTTGCATCCGTCTGAATTATTATTTTCCTTCGTATGTCACGCTTATAATGCAAATGCATATTTATAAAACTATTACGATTACGTTTTCAATATGAGAGTCTACAGTCTATAAGGCTGAGATTTGGAATTGGATCTGTCTGCCATGCTTAAGTTATAAATATATTTTCCTGTCTGTCACGCTCAACTGTAAAATACCACGTTTGTTGGAAGATCACGTTTTAATTTGAAATAATGATTTCATCGGTTTACCATCCTAAATTTTAAAGCCCATTTTGATTTGCAATGGTTAAGTTTATTTTTTAAATCTACTTTTTCACCCCTAAAAAAGACACAGTGGCACTAAGTCGTAAGTGGCTACTATTTAGGACCACATTTACAGGGATACTATGTAGGAAGTTGGGCAGCGAGGTGTCTGTTCGCATTACACTTGAACTTCTGTATGTCAGTACAGTCAGGGAACAGGAGCCCAGGAGAGAATTCCAAAGTCTAGCAGTTTAAGGAAAAAAAGCTATTTGAATAGAAGCCTTTACGGCATTTATGGGTATCTACAGTGCAGGGGTATGATTTTGCTGCTTTTCGGGCTTGTCGGGGACATTTTCGTCGAGGGAGCACCAGTGCTTTGAATTCGTTCGAGCATTTTCCATTAAAGTACTTGTAAAAGAGGCACATAGATGCCACATTTCGGAGATGGGACAGAGGTTGCAACACATAGTGTCATTGATAGACACATCAATTGAGTGGACGTATGTAAATAATGTATTTTTTTAAATATTTTATATCAGCTCAGCCGACCCTTAAAATGACTGGCACACAAAGGGCATGTGTCTGACAATTGGACGTTCGTTACTTTTCCAACAATGGCCCGACTCTTCCAACTTCACAGATTTGTTCTCACACCACAGCTCCCTTGGCGATAGCTACGGCCAGCCAGGCTCCGAGAGGGCACGCTCTCTTTGCGGAGACTCGCTTACAAGTGCCACCGACCCACCTGCTTCATCCGGACACGTGCGTGTCGTCATAAAATGAGCCCAGTAATGAAGAGGTCTATGTTTAATTTCTTTAAGGTCGCACAAGAAGTGCGATTGACCAAAGAAATCCCCCACCTCGCTCCCCTAGCATCTTTTACCGTGTACTCAAACTGTTTACGCAGTTAACCGATCAAACCTGACCCTGTCTGAAATCTCAAAAAAAAAAAAAAAAACACATCCTAAACTCCATTTTCTTCATACGCCAATTCCGACATCGTCAGAGGATTGCCGTCCAAGACCAATTATTGAAAGGGATCGTCGCTCCAGTGTCCCTCGGGCGTTTTATGGAGTGAGGGTATTGTAACTGGAGAGGAAAGGCATTTTTTTTAATAGACAGGCATAAGGACTTATCATCAGTATTCTCGTAAAACGGAATTTTGTCCATGCAAACCAAAACCGGCGATTCGGCGTTCAGATTAAGGTGGGGAGGAGGGGCTTGTGCAATGCCAGTTTGAAGAGCCTACCGTCCCTTCTGCTTAGATGAATGGCCACAATGAATTGGCCGTCTTAGCAGTTATACAACCAATGATTGGAAATATTTTCGCCGTTTTCTTGTACGCATGGCACCCAGGGGTTTACAAGACGCGCACCGTTTGCAATTGAAAAGATTTGACAATTTATCTACGAAGAAGTATCAAAAAGTGTATATAACACATATTTTTATACATTTAGGTATGTTAATGTCTTTGTATATTTGTATGCACACGATTCACGTCCAATCTATTTTAGCTTATCGTTAACATAGGTCTTAAGCATATAGAGTCAAAATATTGGGCTATATCTGCCATAATTAAATTCCATTCAAATAGAGTAAAAACGGTGGTGACATGGTCTTTCTTAAAATTCAGATGCCTCCGATTTTTTAAAAAATATTAAACAAAAGTTTTTAGACATTAATTAATAAATGTTCTTCTAGTATCAGTTTCTTTCAAGCATTTAAAATGATTTCCAAAACCATAAAATTAGCGAAACCTTCAATTTGAAAATTAATATATATATATATATATATATATATATATATATATATATATATATATATATATATATATATATATATATATATATATATATATATATACTAGCCGATTTACCCGAGCTTTGCTACGGATATATTTGTATTACACAATACTAATTGGCATTCTTTTAATATTAATGTAATTACAGGTTTGAAACCAAAACTTCTGGGTAAACGGCATTTCTTGTACCACTGGTAAAAATGTAAACGAAAGTTCTACATTACGTAGAAAAAAAAACTGTACAGGTCCGTTTTCAGTTTGTGTTGCTCCCAAAAATGTAAATTAGGATTTTTGCGGATAAACTATGCTTGGTTGTGTATATAAAAAGTACCCTATTTTTAATAAAGGAAGGACTTTCACATAAAAATTTAATAAGCAAAAGATACGGCAACAATTGAATTACACTTGTAAATCATATCTAAAAAATAGCACGGTTCGTAAACTGCAGAAGTACTAAACAGATAAAAACACCCGCATTTTTGTACTTCTGCAATTATTTTTCTTTGAGTGACGCTGAGACATAAAGCAATACCCCCTCCCCCGAAAAAACCGCCATAATTACGTCGAAACTCCCCCACACAAATATATATTATCAACTAAATCAATTACCCAGACAGAAAAACATAAGATCTTTCTCAAAAGAAAATCGAAGAAAAAAAAAGTGAAAAAAAAAACGCGTAGGAATATATCTGATATAAAAAGCATTACTTTACCTTGTTTCTTTTTCAAAGTATTATGGAAACGATAATAAAATTCAGACAGTCAAGTGAATAGTTGAAAAATGATTTTAAAATCGTCCGTAGGAAATAAATTTTAACCTTTTGGTAAACGTACTCACACCTTGCAATGAATCGACATTTATAGCCGAGACTTTAATAGAGGGCTAACGATTTAAAATATTTCGTCGAAAAATAAAATCATCCTTAGCCTAATTATTCATTTTTTTTATCAATATTTGTAACTTTTACATTTATAGAAAATAAATAATTAAAACAAATCATTTCATCACCATATCTCTCGATTTGGTTAAAAACTATATCCGTTCACAACCGGAAGTGAAATATCAGTGAAAATTACTTAAAATGTGCCAGTTTAGCAAATAGTACAAAATAACTGGAATTAAAATAATTTAAATAAATTAACTTTAAATAATACTCTTAAATAGAACAATTACATCAATTACATTACTATAATAAGTAATTTTAATTGAGCGAATTATTTAAAAATATTTTCTTTAATATTATATGAAAATTAGATTAGTTCTATTATGTACATTGCCTTCAATATAGTGTATATATATTGATCGTGATGCTATTTATTTATATAGAAAATCTTATAGTAAATAAAATTTATATAGATAACCGTTTTCAGCAGGAAGTTTTGTATATATTAATCAAATTGTAAACAAACAAACAAACAAACAGACAGGATTACGGATTTATATATATAATATATATATATATATATTTATATATATATATATTATGACATTGGATCAACGGTAGAATCTCATCCAACGATATCTATCTATATATCTGTAAAAGTGAACGTGTCTCTGTGTATCTGTGTGCTGGCCGAAAACCGATCATATCGATTTTCCCAAATCTTAGTACCCTGTATATCTAATTTCGAGTTTGTAGCCTAAAAATTGACAGAGTTATTGCGTAGGGAAATGTACACACAGACAGACAAACAGACACACAGACACGTTCACTTTTATCTATAAAAGTGAACGTGTCTGTGTGTCTGTCTGTCAGTCTGTGTGTCTATCTGTGTACACTTTCCTACACAATAACTCTGTCAATTTTCAGTCTACTGACTCGATATTTGATATACAGGGTACTGAGATTTGGGAAAATCGATATGATCAGGTTTCGGCCAGAAATTTGGCTGTTCAGGGGTCAAAGTACAACGATTTGACTTTTGAGGACTCTACCAAACTCCTCCAACAATGTTGGGTCAAAACACTTGAAATTTTAGATATAGATTCATTGGACATTGACCTAACTAAATAATTCTATGTGAGTCCAAAACAATAAATTTTAAGGAGTCATAATAGGGGTCAAAGTTAAAAAAAATTGACCATTTTTTTTGCTCAGCATACACCTCCAAACACCCGGGCAACGCCGGGCTGAAATGCTAGTATATCTATAAAAGTGAACGTGTCTGTGTGCCTGTTTGTCTGTCTGTGTGTGTGTCTGTCTGTCTGTGTGTACATTTCCTTACGCAGTAACTCTGTCAATTTTTAGGCTAGGAACTCGAAATTAGATATACAGGGTACTAAGATTTTGGAAAATCGATGTGATCTGTTTTCGGCCAGAAATTTGCCTGTTAAAGGGTCAGTGGTCAACGATTTGACCTTTGAGAACTCTACCAAACTCCTCCGTCAATTTTGCGTCTACACACTTGAAATTTTAGATATATATTCCTTGGACATGGATCTAACTTAATAACTTGATTTGAGCCCAAAACAATAAATGTTATGGGGTCATAATAGGGGTAAAAGTTAAAAAAATTTACCCCCCCTTTTTTTTGCTCAGTATACACCTCCAAACACCCGGGCAACGCCGGTCACCCATGCTAGTATTTGATAAAAATTATACAAACTTCTTTGAATGTAAATTCCTTTTTAAAATCTTTTAAACCTAAATTTTAAAACTTTCGTAGAAGCAAAGTAACTAGTAATAAATTAAGATAAAGTACAGAATAAGAATTCTAGAAATAAGGTTCTGCATCACTAGCTAAAGTTAAATCACCATAAATGGAATAACTTTTGTGTAAAACTGTTCTGTTCAACAAATGCATCTAACAAAGACACACCCATATATATTTATAGTAAGTTTTGAAAATATATATGGCAATTAAGTTACACATGATTTTATGTGTTTCATACTCGTGAGGAATCGTCTGGTTAATACATAAAATTGATATTGCTTCGTGTTTTTATATACTCACGTAGTACTGTCTTTGTTAATCAGCCAGTCTGATTGCTAGTTACTCACACAGTCATATATTTTAGCCAATGAGCATGTGCAGCTGTTTCTTTGTCGTTTTAGCGATGATGTTTTTCAATTCTTTGTAAACGGAGATGACATATATCTATCTATCTATCTATCTATCTATCTACTTATATATATATATATAACTACTTCATTTACTCACACAAGCCTGAAGAGTCCTAGAGTGGATGAAACGCGTAATCGCCATATATATTTTATAACTTATTATATATATATATATATATATATATATATATATATAACTTATTATATATATGATGATGATTGCAACCTCTTATCAGACGAGTGCCACTCCCTCAGACATTTAAAATCCATAAGCCCAAATGTCTGAGGGAGTATCTATACAAAGATGATGTTACAGAGTCTTAGCTTTGTACGACAGTAAAGTTTCTCTCTCTCGGTTCAAAATGTTGAGATCCAGCAACAAGCAAGAGCAAGATAGCCAGCAACAAATTAAACTGCAGACCAGCTTAATGCAGGTACTGGTCTCCCGCTTTATGGTTTTTTTAAATCAGAGATTTGCTTCTCCTAGAAAGGTTGCCTTCACCACGGCTTACAGGAGCCCTCTCCACTCCAATACACATACACACACACACACACACACAAATATTATATATATATATATATATATATATATATATATATATATATATATATATATAAAGGAATCAATAAAATATATACGGACTTTTTATAATGGAAACTTTTGATACAAGCAGCTGTAGATAGCTGGAACTTAGATAAAAGCGGAAAAGATAAAAGAAAATATATAATCATATATATAAATCTATTGATCTATTTGAAACAGTAAAATACAATACAGTGTGTACGGGTTATCAAAGTTCTTTATGCCGGGAATTTCGAAGCTTAATACTTTTCATCAGAAAGCAAGGAAAAGTACTAGATAAGAAAATAGGTATGCGAGGTCTCGAAATAGGCATTTTTTGGGATCTTGTATTGGGGTATACATTGGTGAAGGGAGAGAGCTATGTGCAGGAGTATTTTATAATTATCGTACTTAGAATATTCGAGAGTAGAAATTTAACAGGATTGGGCGGTAGAAGAATGTAGCTTGCTGTTGAGAGAGGTATTATATGCTATGGGAGTTCATTAATTTATTAATTAGGGTCCAATAAATGTGAAATATGTAAAGAAAACATTCTAAAAAAAAAGAATATTAAAGGTTATTTTATATTTTCCAATTTTCTTTGTCTTTTTCTAAACGTCCTATCAATATTTTCGTTACATAAATCTGCCTCCATTCTTCTGATGCGAAGCATGAGGCTTGGAAATGCTTTGGTAATCCTTACATACTGTATTTCAAATTGATCAATAAATCTATAAAAATCAGTATATAGTTTTCTATTATCAATCCATTTTTTCGCTTATATATATATATATATATATATATATATATATATATATATATATATATATATATATACACACACATATAATATATAATTATTTACTATAATAATTATTAAATACCTACATACATTAGTGTTCCATCATTTTGGGAATCATCAGTGCAGAGTGCTACGATTAACACCGGTCGGTAGATTCGAACCCGGCAACAGAAGTCATCTCTTTCTTCATTAGAACGGACTTAATCCATTCGGCTACTGTTAACCGCGAGAAATACTGTTGAATTATAAACATTTATTTTTTAAATGTTTTTAACGTTAGCAGAGAGAGCTAATCATTATATGATGATCTACGATTAAGAGCTTTATTGACCGACTTTTTATTTTAACTGAAAGTACTCAACAATGAGAAATAAGTCTTTAAGGGGCCGACATAATTATTTAATATAATAATTATTAAATATATATATATATATATATATATATATATATATATATATATATATAATTATATTTACTATAATAATTAAATACCTACAGACACTATTGTATCATCTTCAGTGCAGGGTGTCACGATTAATACCAGTCGGACGATTTGAACCCCGCAACACGAGACATCTCTGGCTCGATTAGCGGAGACCTATCCTTTCGGCTACTATTAACCGCGTGAAATAACGTTGAATTTAAGCATCTTAATTTTAAATGTTCATTTTACGTCAGTCAGACAGTGATCTAATCGTTATACGATGATCTATGCATAAGAGCTGAATTGACCGACTTTTAATTCAACTGAAAGTGCTCAATAATAATAATAATAATAATAATAATATATATATATATATATATATATATATATATGGTATAATTTTTTCATTCATTCAAGCACTGTTTTGCAAGACAGGGACTGCAGAAGCCATAAAAAGCCAAATATACCACTTAAAATTACTACCAAAAGAGAAATAAAATTTCAATAGAGATGTCATGTGACCTGAATCCAGCCAACCACGTAAAAAATCACTCCATATTGTATTTCTAAAATATTAGTTTCTTTGACCTTTAATGCTATTGCATAAGAACCGTTTTAATTATCAATACATATATATAAATGATCTATTCCAGTTCTTACCGTATTTCATCGTTTTATGCACATTGAATACTCTGTAGTTTTAAAGTTATATAAATGGATGTTTTTTAATTATTTGTGCATGCATTCTTTTACGTATCTGATTATTGTCCAAGTATTTGTTTATACTTTTCCATCGATATATGTGCAAAGAGAAACACTATTTTTCTGTATGTTATCACATTCATATATAATTGCATATCCTTTCCCGCAATAAATCTGGTTAATTTACAGATTATAAATAATGTGGAACACTAATAAATAAAACAACACAAAATCAAAACAATAATATGATGCAATGGGGAAATAGGTGGACGGTTAATTTAATGCCACTAAACCAAGCTTTTTTCTTTTCATCATAATCGCTCTGACCCCTATATTGCCTCAATTGAATTAAATAACTCTTCTCTTGGAGCAACTTCTGGGACTGACCTTCACTCACTCTAGATATACTGTTGGATCATTCTACCGCTCAGTGCAGATGTGATCCTCTATCTGTATAAAAGCTAAATACGTCCTCAAATGGAGTACCGTTGCCACATCTTGTCTTGATAGATTTCAAGACCAGCTTCAAATACTAGTATGTGATAGATTTTTCTCTTCCTTGCAATCTCTTTCCAACAGAAAAGTCCTTACAAGCTTTTCTCTGCTCTAATGCAATATTCATGGCAGGTGCTTGTCTGAGTTTCAATCCATGGTCTCTCCTTGACAAACTTTCACAAAAAACACCCGACTAGATATAACCACTATCAACAATTTACCCTACTCTTTTTTGTGCCTAAATCTACGCGCAGATCCCATAAACAAAGCTTCTTTCAGAGACCTTCCTACCTGTGGCACACTGTTCCATATGCCTGCTTCCCAGCTGATTACAATATGGTAGCCATCACGTCCAATGTAAACAAGTTCTTGTTGAGCCCTCCCCTTAGATGATCCAAATTCTACTCAATATAGACTATTAAGGATTATTAAACTACCACTTTACATTCATTAACCGTTATCCTCGAAAAGTCTTCCAGTCTTGATTATTAGTGACTCCTTTGCGTAAAAAGATCGCGATGCGAAAAATAATATATTATAAGAAGAAATCAAGGGGACTAAAAATTGAGGAAAGATTGTCCAATTGACTACTGCACACTCTTTAACTCTTTTTCTCGAGTGGCCTCTGGGCCTTGATAAGTGGTGATGCCTATGTAAAAAAGATATTGATGTGATGTTATCTATAGGAAACGTTAATCTATCAACTATATATAGATGAAACGTCAATCATATATACTTCTATTCTATAAGCTGCCATCATTTAAACTAATAACCTCAACCGAAAGTAAAATTAGTTGCAATCTTATTGGCTCCCGACAAAAGGAGAGTGGATCTATACATGTACCCTTGTCCGTTTATCCGCTCGTCTGTTCGTTTGTCTGCACTTTTCTCATTAACTACGCCTTTGAATTTAAAAATTTTTTTCACAAACATCAAACATGATATGAGTAAAAAAAAATAACAGAACGGATTTTCCAGGAAACTTCCGGTTGACTCCTAGGGGTGTCTTTCGGGTTAAAATGGCTAAAATTGAAACTTTTGTGCTTATTCAAAAAACAAAAAAAATTGATGGCTTTGATTTTCATAAAACTGTCTGAAAAATTGTAACTAAATGATTTCTATATAATTTTATTTGTCTATACTTCACGATAACTCTTTTAGGGCTAATAAAAACACTCAATTTTTTTAGACTATTTTACCATATTTGTCCAAAATTTTATGTGTATGTCTATTTAGCAGTTTTGCATGGTTCTGAACTCAAATTTAAATATTATAAGGCCTTGGGGATTTGGGGTCTAAATGGGGGGTGCAAATGATTGATGTAGTAATTTCTTTTTTTTTGTCTGGTGAAGAACTCAAATGCCTAAAATTGCACCGTTTGTTCATTTTCACAAGGATTTTACCTCCCCTGGAGATGTTTGGGGCTAAATGGGGAGGGGCAAATGCTGAACTTAGTCATTTCTTTTATTCACTATGCCCTTACGGGGGACCACGCATACTTCACTTACCTCAATCTAAATTTAAGAAAGTTTTTCGATAATGTTTCTGGGTTCTTGAGATGATACTTTTTAATTCGTATTATTTGGATTATTCAGACCACCTTTCCTATATTCAGTGTTATTCGAACAACGTTTTTGTCTATGTAATCTCCAACTTTCTGCACGTACATCTTTTCGAACTCGGGAATCTTTCTGCCAAACTCGATCATCTGCACGGAATTCTGAATAGAACACTTTATTTAATTTACGGTCTGGTGACATGCTTAACTTGTGATACAAATATACAATTGCAAATAAGTTATGATGTCCGTCTACCTAGCGATGGCTTTCGATGACTGGAGATGAGAACACTAGTCCGAATAATCGAAATAATACGAAAGTTCCAATAATTAAGGCCAAATAATGCGCAGAACGTGATGTCATTGGTTTATAGGTAGAACAAAAAACAAAATCTCAAAATGAAGATTGTTTTGGCGTAATTTAACTGATTTTAGAGGGTAAAATACGGGCGCACATCCCATTTGAAAATTCAAATACTTCAGATTTACAAAATATCTAATCTATTGCCATTAGTCCTTCATGAAGCAAGATTGTCATTGGTTATTCACATATTACTCTTATTATCTGAACACACACACACACTCACACACATACACACACATATTCTAATTTTTTTATAAATAAATAAAAATTATTTCACTTTTTCATTCAAGAACCAAATACTTTGAATAGCAGATACAAATTTTTGTCTCGTCCTACGAGGAACGGTTGTTTTTTTAATAAACTAATCGCAACGAAACATTAGCATGTACATTAGCGAGTATGTAATATTTATCTATATAAATAAAAATTATATATATGTATATATATAGGATTGATATGTAGTTTGCTTGAAGCATTATGTGGGATAGGTATGTAGTAGAGATTTAGAAGGCTGTCACAATGCGAGGAATGAAATATAGTCGTTGTTGGTAAGAGAAGACGAGAACAAGTGGCGATTTACAAATCAATAAGTACATACATATATTTTATAGAATAAATATATGTATATATAAACATATATGTATGTACTTATGGATTTGTAAATCGCCACTTGTTCTCCTCTTCTCTTACCAACAACGACTATATTTCACTCCTCGCATTGTGACAGCCTTCTAAATCTCTACCACACACACACACACACACACACACACACACACACACACACACACACACACACACACACACACACACACACATATATATATATATACATATGTATATATATAGTAATACATTAAAAAATAATAGTAAAGTATAATGTCCTTGTTTTCTAATAAAAGACAACGATTTTAAAAATGTAAAATGACTATGTCATTAAGCAAACATAATAATGCTTGTCGCCCAGATATTTTGAAACAAGGATGAGTTCTAGAGATTCGGCCCTCGACTCAGTCAAAGGTTGGTTGAATTTATTTATTTTTTAGCCCTGATTTACAACCTTATTTGTATGCCCCATGTGGTCGTTATTGTCGTATCTTCTCATTAGTTCGGAAATATGGACAGCGAGTACGTACAAGATGGCGGCACAGCGAATATTTTGATGAGGACCAGCGTCAATTCCTTCAAAATGTCGCTTGTTTCACATCGCATTAAGACGAAGGATATGTGCTTATATACAACCCATCGTTACTTTCTTTTCGTTTATGTATCAATTTGTGTTGTTTGTTCTTGTAAAATGGAGCCTGCAAGGCTGAGGAGAGAAAGGACTTAACGGATTTTGGATGGATGTGACGAGCATAACTGAAGAGCCTTTAAGATTTATGCAAAAGACAAAGAAACATTTATTTAAATAGAAAAATGTCTTCAGGGGGTAGAGGGCGAATTTCCTGTTTTGAAAAGGTAGAAGAAAATCTCAGGTATTATCGCTAAAGCAAGGGCTTGCATATAGCTTTTTTAACAGATCGTTTTCTTTCTAGGCTACAAATACATATATATGTATGCATGTATATAGGTATATAAATTGATATATGGAATGTGTGTGTTTGTGCATGTATACACGAACAAATTGCACATTTATACCGAACTGCTACTTCTGTATATATATATATATATATATATATATATATATATATATATTGAATACACATATAATTAATTTTTTTCTTGGATCATGAAAACGATAAATACATGCATAAAGAAACACACACGAGAAAGTAATAAACAACATATATATATATATATATATATATATTGAGAGACAGACAGAGATCCGTTGTCAAAACCCAGTTACAAACATTACTTTAACTCTCTTTGCTATTAAGTTACTCCAAGGCCAGTATCAATTAACATGAGAAATGAAGAGAAATTAGACACCTATAAATGTTTAATACGAGTATAACAATAAAGAAGTAAGGGAGTGTTCTACCGGCGGAAGTCGTGTGTCATATAGCTAGTTGACTTTATCTTTATAACAACACGAAAAATAGAAAAAACTAAAAACATTGGACAATCTCTAACAATTACGCTCCCAAAGCAAAGATCCTGGAAATGGATTCAATTCACAACACGGAAGTCACCAAGCTTAAACCGAAAAATGAAACCACATGGACACACCCAATTAAAAAAAAAAACAATTCCAGTGTCAACCCTGCTTGTGTTAATATATTTGAATATATTATTAAATTTTTTTTTTTAATTCGTGTGTGTTGTTATCCAAGATAGAGTTTATTTTGCATGTGCATACATTTGCTATTTACTCCCACAGTTAAATAAATTTTTGAGTTCTGTAAAATTTGGGATAGTAAATTTCTCATTCAAACATATTTTACACGAGTCGTCTAAAACCCTACATATACTGGCCTACCGTATTATTTTCAAATCTACTATCGGCTATTGGCCACTCACTTTGAACTCCCAGTAGTGTTTCGCTAACGCTGCTTTTATACGGCGTCCTCTGTGTTTTAATGTACGCATATGGGCGTAACAACTACTTTTAAAATCCAGATAATTTACGTAATATTTTTGGTATTTGTGTTTTCTATGGAGAATATTTTGACTTGGTAAACTGGTATATATATATATATATATATATATATATATATATATATATATATATACGGGGGAGTCAGTAAATTCTTTTTTTTTTATTCTGGCCGAATAAAAAAAAAGGGGATTGCAATTTTCATTTTTTATGATGACTGAACGTATGCATCCATACCTTGAAAGTTTCATCTCTCATTTGCTGCAAATATGGACGGAGTAAGTTTCTAAGAAAGCACCTCGTTGAATTCCTGGGAAATATGCATCAGGAATTGTGGTAACTATGTAAAATAATTAGGGAACACAAAAAAATCGCTTGTATTAATGGTGCTACTCCTGTCTTTGTTGTTTGTCAATTATTTGATTTATAAAAGAGGGAACTATACATTTGTAATGACCTATCTATCTATCTATCTATCTATCTCCCTCCCTCTCTCTCTCTCTCTCTCTCTCTATATATATATATATATATATATATATATATATATATATATATATTACTGATGGGACGATTCCAATAATTTTTCCGATTCCGATACAATTACCGATTCTGTGCTAAATCTCTGATTCCGATACAATTACCGATTCCGATTCCGATTCTGTATAAATCTATAATTATTTAACTATAAGATTGTTATTTATCCCAATTTTCGTAAAAACACATGTTCAATATGCACATATATTCCCAAACGTCAAAATACACTCGTGGAGAATGATCTATCGATTTTAGCTTTACTTGTATTTTAAAATAATTAAATATTTATTATTACCAGCAATGGAACATTTTGGTTTAAAGAAAATCAGATTAATAAAAAGGCAATTAAAAAAATCCTTATGGCATCGAAAAATAGGAATCAATTATGTCATTATTATTATTATTATTATTATTATTAGTATTATTATTAGTATCATTAGTATTATTATTATTGTTTCTGTTCACAAGATTGATGCTTTATATCGGGAGTTGAGCTGCAATAGCGGACCTCACCCAGTTGTCTTAGGTATTGCAGCTAACCTATTTTCTCTATTTTATGTCCAACACTTTCCGAATGATTCTGGCTATTTCAAGTAAACAAGGTTTTGTAACATTTCTGCTGTTATTCCCAAATCCAACTTTTGTATCCATTTCTAAAAGTCTTTCGTCACCAATTCTAATGCCCCCAATACAACAGGGATTACCGCAACTCCTTTCGATTTCCAAATCCTAGCAATCTCATATTTCAATTCGGAATAATTGTGCACTTTTCCTCTTCCTTCTTTCCGCGTCCGATTCACATCCCCATTTTTCGCACAATTTCCAATTGATCACTTTTGCAACATTATCGTGTCTTATATCTTTATATTACTTCTGTGCTAATTTTGGGCATTCTGAAACAATGTGGGACACTGTTTCCTCTGCGGCACTACAACTTGAGTTAATATCGCCACCATATACTCCTTTTCTCAAATTCCTTGTGCATAGAGCTTGATCTCGAGCTGCTATTATTGTACATTAAGTCTCTTTCTCCAAATAACCCTTTCTTAGCCAATCCCATGACCTGTCGCTCTTCAGTTTCTCTGTAGCATTGTAGAACTTTCCATGCAACACTTTGTTCTGGTATGCCTCCTTATGTCTTTTCTGGATATCATCCTACTCTTTCCATGCTTCTTGTTCTCCAATACATTATTCATGCTTAATTCCTTGAACATGTTCTGCACGTAAGTACTTATCAAAACTGTCAACTACTCTATATACCCAATCTTCCACTCCGATCAAGCCTCTTTCGCCATCCCGTCTTTTCAAGTATAACTTATCTACGACAGCTTTTGGGTGTTGCGCCCATACATTGTAATCAGTTTTCTCGTTCGCCTGTCCAGTTCCTACAGTTCATTTTTCGTCCACTTTATGACTCCGGGTCCGTATCTGGCAACTATTACTGCTCTCGAATTGATGGCTGAGACGATATTTCCTCCATTTAATTTTGATTTCAGGATGTTTTTAATTCTTCTGGTATTTTCTTTCTTCGATTGTTCTTTCATCTGGTCATGCTTTATTTCATTCATCCCCTAAACATCAATTTACTTGTATCCACTTTCCTCAATGTTCCTCATCCTTTCACCATCAGGCATGCAGAGGCCATCATTTTCAACTACTTTTTCTATTTTCATGATTAGCGCTCCACATTTAGATAATCCAAATTCCATGTTTATATCTTCAGAGAAAACTCTTACTATATTTACTGAACTATCAATGTGTTCTGTATCTTTTGCGAATAACTTTACTGTTAATTTTTTCTCCTGTCTTCTTCTTCACTTCATAGAACATCTTTGTTTTCCTTTGTACAAGTGTCAATGGTTTCATAGTTAAAAAAAACAACATTAACGGTGATAGACTTTATTTTTACTTTGCCAAGTCTGGTTTTACCTGCATTCAGTTCTGTGTTCCACTTTTTCATCGACTTGTGAAGGGTTTGATATTCATTGTCACTCCAAACATGTATTTTCCTATGCAATTATGCGGAACCATATCATAAGCTTTGTGATAATCAATCCACGCAACTGCTAGTGACATTAACCGTTTCTTACAATTTTTCAAAATCATCTTGTCAATCAATAGTTGCTCTTTAGTCACACGACTTCCCACCGGCACCATTTTTGCTCCCATAGCACTAACGTTGCTTATCCAAAGTAACTGTACAATTCGTCAGCTCTAATCTCTGTCAGCAATTTCCATAATAACGATAAACACGTGATAGGTTAAAAGTTATCAACAATATTTCTTTTTGCCAAGTTTTTTACACAAAGTACAGTTTCCCTGTGACGATCCAGAGCGGCATTATTTTGAAGACACTTATCAAGTTGAAGGGCTATTCTACAGTGCAGATTCATTAACTTCTTTATCCAACACCCTTGTACTCCATCAGGACCTCGGCTTTTCCAATTTGATATTTTTCGTGTCCGCTTTCTCACTTGCAGCATCTCAATGCGTGTGTCTTCTTGAACTTCTAGTCCTGCTAATTCTCCTTCCACAATCTTAAGCCATTCTGGATTCACTTTGTGCTTCATAGGATTGCTCGATATGTCGCTCAAAAATTTCGTGCTTTCTTCTGCATCCGGCACCACTGTTTCTCTTTCCATTCTATCTAGTTCATCAACCAGCTTCTTTTGGTTCGACTAAAATAGTCGATTCTGCTTGTACTGATTTGTCCTATTGTCATATCTTTCCAATTTCGCCATAATTGAAACTAATCTTTGTTGAACTTCGGTACTACGGAGATACTTTTTTCATCGATGTAATATTTCCGTTTAAGCTTTGTTATGGTACTGTCATTTCGCAACTCATTCCTTTTCATCCTATTCAACTGGCTTAAAACCTTACATAACAGCTTCTGCTTTTCCAAAATTCTTCCTCCCCAATGTGGTGTCTTATACACCTTCTGCATTGCTTTGTAACCCACCAACTCCGAGACAATGTTCCCAGCTACCCTCAATACGGTGTTTGTTTCTGTTATTAGCTTAGTTCTGATAAGAGGTATAACTTTCTTCACTTTTATTGTGGCAGCTTTAACTTTCTTTCTATGACTATATCTCAAATTTGAGGATTCCTTTCTAGATTCTGTCTGATTTCTTTTTCAATAGTTGTTGCAATATTTGTCTGTCCTCTTCCTCATACTTTCTATCATCATCATCATCATCATCATCATCATCATCATCATCATCATCATCATCATCATCATCATCATCTCCCGGGAATATCCAGTTGTCGTGACTTTCATCTGTAGGCCCTTCTTCTTGCTGCCCATCTGTGGACCTCTCTTCCTTTCGGCCAGATTCATTTTGGATCAACGTCTCGTCGTCTGTCTTGTATCGCTTTATCACATCATCTTCTTCTTCTTCACATTCTTTGGAACATTCTTCGAATTTCCTCAATTTTCAAGTCCGTAAATCATTTGTTTAACCGAATTTGCCTGGTTTGATCGGCTAATCTTTGCTCTGTGATGAGAAACCCCCATATTTCATCGCATATCTGTTTCATCCTCTGTCTGAACTTTCTTTTTGTAGGTTCACTTCTCATCAAGCATTCAATTACAATCTTGTTTACTTTCTTATCCCATTCTATTTGTTTGTTGGTTCTCCCCGTTGCATCATGACGAGCTGCAGGGGCCGGGTCGGGTACTCTTTCCTGCCGGGTGTTACACCTTCACCCTGTTGGGTTTCAACCCCGTTGACGCCGTTATCTTCATTTTCATGATTTGACATTTCACTCATTATGAGGTTATGGTTTAAGGTTGCCACCAACCGGTTTGTTTTTCGAGACACCATATCTAGAAAGATTGTCAACCAAGACTCAAGAGTTCCTTTTACCCATGAAGCAAGGTTATACTCCGCCGGACGCCATCCAGGTATTTCCTAATCAGGGGTTATTTTTACCCCCTCACATGGGTTAGCCCGCCAGATGCAGCGGTTTACCGGGACCCGACACTAGGAGTTAACATATGAAAGATTTAGAGATGAATGGAGACCAGTGATGTCCGTCCATACTAGGTAGGGAGCAGCATGCAGGACAATAAAGATACTACCCCTCCTCAGAGCCCCTATGTCCCATTATTATTATTATTATTATTATTATTATTATTATTATTATTATTATTACTATTACTGCTACTACTACTACTACTACTACTGCTACATTTCTTTCTTTTTTATCACCATATTATTATACTAATTTTTAATCTTTAATTGAGGATCACTTTCGCTACAAAAAACGATTAATTTGGGTTAAGAAATAAATTTTGCCATTGACGCATTTTTTTTTTAGTTCACTTCACCCGCGTACTCGTCTGGCGTGCATTTCTAGATTCTAACCCAATGAAATAAAGATGTGTTCATATCTTACTTTGGTTTTTGCTTTCTTGTTTTTTTTTTTGTTTTTTTTTGGTTTATCAGTGTATAATTTTATATTTCCAAATTTTATTTTTATTATATTGTTTATTATTATTATCAAGATTGTATTATTATTTTCTTACTAATCAGGGAGACCTGACGTTCTTCAGCATTGAATGAGGATTAACGAATTTTTCACAGCCCCATATTTTTATGGTTATCAGAATCAGTGAAATCGTCTATCATTTAATCAATTAGATTAATCTTATACTCTAGTTAGATACCCATCGCGCTGCACCAGGAGGAAGATTGATATGCCTTCCCGCGGTGACGTAGTCCACAATGCATTTTAGCTTTCATTCTATTGCAGAGAACCAACTCTTGATTTTATAGAATTATTTTTTATATATAATGGTTTGCATTAAAGTTTAAACTGCGGAAGTCAAAATTATGTTGTAATCAGAAACAACCATTCTGAACCAACCTTTATTATATCAAAGAACCTACTGTTGATTTTATATGCCTGGCTTTATGTTTGTGCTGTGATAATGGTTAGAATTTAAGTTTAAAATGAAAAAGTCAAGTATCATGTGTCAACCGCAATTTAAACAGAAATATTCATTCTGAACGTGCCCCTGTCATATTGAAGAACCTACTGCTGATTTTATATGTCTCTTGGTGTTGTTGGTTGTTTTTGTTTTACGGCATATCAACCCTTTTCAAGTTATATAATAGCGAGTCCAGTGATTTTGAAGGAACTTTTTAATAGAGTATATTTGTTTCTTTCAAGTCGGTTTCTATTCAACCCATAGTTGGGACCTTAACAGGTAGTACCACTCCGGGTCAGAGTGGATCTGGGAGCTATGGTAATTAAAGGGTGGCTCCACACTCCTCAAAGCCAGTATGCTGGGGCCTCACCATCGGATATAGTTTAAAGTCATATCCAGGACCGTTATATATCGGGCCTTTCAGTTTATGTTGTAATAAAACTTCTTAAATGCACTCGCGACATTAGACTATATAAGGAGTGAACTTTGATCAAAATCGCATGTTTCTTTCTTTTATCGGATTATTTTCATTATCGATACTTATCGAAGATATTCCGATAAAAAACATATCTAAGAACACTGTCAGGCACATAAAATCCTTTCATGTGAAATTTCATACAAATCGATACCCGTTGTCGAGTCCATAGGTAACGAACTCACGAACAGTCAAAGTTCCTTTTATATAATAATAGAGATTTTTGTTTTTATTATTTCTTTTTTTTCTTTGTTTTTTATTTTATTCCCTTATATTTTCTTCTCTTTTATTCACTTATTTAAATGTCGAAGGATTTTTTCTATTTTTAAATATCACATGATTAACCTTCTGATTAAGATGTTCTGGATATATTTTCCATTTTTTTCCCAATATTCATTAAGGACTTTACCTTTTTATAAATAATATCGCTTTAAGAGGTCTCTAGTTACTTACTATATACATCGGTTGCTTGTGTGTGTACAAAACAGGCCGTAAATTACATAGAATTGTTCAAAAAATTACAAATTCCTTGCTATTAGCATCCACTATTTATTTTGTTGTAAAAAAATTAACAGATATTGAACTTTGCTCAAGAGAGCATGTAGGAAGGAACCTTGCCGCTCAATCATGGAAATCTTTGGATCTGTGAGGTGTGTGATCGTGCTCTGTTGTCTAAGGCAAGTTTTGTTAATTACATGAAACATATATTGAACTTTTATTTTTAATGTTTTACTATTAATAAGTATGTATGTATGTACGTATGTATGTATGTACGTGTTTTCATGCTTCAGGGAGAATGAACTCTTTTTCTGGGTCAACGGCCAACTAGCACCGTGTATATTTGTGTGTGTGTATATGTGTATTGGGGTGGAGAGGGCTCCCGTAAGCCGTGGTGAAGGCAACCTTTCTAGGAGAAGCAAATCTCTGATTTAAAAAAAAACATAAAGCGGAAGACCATTACCCGCATTAAGCTGGTCTGCAGTTTAATTTGTTGCTGGCTATCTTGCTCTTGCTTGTTGCTGGATCTCAACATTTTGAACCGAGAGAGAGACTTAGCTATCATACAAAGCTAAGACTCTGTAACATCATATGTGTATAGATACTCCCTCAGACATTTGGGCTCATGGATTTAAAATGACAAGACGTTGCAATCATCATGTATGTACGTACGTATGTATGTATGTATGTATCTACGTACGTATGTATGTATGTATGTATGTATGCATGTATGTACATTCCCGCTTCTGATGATCTGTATGTGGAACCTGATATCTTTGTCTGTGGAAAGCGCCTTGAAGTCGTAAGAACTTTTGTCTACCTTGGGAGTACTTTATCAAATTATGGCACTCTTAATGCGAAAATAAGACAGAGAACCAGCAAGACATCAGACGCATTTTGAAGGTTACCAGTCAGAGTCTGGTCTGATGGTGATTTAACTTTTACAACTAAAATGTCAGTATATCAAACATGTGTAATGCCATAATGCCATCCCTACTTTTTGGCTCTGAAACATTGATCTTGTACCGGTCACATATAGTACTGTTGTAGACTTAGACACATTCTTTAAAGTGGGATAGCTTTGTTCCTGATACATATGTCTTAAATAAGGCCAAAAACAACTAGTATTGATATTAAGGACCAGATGCGTTAGGCGGGTCATCTTGTCCAGCTTGATGACTATCGACCCCCAAAACAGTTGGTCTATCGTGAGTTCCTTCTTGGCAAAAGACCACAGCATAAGCCAAAAAAACGTTTTTGTGATAACAGCCAGGAGAGTCTGGTGAATTTTCATGTTCTTGTTGATAGTTGGGAGTCCTTAGTGTATGCTCGCAAGCAGTGAAGGCACTGATATACAGGGGCGGAGAACACTTTGAAGCAGCCAAGACAGACCGAGCAAAGCTCAAGAGAGCATGTAGGAAGGAACCTTGCCGCCCAATCATGGAAATCTTTGGATCTGTGAGGTGTGTGATCGGGCTCTGTTGTCTAAGGCAAGTTTTGTTAATTACATGAAAGCGCACTATGATACAGGTTCCGTTGCTGTTAGTTTCATCCAAACCAATGAATGCTTTCAGTGTCATGTCTGCTTGAGAGTGTGCAAGTCGCTAGCAGGACTGAAAAGTCATCTTCGGGCACATGTACTTTCAGTGACTGAGAGAGTGGCACTTGTCTGACAAGACGTCGCAATCATGCACACACACACACACACACACACACACACACATATATATATATATATATATATATATATCAATTTACTGCTTCCCGCATTAAGCTGAAATTGTGACAAATTCTGTAAATAGGATATTGAGTTGTAAATATGTTCTCCTAAAAATTGTAATTCCAACCATGAAGCCTTATATAATAGATATTATATTAGCTGTAAACTTATTTGTGAAAAGAATTCGAAGGAAAATCTTGCAGTATCGTCTTAGTAGGGAAATGATCATAGATTAGAAAAACTCACAGCATGGAACTTTAATTGCCTGAATTACATCACACCAACAAACACCAAAATCTTCAACAAATAATATTCTATACAATTTTAAAGCTAATCTCACATTACCGTACTACACGCTTTTGAAGTCATCATCAATATGGCCAACACATTAGGGAGAGCAACACGAATCAATACACACATTCAACATAAAATTCACCAGATTTTTAATGAAATAAAAATTATAACAATAGGATAATTTCAACAGATGTAAAAATGAACATGCAATGTGAACTTTAACATATATAAGTTAAAACTGAAAAGGCTGTACAAAAACTACAAAATATTAAGTCAAAATGAATTTAATACATAAACGCTTCTGCAAAACATATATTCTCAAGTTAATATTTATAGAAACATACAAGTATACATTCTCTAAATACACGAGGTTTAGTATTATGTATCTCTAAATGGATTTTAATAATAACCTCAATATAAAAGTAATTGCGCATCAGTTAAATTAGTAAAATCAGTTAAATTAGTAAAATTAGTAAATAGTTTAAATAGAATTTTATCCAGTAAATTAATAAATAAATGAAAATAGAGCAAAATTTATGGTCATCCTACGAAGAAGTACCGCTACAGCTTTGGGAGAGGGCTTATCGCAAAGCCTTATAACAATTTATTATGCTCAATATTAACTCTTATTCATTGTCAATGTACGAAATCACTATTTATTAAAACCAAAACTGATTAAAATAAATTAACAAATTTGTGAAAATTCCAAACATATAAGGTTGTTGCATAAATCCCCGTCGTTTCATAAAAAACAGGTTCTCATATTTGTGCACAGTGTTATATATCATTAGAAAATTTTTCATAAAAACATGTTCTTATATTTGGCACAGTGCTATATATCATTAGAAAATTTTTCATAAAAACATGTTCTCATATTTGGCAGAGTGTTATATATCATTAGAAAATTTTTCATAAAAACATGTTCTCATATTTGGCAGAGTGTTATATATCATTAGAAAATTTTTCATAAAAACATGTTCTCATATTTGGCAGAGTGTTATATATCATTAGAAAATTTTTCATAAAAACATGTTCTCATATTTGGCACAGTGTTATATATCATTAGAAAATTTTTCATAAAACATGTTCTCATATTTGGCAGAGTGTTATATATCATTAGAAAATTTTTCATAAAACATGTTTTCATATTTTTCACAGTGTTATATATCATTAGAAAATTTTTCATAAAACATGTTCTCATATTTGGCACAGTGTTATATATCATTAGAAAATACGTAATCTGTTCTACATGATGATGTTGATCGTTTTCTGTTCATATAATCTTTTCCTCGTTTTTCAGAACCGTCAAATGGATTGCCAAGTTGATAAAAATCACATTTTCGAAACTCCATTCTATTCTCCTTTTATCGAGGTCAAAATGTAAGAGAAGTGACGAAAAATATTTGTGCCGTATATGGAAAAAAACGCTATAGCTAAGAGACCTGTTCAAGATTGGTTTATCAGATTCAAACACGGTAAATTACATCTCAATGACGCCCCTCTTTCCAGAAAACCAATCAAGATAGAGGAAGACCGGCTCAGCGTTCATTTGAAGGAAGATGTCCATCAGACATGTAGAGAATTGTGTGAAAAGATGAAATGTGATTTTGCGACATGTTTATGCCACTTTCAATCGATGAAATTCACCCCAAAACTTGGAGTTTGGGTCCCACACGAACTTACTTTTGCTGTTTAAATTCTTTGATTTTCTTAAAAAACAAAAACAAAAAAAAAAAAAAAAAAAAAAAAAAACGCGGGAACTTGTATTACAACATAATATATTATTAAGATTACTGGTCCGTATTTCTCTACATTCATTTTTAATTGCCATTAGGCAATAATAAAACATGGTTTTTCGTATTCTTAAAATTTTGTATAAACATTTTTCCATCTTTGAAAGTATATGTTTATTTATTAAACTACATGAATATGTTTATTTATTAAACTACATTATAAAAGTATGTAAGTATTGGCATGGCATTTAAATAAGTTTTACGTGTTTTTCACCTCTGCTCATATGAAAGATAACACTCTCTTCCCAACAATGACAAAAATCTATAACTCATTGGAAACGTATTTTATATATTCTATTTTAATCTGAATACAATCTTTTGTCTTTTTTCTTTTTATATTTCGGAACTCGAACTTATGAATCATAATTTGCACGTATAAAGAACCCATATATATATATATATATATATATATATATATATATATATATATATATATGGTGATTAAAGAAGTATACAAAAATTCTTTAAATAAGGACTTTTAGATATAATAAAAAGTTCGACACGCAGGCAAAGCTTAGATATAAGAGGGAAATATATTGATAATAGAAAAATAAATATTGTTGTATATAGATTTAGTTATCAATTTGAAATAAGGGTACACAATATAGTTTGTAACAGTTATAGATCCATTTTATGCCAGGCATTTCGAAGCCTAATGCTTCTCATCTAGAATATGAATCTACTATGTCTGTTTAAATGCATGTAAGTTTGTTTGTATGTCTGCCTAAAGCTTTCGACAGTGGCAACAGATTTTCACGAGATCAAAATCAGTTTGGAGATCGACCCTTCGGACGACAAATATCGAAAAATCGGCGCAAAACATTAATTCCTTCACCCTCAACTGGGCACTTTTCTACAGGGAGGAGTCGCTTTTCTTCGCCGATATTTTCTAAACTCATCTCCCCTTTTCGATTGTTTAGCCTTTATTTTAACATACGTCATTTCCTGTTTTGTGATGGGCGCAACAGCAAAGACGTCATTTTTTTTTCATGTTCTTGACTCCTTCGCTGTACGGGTTCCACACACATCCAAACACCCGGGCAACGCCGGGAACTCAGGCTAGTCTATAATATAAATCTCACCTATCTATTCAAATGTATGCATGAATTTATGTATGTATGCCTAAAACTTTCGACAGAGGCGACGGATGTTTACGAGATCGGTATCGTTTGAAGTGGACCCTTCGGACGACAAATATCGAAAAATTGTCTAAAAGACCTAATTCCTTCACTTTCAACTGAGCAGTTTTCTACAAGTAGGGTCGTTTCTCTTTTCATTTTTGCAAGTTATTATATCGGTTAGAATGACTTTACTTCAAGTATTTTTCACTTTCTTTTTCGACTTTGCGTCTCGAGTTCGACCCTGCCTGCCTACCACCACTTTTTTTTTGCTCAAAACACATCTCCAAACACCCAGGCAACGCCGGGCACCCAGGCTAATTAGAAGATAAGGGGAGATGCTAAGTAATAAGATAAAGAGGAACATCAAATCAATACATTTATACAGTCGAGTGTGTATACACGCGGTCGTGTTCCTTAAAGGACCCTTAGTAGTTATGAACTGTTTGTGTGTATAGTGTGCATATATACGCGTTAAGTTATCTTGGTCTTCTGGGCTAGGGAGGGGAACTCTTCGGATCGGTTTCTCATGTTTTCTTGCATTTTTTCTATTGACGCATCTTTTTTTTTTTTACCGTTCTGGTATCGAAACTAACTAGGTTGATTGTCTATCAACTTTGACTACAATAAACTACCCCCTCTCTCTTACTCTGCTAAAATTCCCCAATGTACACTTCTATTTATATGGCTGTGTGTGAGAGAGATGGTAAGTCCCGTTAACCGGTCTAAACCTAAAACGCACCGTCTCACTTTCTAGCATGCAGATACACGCTCTGTCAATGACGTAATTGAGTTTCATGTGTGACACCGATAACCCCCTGACCGGACACAAGTATGCTGGGTTGAAATCAGCCCCGCTTTTACCGCATTAATGACATACAGCATATCCTGTTTCGTTTGTATCAAACATATATATATATATATATATATATATATATATCTTTACGTTATGTCCGTATATTAAAATTCTTTGCAAATAGATAAGAGAGAAAGAGAAAGAGTCAATAAGCGAAGTATATTAAAAATAACATGAGTGATGGTCTATAGAAAGTACAAAGAAAATTAAAAGAGGGGAGGCTTTAAAGTAAAATATTATTAATTTACGCATCTTTTTAAAATTATGTTTCCAATTTAGTATTCATGACTCCGGAATAGTCAGTTTTCATACTACTCATAAAATTATAAGCAAAATGTCTAAATTAGTTATTTCTTGAGGAATACAATGACTACCTATTGTCTGGACACAATGATAGTTGTTCACAAATTGAAAACATTTGGGAAAGTTCTAAACATCAATTCATACCTTAAAGATATCAACACATTTTGACTAACTGTAACAATAAGTTTTGTCTCATCAATTAAAACTAATATAAGTCGAGCAATATTTAATTATTTCCATTGTGGTGACATTTCTTTTAAACAACTAACAAAATCATTTGTACAGCTTTTGAAAGAGAGGGTGAGTACATCCTACAATGTATTCTGGCTAGTTGAATAGTGCTGTACTAGTAAAGTTTAATAATTCGGTGCTACGAAAGCCAGCCCTGTGCGCTTAACCTTTTCTCAGTTACTTGTCAACGTTTAGATAATATCACTTTGACCTCCAGTTTCCCCAACAATCATCACTATTTCCCTCAGGACCCGCTATTTACTTCTGCAACAGAAAGAGGTTTGCATGTGACTTAATAAAAACTAGTCTTATTGGGATTCTTCGGACTAGTGTTCTCATGTTGAGTGCTATTTTCACAACGTTTCAGCCGATATAACCTCCGATATTCTTGAGATGTATCTAGTAAAACTCAGGAATCTGCATAGAATTTTGAACGGAAACCTTCATTAAATCCACAGCAATAGCATGCTCTCGTTCCATAAGCCATAAATTAGTAGACGATCTAAGTAATTCGCAATCGTATTTTGACTGTCGGCCCCACTGAAAATTGAACGTTCAACTTCCATAAGATGGTAACTGACAACATAATTTTACTAAGCACATTATACATTGCGCCACGGGTCATTTCAAGCTACTCCTGTGGATTAAATAAAGTGTTCTGTTCGCAATATCAAGCAGATCCCGAATTTCGTCAGAAAGATCTCCAAGTTCAACCGAGCAATTATTGACAAACCAAAAAGTTGTGAAAATAATAGTGAGGATAAGAACAATAGACAAACAAATACAAAAAATATGAAGCATCAATTTTTTTTTTTCAATAAAATCTACTTTCATCGCTGATTTCGATTGAACGTCAGAATCAGCGAATCTTTGAATGAACTTATATTGATATTATTATATTGAAATTATTGATATTAAACAGATGTTGTAAATTTATACCCTCTTGCGTGCATGAGAGCTGAAGCGTACGTATTATTCCTTAATTGTAAATCATTTTTGAGATGAGCATTATATATATTAATTTATTTTTATTCTCATCTTTATTAGTTGTTGTTTTCATCTTTATTGGTCGTTGTTTTTCACGGCGTTTCGGCCAACTATTCCTCTGGCCTTCGTCAGGTGGTAACCGCGACGTATAGGAACTTCAAATCTCCTTACTGCATTCTCAGCAATCACTGCCGTCCATTGTTGTTGTCGTTTCACCACGTTTTGGCCAAGTAAACATCTGGCGCGCTTTGGGTAGGATTGAAACCGCTATCTTCAGACAATGTCCATCTGGAACCACCTCGCGAATGCCAGAGGAATAGTTGGCCGAAACCTCGTGAAAAACAACAACTAATAAAGATGAAAACAACAATAAAGATGAGAATAATAGTCCGAAATAAAAATAAA
The DNA here is from genome assembly GCF_053919585.1 of Euprymna scolopes. Lineage (NCBI taxonomy): Eukaryota > Metazoa > Mollusca > Cephalopoda > Sepiida > Sepiolidae > Euprymna > Euprymna scolopes. The sequence goes on from NC_136515.1 coordinate 40,397,913, forward strand.
TTAATGAAGTGTTTTAACGTTTTTACTTTATTGAATCAAAACAGGTGTGGGTTACTGTAAATAAAATCATTAATCACAACCTTTGTTGGATTTAAAGGTAACGTTTTTAATTGTAAATTTCGATATTTGTCTAACCGTGTAAACGCTGTCAACCTCAATTGAATTTAAACGTTTTCCTTTGTTGCAAATACAGTTTTCCATATGTAATTCGTCTCTCCTTTCATCATTTACTTATCTTCTCTTTCTTTTTTTCTATTCCACAAAATATGTTTATTGATTTTATATCCAAACCACCTTTTCATGCTCTATTCTTGCCCATTTTTTCTATCTTGGAATGCCTGTAGGCAAACAGTGTTTTGCCAATAAAATGAAAACATGCTTGAACAAATCCTAATTTTTGTTTTGTTTCATAGAATAATAAGGAAACAAAAGAATAAAGTTTGATATGCTATAACTCGAGCCATCTGACCCCTAAGCATTCAAAAAGAGAAAACATAGAAAATATACTTAATTTAGTAAGAGTGTGTAGCTCTGAACATAATATCTCATGGACACAGAGTAAAGAAAATAGTACTTCACATGTGAACAGAAAAGAAATTAATAATGAACGAATATGCTTTTACAAAGATAAACATGATAGCAGAAATGATAGTTCCAACACAAGTATAACAGACAAAATACAATTTCAAACTTAAGCATGCCAGATGAAATGCTAATTTAATTTTGACTGTAACAGAAGAAAAAATATTTCCAAGTTAAACATAACAGACAAAATACAATTTCAAACTTAAGCATGCCAGATGAAATGCTAATTTAATTTTGACTGTAACAGAAGAAAAAAATATTTCCAAGTTAAACATGACAGACAAAAAACAACTTAAACTTGAATGTACCATTAGCAAATATGTATTTCAAATCTAATCACGCAGACAGATAAGACATAATCACTGATTTCGATTGAAGGGTCAGAACCACCGAATCTTATAGTGATATCAAACAGATGCTGGTCTACTGTATCTTCTTCTCTGTAAATTTATACCCTCTGTATGCCTGAGAATTGAAGAATACTTGTTTTAACTTATTATTTGCAACTTTAGCATGCACAACAAACGAGATATCATTTATGTTTAAACATGGCGAAAATGCTATTTCAAACATGAAGACCTACCTGAATATCTTAGTATACTCTTAAAGATCACAGATAAAAAATATATAATTCGCATATAACAGAAAATTCTATTCAAACGTTAGCATGAAATATAAGCAAAGCTGATAAAAAAGATAGAGAAGCAAGAATGTCATTTGACATTTTAGTCCGAATCTAGTGCATCAAATTCAAGTATAAGACGCATCTAGAAAAGTTAATTTAATATCAAAACTTATAAGCTGATAAGAAAAACTTACTTTAAACGAAAACTATTCCAAATTTATGTATAGAAGACCAAAAAAAATTGTCAGAATCTCTCAGAGTTAAGTTTTGATGAAGCTAAAATATCTGCGCATCATTATTTAGTGTCTATATTTTAAGTATTTTTAAGTTTTTAAGTATTTTTTGTCTATATTTTAAGTATTTCGGTATTTGTAAACACTTGAAGCGTTAATCAGACATAAGAAACATATTCATGACATTGTTATAAACGCAAAATGAAAATTTTCTCATTTAATCATATAAATAGATAAACATCGACATTTACTTCGATGCATATTTTATTAAACTTTAAATGTCGAATTAAGAAAAGTAAAAAGAAGCAACCAATTTGTCATTTCACTTGCAATTTAGAAATAGAGCATTAGTTCTCTTAATGAAAGGAATAGTTGAAAAATTATCCGTTCCATCCAGAAAGAAAATAAAATATTTAAACTATCATTTGTATTATTCGGACTACCGTTCTCATCTTGAGTTTTATTCTCATAGGGTTTCAGCCGATGTAACATCCGCCCTTTTTTTGTGTATCTTGTCGAACCCGCGAAACTTTTGGTCGAATTCTGGAATCTTTACGGAAGTTCGAACGAAAGCCTTTATTTAATCTACGGTGGTGTCATGCTCTGAATACATAAGTGATTCGCAACTGTATTCTGAGTATCACTTACACGGAAGATAGGAACTTTAATCTCATAGGAGTGTCGTTTAGAACTGAATTTCACTTCGTACTTTATACGTTACGTCACAGGTCCTGGCAAAATTTTAATTTAATATAACTTCCGGGGGCTATTACCCTATTCTTGTTTAAGCTGTTCTTGTGTGGCAGAAACATTTCTGAATTCGAAACACTTAAAAAAAGGTCGACGATGACATCGACCCAAATGTTTGCTTAGCCTATAAAATGGAAATGGGGAAAATGGCAAACCGTCCGCTTTTCGATATAACGCACAAAAGTCTTTTATTCATTTATTCTCACAACTCGCAACAAATCCTCGTGTATTCAATATTATCTTTCACCGTTCGCTTTCGTTCTAAGTTGTGGGACAAAAACTCCACTCGACCCCCTGCTTTAGAATTCGTCCTATTTAACAGTTACCAATTGTGTACATATCCAAATTATTGGCATACGTTCATTAATGAGCGGCCTACAAAATTATACTTGTCTTTTTTTTCGACATTTTCTGTTGGCATTTTATAGGCGAAGTAAACACGAGGTCGTCTGCGAGATTAATTTCTATTACTTGAATAACACTCAAAGTGAGAATAGTAGTCCGAATAATCGAAATGCATCCAATTCATCTTAAAAATTCAGAAATGATAACAAATTATTGTTTATTAAAAAAATCCTGTCTTTTTAAAACAATATGTAAATTAACTAATCTTGCCGCGGATAGTGCTTATCCATATGCAGTATACAAAATGTTGGTGCTTTTATTGTGTAGAGTCGAATTCTCTTTATATTAGTGGTTCTTACTTTACCGTCAATGCGAGAATCGGGCTCAACTTTCGAATTTATTCATTTCGGTAACAGTTTTCAAAATTAATGACTACAGTTCGATCGACCAACAAAACCTTTCAAATAGTTTCGAATGCGAATAAACAATGAATGCATGTTGTTTAGTGCGGCATTTTTTAAATACGGACTTTTGTACGAAAGTTTCTTACTTTGAAATGGGAAATATTATATTTTTGCGAAAGAGAATTGAAATATATACACAAAACCAATTTTGAAGCCCAACGATTTCTAATACCGCGTAAAACAACACCAGAAACCTGTTAATATTTCAATATTGATTTCTTATAACTTAACTATAGGTTCTATCAGGCAGAAGTAAAGAGTGTAGCCACCTGATACTCAGCTGTAAGGTTCTGCGGAGGGCGGCTACAATGTGACACAATGGAGTCTGTAAACATCTCCACTAGACAATTTATCAAAAAGGGAATATTGACTGCAGCAGCAAGCGCTGGAAATATATACCAGAACGAACAGTTGGAAATAAGTGATGCACCATCAACTATTTTTATACAGTTACTACATCTATGCCCCTTTGAAAACCTGGCGTAGTGATATAGGATTAGTACGTGTAAGAAGTGACTTTAGTAAAATATGTGTCTCTAATGGTGCTGCAGTAAACAGAGAAAATATAACGAAATACCAAGGGCGTATGTGTGGCATGAAAAGAAACTAAAATCTTAAGAACATCTGTGTCACTATATCTTAGTGCCTTGGTTGTTAACACATCCTTCAGCATGACCAGGTGATAATTTGACTGTGGGCAGAAGGATACAGAGAAATGCCACCCCATAATTCCCTTTCTTTTTTTAATTGACCTCTTTCTGCCCGGTCCTTCATGACGTGAGCACGCATATTTCTGTCTGTCCGTAAATGAGGAGGCTACCCCTTCCCTCAACACTAGTTAAAATAGGTTAGTTAGTTTTTAAAAAGCCTTTTGTCTAGTTTTAATTGTAACAATAATTATAATTTGTATATTGTATTGTAATATATATTTTTGTAAAATAAATAGTTAAGATTATATAATATAGGGTGTCCCAAAAGAAGCTGATGGTTAAAAGAATTCATAACTTTCTTAATTTTTTTATATTTTTATTTTTCAGATCATTTAGAGTAACCTTTCTAAGGTCACCACGAGTCGTTACACTATCGAGGAGCAAATATTTATAGTAGAGTCGTATTTTAGGTTGAATGAGTTAATAGCAGAAACTCAAAAAGAATTTCGACGAAAAAAGAAATTCCCCTACTCCCAATGCAATAAATGCTATGGTGGCTCGATTTCATGAGCAAGAGTCTGTATGTGACATCCCTTTATCTGGTAGACTCCGTACGGCAAGAAGTGATGAGAATCGTCAGAGATTAGCAGAGAGTGTAGCCGAGGATCCATCCACATCAGTAAGAAGGAGATCAAGTCAAATTGGGGTCTTTCGATCATCTCTGTACAGAATGCTTTATGAAGAGGGCAAATTTCAATATAAAATTCAATTGGAGCAAGAGCTTCAGACAAACGATCCGAAAAAAGGCTGGAATACGCCATGCAATTCCAAGATTTGGCCAATGGGGATCCAACCTTTCTCAAAAGCCTCATTACATCCAATGAGGCCCATTTTCATCTGAATGGGTTCATAAATAAGCAAAATTATAGGAAAATCCCCACGCAACAGCACAAGGACAGTGACACCCTCCAAAATGTACAATATGGAGTGGAGTAACGGCGGATGAAGTAATCGGAATTGGTGGACATTTGAGTAACCATTTTTCATAACTAAAATTAGACCTTGTGAAAAACATACCATAGACTAATTTGTGTAAATAAAATTAGAATAAGTAGACTGATATCTTACTATATCTCAAAACATCACGGAGAGGCTCATCTACGTACATATTAAAATTGGTAAGCATAACTTAAATTTTGAGGAAGTTAATCAAATTTTAAATCCATCAGCTTCTTTTGGGACACACTGTATATAATAAAATTGTGTCGCGTGTCGTTTTTGTGTCTGTCATAAATGTCTTCATTAAAAATAAAGCGGCCTTGAGGAAAAGGAAGGTGAAGACCTAAACCTAGTAGAAGGAGCCACACAGCCACATCCAACATCTCAGCTAAGCTTTTCCTCTTGATACCCAAACCTTATTGACCGGACCATCTTCACATCTTCATGGGACTGTTTCTGAGACATTTAGTATAACACGTGGGTCGGTCACACACCAGTGCCGGTTAATCGTGTTATACATCTCTATCATTCCAGTGATAAGAGGAGAAAGTGGGCTCATGGAAAAGAATTTCAAAAACTACCTGACAAATATACTACGTGAATTAAATGCAAAGGAAATTCAAACAATTTCATTTTTAAGCGACAGTCAAAAATCTTAAAAGATCTCTCAATATATATATAAAATGGCGGGTGAATGTTTGACATTTAATAATTTTAACTAACTAATATAGACTTTGACACAAGCGGCAGGAATTGGTAATTTATTAAGACAGAAATTCCATTATAATCATTATCAACCATGCAACTATTTCTCGTAAGTAAATTTTACTAGGTTCTTTCTCAAACCACGTTTTACTAAACTCATTTCAGAAACCGTAAATAATTATAAGAGGTGGGTGTAGTTTGCTTGATGCATTGTATAGTATGTAGTTAAATAGAATTGTAGAAGGCGGTACAATGCAGAAGTAACGGAAAGACACAGGCTGAAGCAGGTGAGAAATTTATTAATACAACTTATACATACATGTGTACATATTCATATTTCATACACGCAGTATATTTATATTTGCGCAGTGGTTACCTGGGAAAGTCGGTCTGGTGGTATGCCCGTGTAATATAATATCTCATCGTCAGATATTTACTTGACTTTGATAAACGTGTTGTTGTAAGCAGTAACTATATCGCAGCAAATCATCGCTCGGGACTTGTGGGTAGTATATGGTTAGGGTTTTTTTTCTAAATTCTTATTTTATAAATAATTATGTCCTTAATATATTTTATGTCAACTATCGAAGATTGAAATCAATAATTAATGATTTTAAACCTTGTGTCAGGCATCCTTATCCAAATTCTGATCAAACCCCATTACATTGTTTTGATTCAAGAATATGAGTAAAATTTTTGACTCATGCTACGAATCTTGCTTCATTGGTATCTAATGAATTCGAATAAAATCTATCTATCTATATATCTATAAAAGTGAACGTGTATGTGTGTCTGTGTGTCTGTCTGTGTGTCTGTGTACATTTTGGTCTAAAAACTGGAAATTTTAGATATATGTTCCTTGTAAGAATTGCAAGAATTCCTTTCGATGAAACACCAATGTTTGTCTGTAGCCCACTGACGGTGTGAAATGTGAAGAAAGTAACCCTTGTTATGAACGTGCACCAGTTTTCGTCATTGAATTCCTCCATGAGAAAATTGAACCGACAAACATTCATCGGTATCTGTTGAATATTTACAAGACCAATGTAGTTAATGTCGGTAGGAGAAGAAGTGTTCGTCGATTTCAGAGTGGTGATAGAAATGTGGGTGACACCAATCACCCATTCTCTGGGAAAAAGTGTATTGAGAATGTTGATGACTATGTAGAAAAATAAAACTAAGGGACAAAACGTTGCTCGTTTTAATGATATCACTCCCGTTTTCACAGCATTCAATTTTTTTGAGGATGCGTTACTTTTAGAACGACCTCGTATATATATATATATATATATATATATATATATATATATATATATATATGTGTGTGTGTGATTGTGTGTGTGTATGTGTGTGTGTGTGTGCATCAATATATATGTAAGTGTTGCACGGGACTATCAAGTATAAATAATCTTTTCAGGAAACAGCATCAATTAGTTTTGTCAAAGATGAAAAGGCGTTTCATAGAAAGAGTAATTAACGATAAAATAGATTCTTTCCATAGATAAAACGCACATAAGTAAATATATCAGAACTTCGTGGTTTACGTCTTCAGTGTACGGAAACCATGAAAGCACACCAACATTTCGTAAATAATACATTTCAAGGTAAATCTATATTGAGTTTTACTGTTACCGATTTTCATTAGAAAATTTAAAAAAAGATTTTCGTGGAAATGTTTTGGTAAAAACATCGTTTTCTTTCGTTTTGAATTTATCAACATTGGTATTTACACTACGTTTTGATCGATGTACTATCCGGACTTCAAGATCAAAATAAATTTTCCGCGTACGAAAATCTATTTTATCGCAAGTAAATGATTATTTTTCTAATTATATATGAATATGATTTATATTATATTATATTATATTATATTATATTATATATATATATATATATATATATATATATATAATATTATATATATAATATATGTATATATTTGATATATTATATTATATATACATGTATTGGGGTATACATATATACACACACAAATATACACGGTGCTACTCTATATATACATACATACATACACACAGGGGTGTGCGTTTGTATGTGTGCGTGCATATATTTGTGTGTCACTAATGAAGCTCTCCTTATCAAATCTAAAACAATTCGAGGATAAGGATTAATGAGATGGATGTTAAGTTGTATGACGTCAAGGAGCTCGTCATTTTAGCGGAAACTAGGACTATTTACCCCCTTGATAAAATAAGGGTATGTTCTGAAATTTTCTATAGATGCACAAGTTAGTATGAAGATTCGACAAACTTGACCTCGAAAATGTATGAGGTTACATCGGCCGAAACGTTGTTAGAAAAGGACCTCAGATGAGAATAACTTCTGCATGATTCGAATAATCGAACTTATTAGCTTTGTTTTGCGACGTTCGAGATACATTTATATAATGCTGGAAAATGAAAAAAACCCAAAGATTTTAGTAAAATACTTGCAAATATCTGTCAACACTGAAAAGAATTAAATGATAAAAATCGGAAGAAACGAAATCTGTGAACCTTAAGCTGGATTTCAGCTTATTTATTCGATGTGATACGAGGAACAAAAACAAGTGATACATGCATGGTACCCCGTGAATGCACAGTGAACAAGGCATAAGAAATATCTATATAAAAGCCAAGTACGTCCAAGGATGGAATACTGCTGCCATATCTGGGCAGGAGCTGCTAAAAACAGCCTATCCTGCCTTGACAGTGTACAAAATAGACTTCGTGGCTTAGTGGGGGATGCCCTTTTCTCTACACTGCAACCTCTCTCCCACAGAAGAGACGTTGCGAGCCTATCCTTGTTTTATCGTTATTTCAATGACAGGTGCTCGTCTGAACTCCAATCTCTGGTCCCCCCTCGCCAATCTTTCACGAAAAACACCCGTCTAGCTGAATCCACTGTGAAAAATTTTCCCCACTCTTTATCTGTTCCTAAATCAAAACGTAGATTCCATGAACAAAGCTTCTTTCTTAGAACTGCACGTCTGTTTAACTCTGTTCCGTCTGCCTGCTTCCCACCTTACTTCAACCTGGTTGTCTTCAAGTCCAACGTTAACAAATTCCTAATGAACCACCCCCTTAAGTAAACACTTCATTAAATCTCCACACTAACGTACTTGTAAGAACCCTTATCCCTGAGTAGCTTCCGGGCCTTGATAAGTGGTGCCCACCGTGTAAAAAAATGACTAAGTTCAGCATTTGCTCCCCCATTTACCTCCAAAATCCCCAGAGGACGTCAAACTCTGGTGAAAATGAACAAACGGTGCAGTTATAAGTCTTAACATATGTAAACTTGAGTTTTGCACCATGCGAAAAAAAAAAAAGATATGAATCATTCCATAATTTGCTCCCCTATTTAGCCATAAGGCCTTAACATATTTAAATTTGAGTTCAGCACCAGGAAAAAAAAACTGCTAAATAGACATACACAGAAAGTTTTGGACAAATATGGTAAAATAGTCCCCAAAACGGGGTGTTTTTATTAGCCTTAAAAGAGCCATTGGAGCACACCCAAGAGTTATAGAACCAAAATTATATAGAAATTAGTTACAACTTTTCAGAAAGGTTTATAAAAGTCCAAGGCATCAATTTCTATTAATAAAAACAACACTGTCAATTTTAGCCATTTTAACACGAAAAGCACTCCTAGAGAAGCAACCGGAGTTTTCCCAGAAAATCCGTTCTATTACTTTTTTTTACTCATCTTATGTTTAATGTTTGTGCAAAATTTCAAAGAATTCCAAGCCTTAGTTATTGAGAAAAGTGCGGACAGACAAGGGTGAATTTACAGGTCCACCTCCCTTTTGTCGGAGGACCTAAAAAAAAAAGTATGGGTAAATAACAAAGACACGCTGTGAAATTAACTAAGAGATATCGTAACGTCTCGGCTGAAAAGCGGTTCGATTTTCTCCGCATTTTTTAAATTCATTTATTAAACAAAAAAGCATTAAACGGACTTCCATTTAGAATAAAAGAAAATAATGCTGTATAAATTGTGATCAACAATCAGTGAAAAAACATTTTTGACCCGAATACAAAGATGATGCGTGTAGAGGTAATAAAGAGGTCCTCCGAGCAGAATTCAGGCTTAACCACCTGTGCCCAAGTCCCTCCAGAGGTGTGACCCCACTTTTAAGTGATATCGCTTGCGTTTAACTTAGTGTAATAGAGTCAAAAGGCTTGTAAACATCTGAGTCCTAACTCCCGAAGTTTACATAAACACTAGGATTCAGGTTTGAATTACACCACTGCCGATACGGTAGCATCACCTACGCTGACGAGTGTGACACAAAACAGATACATGTTCATATGTATTAAAAACATTTATTGACTCAAAAATAATTATATAAATTATTTAGATACTTTCTACATAAACAATTAAATTGGCCAACGCAAATCTAGTATGTCCTCGCAGCCTTGCGGAAACATGATAACGAAAATACGTTTCTACGATAGTTACAAAAGAAAATTATCAGAAATCTAAAAAACAAAAAACAAAAAAAAAAACAACAAAAAACAAAAAAAATCTCCAGAATAAAGACACCAGCAACAAGACTTATAACAACAGAATGATAACTGCGCTAAAACATAAATCAAGAAAATCGACAAAACAGCCTAGCCATTCACTATATTAAAGTTTAATCTAGAGCAAGAGGAGGATCGATGAATGCTAAATGTCGCAATGTGCTTCCTATAACTTATTTATTTCTTCCTCGATTTTATTGATTTCTTAAATTTATAAATAATTTTCTACAAAATTAAAATGTGTCATTTTTTTTCGCCGCCATAAGAGAAAAAAGTGAAAATGTCTGTCTTTGTGTCTGTGTACATTTCCCTACGCAATAACTCTGTCAATTTTTAGTCTACAGACTCGATATTTGATAAACAGGGTAATGAGATTTGAGAAAATCTTTGTAATTCGTTTTCGGCTAGTAATTTGGCGGTTAAGGGGGCAAAGTTCAACGATTTGACCTTTGAGAACTCGACCAAACTCCTCCGACAATTTTGGATATAAACAATTGAAATTTTAGATATAGGTTCCTTTGACACGGATCTAAGTTAATAACTTGATTTGAGCCCCAAAATTAAAAGATAAGGGGTCATAATAGGGGTCAAAGTTAAAAAAATTGACCTCTGCGGTCTCTACTTAATTACTCAGACAATTTCTGGTCTAAACATTTGAAATTTGACATAAAGGGTATTCAGATATAGGGCAATCTTTTTAATCGGTTTGAGTCGAAATATTTTAGTTACTAATGTATAAATGTATGTATGTATGTATGCTTGCATGTCTGCCTAAAACTTTCGAGGGAGGCGACGGATTTTTACCAGATCAATATCGTTTTGAAGTTCGACCTTTCAGACCACAAATATCGAAAAATTGGCTAAAACATTAATATCTTCACCTTCAACTGGGCACTTTACTACAGGGGGGAGATTTTTTCGCCGATATTTTGGAAAGTCGTCCTCTCCTTTCGATTGTCTAGCCTTAATTTAAAACTACGTGACTTCCGGTTTGGCGGTGGTCATAACAACAAAGACGTCAGTTTTTTCCCCGTTCTTTTCCGTCTTTGCGGTACGGGTTCGAGCCTGCCTTCCTACTATCACTTTTTTTTGCTCAACGCACACCTCCAACACCCGGGCAACACTGGGCACCCATACCCATGCTAGTATATATATATATATATATATATATATATATATATAAATGAAAGTGTATGTCTGTGTATATTTCCCTAGCACAATTTTAAGTCTACAGACTCGAAATTTGATATACAGGGTAGTGAGATTTGGGAAAATCTTTGTAATTCGTTTTCGGGCAAAAATTTGACTGTTAAGTGTTAAAATTTAAACGATGTGAAACTTGAGAACTCTACCAAACTCCTCCGCCAATTTTGGACCTAAATACTTGAAATATTAGATATAGGTTACTTAGACATGGATCAAACTTAATAACTTGATTTGAGCCTTGAACAATAAATGTTGGGAGGTCATACTTGGGATCAAGGTTTTTAAAAAATTGACCACTGTGCGGTCTCTAACCATTTTTTGGTCTAAACATTTGAAATTTTTGGTCTAAACATTTGAAATTTTTCACAAAGTGTATTCAGACATAGGGCAAGCTTTTAATCGTTTTTTTTAATGAAAATTTGTCTTTCAAGGGGTTAAAGTCTCACAGATTTTACATTTGTGGTCTCTAGATAACTATTAAACCAATTTTGGGCCTAAACATTTGAAGCTTTACATAAAATGTATTAAGACATAGAGCAAGCTTTTTAATCAGTCTTTGGGAGAATATTTGGCTGTCAAGAGGTCAAAGTTTACAGAGTTGACCATTGCAGACTCTACCTAACTCCTCGGCCAATTTTGGGTCTAAACACTTGAAATTTTAGATGTAGGGTACTTGGACATAGGTAAAACATTTGAATTGAATTTGAGCCCAAAATAATAGATGTAAAGGGGTCAAACTGGGGTCAAAGTTAAAAAAAAAATTGACGTCTGCGATCTCTACCAACTTTTCTCTATGTTAGTTAAGGAAGCCTATTATATAGAAAGGAATTACCGCACACATTCACACTTTTTAATATATACATATGCACATAAAGTTATGAACAGTACATAGGGCCCTAACAAAGGCGGACAGAACTGCTAGTATATATATATATATATATATATATATATATATATATATATATATATATGTATATATATATGTATGCATATATATTCATTTCTTATCGTTGAGCACTTTCAGTTGAATTAAAGTTGATCAATTTAGCTCTTATGCATAGATCATACTATAACGATTAGATCACTTTCTGACTGACGTAAATGAACATTTAAAATTAAAATGTTTAAATTCAACGCTATTTCACGCGGTTAATGGTAGCCGAATGGATACGGTCTCCGCTAATCGACCCAGAGATGTCTCGTGTTGTGTGGTTTGAATCGTTCGGCTGGTGTTAATCGTGACACCCTACACTGAAGAATCCTGAAAGGATCAAACACTAGTGTCTGTAGGTATTTAATTATTATAGTAAAAAAAAAAAAATTATGACAGCCCCTTTAAGAAATTAATTTCTTATCGTTGAGCATTTTCAGTTTAATTAAAGTCGATCAATTTTGCTCTTATGCATAGATCATCGTATAACGATTAGATCACTTTCTGACTGACGTAAATGAACATTTAAAATTAAAATGTTTAAATTCAACGCTATTTCACGCGGTTAATGGTAGCAGAATCGATACGGTCTCCGCTAATCGAGCCAGAGATGTCTCGTGTTGCAGGATTCGAATCGTTCGGCTGGTGTTAATCGTGACACCCTGCACTGAAGAATCCTGAAAGGATGAAACACTAGTGTCTGCAGGTATTTAATTATTATAGTAAAAACAAATAATTATATATATATATATATATATATATATATATTACCAACATGAAAATCTAGTCTCCTTTTAAGTAATCTTCTCCGGCTGTAATGCACTTATTTTACCATTCCCAAAACTTTATGAAAGCCCTATAAAAAATCTTATTGTGTGAGCATGTCAATGATCTTTATCACAGCATCTTTCATGACCTCAATTGTCTAATAACGACAGACCCTAAAGTTTTCCTTGGGCTTACAGAATAATCAAAAGTCATAGGGAGCAAGGTCTGAACTACAGGGATAGTGAACAACTGTCTTGATGGCCATCTTGGTCAAATAGTATGTGACAAGGATGAATTTGTGAACTCCACCCTTGGGATAAACTTCGTGCAAATCTTCTACATCTTCAGTTCCTCGCGAATGATTTTTTTTCACAGTTCCCATACTGACATGAAACTTTGAACTTATTGTCGCTTTAGACACGCAGGGGTCTTTATCTATGAAATTGTTTATTTGGCCAATCAACTCTGGTGTTCTGACTTCTTTATTTCCCTCACAACTTTCATCATTACTCAGAGCCTCCCTGCCATCACTTAATCTATGCTACCCAAAAACTGATATTGCTCAATGCTCAATTCATGCAAGATGGTCTAAAAACAGTCTCAAGTATTTCTGTGAAACTTTTTCCAAGTTTGAAACAGAATATTATTGCATATCTCTGTTCTAACGTGTTATCACGTCCAGATGTCAGTTTCGAAATTCACCAGCTATGACAATCAAGCGTTAGTAGGGTGTATCTCACTTCCTTCTGTAACTCTTCATCACACTGAGTTCTCCCAATCTTGTCGTTCATGCCATCTTAGATGACTCTGCACTCCCGCCGCAGATTTGCACAGCTTGAAGCAGATGTGACATACAAATTGAGCAATATCCATCGAGTTGACTTCCTCTGGAGGTTGAAGGGTATTCCTATGGACAATCACATGTCTTCTCAGACCATCAATAGACTTGAAAACTTTGCTGCATGTTAAACAGATCGTGTGGTTTGGACTAATAGGTGCAACGTTGACCTGAACACGAGTTTTATGCGACTTAAGGTAGTTGACGTAGCCAGCTTTTGACAAAAGCACTCGTTCACAAGTGTCGCATTTCCAGTTTTGTGTGTCATGGTAAAGGCCGTCAATTAAACCTATATATATATATATATATATTAGGAGAAGAAATATTTTTCTTCTTCTTTTCCTGCTTTTGAAGCGTTGTGTTAGTTGAACATTGAAAATAATTTCGTATATAAATGAATACGTTTTGAAAGATGAAAACAACGCATATTTTAACTATATAATCATATTCATTTGCTCATATCAGATATATTTCGATGCTAAACATCCTTATCAAGGAAGAGTTTGTTTTTCTTCTTTTTTTCTGTTTCTAGGCCGCATAAATGTAGAGTCTGTTATTTTCTTTTTTTTTTGCTTTTTCTTGACTGCATGGTGGAATTTTGCGTTCGAGGGTGATGGTAGTAGCCCGATGTTCTTGTTTGTGGTAGACGTATTGTATAACCGTACTGTAAACCTAATTTATAGCAAATTTCTTTTTATATCTATCTATATATTAATACGATAGCGTGTGTGTTATTTTCTGTGTCACGTTTACATTTTTTTTTCTTCTGAGTGACTGCCGTTTAATTGTTATGACCTTTCATTTTTTTGTAATAAATCATTTTACCAAGAATTCTTCTTTAGTTTTAGTTTCGGTTTTGATTATTACTGAGGGGCTAAAGTCGTCTTTTTTATGTTTTAAATCACTACTTTGGGTACACTGTATTATTTTTTAAATCACTACTTTGGGTACGCTGTATTATACATGTATATTTACACTGTATTATATATGTATATATGTATGCGATAGCGTGTGTATTATTGTATGTGTCACGCTTATATTATGTGTCACGCTTATATTATGTGTCATGGTTATATTATGTGTCATGCTTATATTATAAGATAGGGACAATAATTAAACCAGCCCCCTTTTAATTTTTCTACCCGTCTGTCCTTTGTTTGCCATCCTGTAATTAGACACAATTTCCAATAAACATTCATGCACCTCTTCTTTCTTCTTTGTTTCTTCCGAGTGACTGTCGTTTAATTGTTATGACCTTCCAGTTCTTGAAAAATTATTGAAACATATCAACAATTATGTCTACTGACGCTGTGGAATTTCTAAGGATTCCGTTAGTAAATCATCATCATCATCATCATCATCATCATCATCATCATCATCATCATCATCATCATCATCATCTGTGAGTTACTTTCAAATTTTTCTACTTTCTAAATATGTTAATACAAGTGACCTCAAAAATGCACGTTGCTATTAGTAAGAATTTTAGAATAATGTCTATATTTGTCCCTAGATTATTATTATTATTATTATTATTATTATTATTATTATTATTATTGTTATTATTATTTTATTAAGTTGTGTAACATATTTGCAGTATGTAATCATCCTCTTGAAGATTATTTGATAATAATTGTACTTCATTTATAAGATGTTATTAGTTTATCTCTTACTTACTTCTATATTAATCTAAGATTATATGCTTTAAGTGTCTAAGACTAATTCAACTTTATCTCTTTGGTCTAATAATTTATGAGTCGACGAGGGCAGTTATACAACTGGTATATAAAAATAGGCGGTGTTAGCTATAGTTCAATATGAGGTGAATGACTCGTTAATTTAATCAAGTGTGACTAGAAATAAGATGCACGTTGGAGCTTAATCGTGACTAAAATATACGTAAAGGAATATTCTACTCACACAGGGTTTAGATAACTGAAAGCTCTCTAAAGTTTTTCCGGGGTTGAATTTTACATACGAACGTTTATATTACTCTAGTAATATGTAATATACTGTAATCCCTATTTATAGGTTATTAATATTTTATAGGTTATTAATAAGTATATACTATACTATAATAACTATACTATTTATAGGTTATTAATAAGGTTATTAATAGGTTTATTAATAAGTTAGATGATTGTAAATGTTTATATGTTTGTATGCACATGATTTAATCCCAAACTAATTAACCGGTCATTATGAATTTTATAGCAAAACTGCTGGGCGTAAAAGGTCGTAATGTAGACTACAGTTAGTTTAATTTAGTTTTAAGCAATGGGAACAGAAATTCCGATTTTAGTAGAATTTGGAACATTTATCTTAAATATCGGTAAATCAATATTCCCAAATTTCAGTTTGTCTGGAGCTGGTTAAAGGAGTCTTGTTGAGCAGTATATGATCACAACCCTCGATTTTAGATATTTCATTAGCTTTGATTCATACATTATTTATCTAAATATTAATTTACATCCATTGTCACAAAATAACACCATCATCACAAACATTAATTAATGAGAAACGAATTACCCCCTTATAGTCGCTCTTTATAAGTTAAAAATTATTAAAACAATTTACTCTACAAAAATTTTCCAAAAAATATGGCAGTCTATTTACGGTTTCCAACTGACTTTTTTAATTTAAAATTTAAAGAAATAATATTGAGAGGAGACTGCAAGTTTTTCTAAACTATAATGTTTTTTAAATTTATTTTTAAAATTGCAAGTGAATCAACATGTATTCCTTTATAATTTCTATAAAACATTATTCAGAAAAAAAACAGCATACAAAACCATGTATTATGTGTTGAATTTTCAATGAAAAAAATCTAAATTTTTAAATCGATTCTTTTTAAAATTTACGAAAAGATTGCTTTGAATTCGTCGTTATTTGTTTTATTTTAATTTTTTATTTATTTTATTTATAATCTGTTTTAAAAATTTCAACTACCAAGCCTTTCCTTTTATATAGTTTCTCGGAGTAGAATGATATTATCAATGTTGATAGAAATCAGAAAAAAGATTTACACAGAAGGTATGGGTGCATAATATGTGGACAGAAATTTTGGAAGGAGACTTGAGACTGCTGAAAAACTGTTCTGCTCGGAGATTCATTTTCATTATTGCAACTTGTTCCGGGAAGGATTTTAGCTAAGGTTTAAAATAAAATTGACGCGAGTTTCTTCATCCAATTATCAAGCATTTAAAACTAAATTATTCAGACAAAAGATTAACACTACTTATGAAGGTCTGCGGGCCACTCAAGGATAAGGGTTAATGACTGTAAAGTGGTCGGTGAGACAACAGCATAGTGATTGGTAGAGGTAGAAACTTGGTAGAATTGATACACGAGAAAAATAGAGAAACACAATAGACAGTCTAGAAGACGATATAACAGGACTAGAATATGGAAGAGTTCATCCCATTTTTAAAAGAATTAGTTTAGTTTCCGTATGTCCTGAATCACTGGTGTTGATTTTCCGGTCTGCCTTAGTGTCTGTCCTGGCATTGGCGACAATAATTCACGCTCTAATCCGGTTTTGTTCTATTTTTACGTCGTCTGCATCTGTTAGTTCTCGATGGTGTGGGAATGAAAAGATATCTGGGGTCGGCCGGTGTGGTGTGATCTGCTTGGTTATGGGTCGCGGTTCAAGGTATGGCAGTGACAAAGTCCCTCTTAATTCAATGTGCGCTGCCGAGGGTAGAGTCGTGCCGGTGTGGCAGGGAAATAAAAATATTAGTCAGCCACATTGGAATTCAATTTTTCGAGGAAGTATCAAAAGGCTGAACAAAGAACTGATCCTCAATATTGTTTGTCTTGGAGATTTCCATTAATCACTGGATATTTCAGGATTCCTAAAGAGACATCAAATTTATACAAAGAAATAAGGCTCAGCTGGATACTAAAAATATTTACAAATGCAAAAATTTGCTACTGGAAATAATTCAAGTACTGATTTGGTTTGCCTCTTTCATTTCTGGGTTAGTTAATGCTTACAAATCTTAGTTATTTAAACGGTTAACATGTACGATTAATTGGCATATCATTTTTACTTTCTCTATAGCTGTGTTAGATTAGACTAATTTGATTCTACGGTTCATGTATTAAACATATGTTCCAAACATATACTAATTATCAAAACTAAAATCTAATTCAAGTATGATTTGCTCATTTATTACAGTTGACAATTATAAAAAAATAAGCAACCTGATTATGCAAAACAATAAAATATATAAATGAAACTTACAGAAAATAATACAATGCAGATGTGTAGTGGATAGATACAAACTGAAGCAAATTAAGAGAACAGTGGAATAAGTTATGCAGATTCGTCTTTATTAATATAAAATATATTATTTTATTAAAAAAATTACCATAATTACAATAAATTTACTGTTTCAGTTTTAAAACATAACTTAAAATGACGAAGAGCCTTTGGTCTTATTCAATGCCAGTAGTCTTTTGTCACCTGGCGATATTTTTTAAGACTGAAACTATAAATTTATTGCAGCAATTTATGGTAGTTTTGTTTACCTAAATTGAATAAAATACCACTTTGCTCTTTTTAACTGACTAGAATCAATATATATATATATATATATATATATATATTATAATACTGTACTTGTGTTCTTATTTTCTTAAGCATGAACAGATGAAAAGCCATACTGGTAATATTTCGGGAAAATTACTCTTCTCTCATCATTTGTTCAAACGCACACACGATGGATTTTAACCGTAAGTAGTTTCGCAGATATTAAACAGATATTTTTTTCTAGTGTAAAAATATGTTATTATACTTTAAAATAGGCATATCAAACTTAAGGTCTTCTGAGGGCCATAGGAGTCGATTTGTATTGCCACGAGGGCTGCAAAAGTTGAATGAAAATTTTTGCTATTTTTTTTTTATCAATTTCGAAACATACTGGCAATTCAAGTACATGTTGTTCAACAAAAGAATATAACGAACATTTTGAAGATCTTCATTTGTAATAGCAAACATTTCTAGGCATTTGCATTAAGAAAATATAAAATCTACAAACTTTTCGTTTTTGTGTCGTGTTTCGTGTTTTTGGTGTTTTAAACACAGCTCGAAGCTTAAAATTTTTTACCCATTGTCAATCTTAATAAAACGCTTGGACCTTTTATTAATCTAAAAAAATTATTGCAAAACTCTATGCGGTTAATTATTTTCTGATTAATTGTTAAAGATTAAAAACTTAAAAAAATATTTTTAAGTTTAAAATAAAATAATTATGGTTTTAGCTAAAACTGAACTAACCAACTATTAATTTCCTAAAATATTAAGTTTAAGTTTAAATTTTATATTTTAAGTTTAAATTTAATATTTTAGGGGTTGTGTTAATATTCAGTAATATTTAATTAGTTTTTGTTATTATTTATTTTCGTGCATTTATAAATTAGTTTTTATTTAATTTTTATTTACTTTCTACGTTCTTATTAAGACATTGATATGTTTTAAATTTTTTTTGTTCTTAATCATACATTTAAAATAGGAACACTGCTAACCGGAGAAACCCAGATTCTTAATTATACGAGAGGCTACAGAAAATGTCGTACAACAGTGTATTATTAATATTCACTAGCCCATTTCGAACACAATCAATCGTGCTGCTCCGAATTGGTCTCCTTCAACCGTATTGACTTGCATTAATCTATGGACGTTAGAAATTACTGTTACTGTTAAAAAGAGGACATTATCAAAATAATGATAAGGTCTTTCAATACAAAAGTAAATTACATATTTTTGACAAGTACTGAAAATGAAAGATTAGAATTTCGTAAAGAAAATAAAAATGCAGAGTGTCCATATTCCTTTGAAAGAACGAGCGTTAATTACGTATTCATAGTTATGGTTTCTTATTACATGCTTGGCTTCATTTCACTATATCGCTGAATTATCTTTATGCATAATTTCCAAATTCTGCATAATTGCGTAGAATTTAAGATAAAAATAATCGTGTGTGTGCGAAAAGTCTCTACTAAACTCTTCTCTAAATAGTGTTGCTATAGAGTTAAAATTTGATATATAGGGTATTCGGAGCCGTAGCACACATTTGATTTGTTTTTAGCCGGCAGAAATTGCTGCTAAGGGGTAAAAATTGATAACAAAATAATTGATCTTGGTAGGAGTAGTCGACTAAACTTGTTTACATGCCCAAATCGACATTCATAGGTTAAAAACTATTTATATGCGGAGGAAACTGGAAGGTTGTATATTTTTGTTTCGATTCTAGTTGATGGTACCTAAGTCATATATTTTTTACTTGATATCACTATTATGTATTAGGTATACTATATTAATCGTTGAGAATTGGCTCTATAATTATAAATACGAAATCTGCTTGAATTAAACTATCATATTTAAGCGTACCTTACGACCTGGCAATGCCGGGCAGTTTGGTGGTATATTTTAAATAGAAAGCGTGTCATCTGCATCTATGAACGACGCTTTATAAAGTTGGATAGCAAACCACTGCTCTTCAGTGGCGTGTCTGTTTTAAGCTGTCTCAATGTGTTGAAATACCTTAACCCTTCGTTTGGTCCTTTGTGACGTGTTTTTCTATCATATCGATAGTATCCGAAATAAAGTCGCTGTCTCCATTTTTCTCTAGAAAGCCAGTCTTCAGTTTTTTTTACGCCCTAATGATCTTAGGAACGCAGGGGCACCCCGATGTCCATTTCGCGGCCTGAACCGACGACCCCTCAAGAAATAAAAACGCTATAAAACGGTCTCAAGGGGTCAGCTAACGACTGGACATTGTGCCTGGGTAAATGGTGCCAGTGAATTTTTAATGCATGTAGACGATGAGGATGGAAGGGCGCTAGAGAAATTGGCGAATTGGAACCACTCATTCGAGAAATGAACAAAGAGTCACACGAGACGTCCAGTCTGTTATAATGAAAAGACAAAATAGGGAAAAGGTTATTTTCCGTCTAACCCCGAAAAGAATAAGAGCAGATAAAGATGCGTCCGTTCAATCTACGCGTTTAGTGATGGGAATTTCAACGATACCAAAGCTGCTGTAAAGAAGATGGACGCTCTTTACTCTGCTATAAACTCATACTATTACGTATCCTATATCCTATAAAGCTACAATTCGCCTATGCATGGAGTATTGTTACCAAATATGGACTGGTGTATCTACCGTTTGTCTATTTCTCTTGGACAAGGTTAAAAAGAGTCTAAAACTTAATAGATCAAGCACTATCGGCCGAGCTCCAACTTTTGTCCGATCGTCGCAATAGTTCATTCATGTACTTGTTTTACAAGTACTTTAATGGGATGTTCCCTGATGAACTCATAGCACTCCGGCTTCCTCGACGTGGATACTCTCAACTAGTTTAAATGCAATGTGAACAGATATCTCACTGCTAAACTCTCCACTTCTTTGGGATTAAAAAAAAAGTAAAAAAATAATATTGTCAGAAAGACAATGTAACATACCAAGGCTCGTTATGGATGTGCCTATGAAAATTCTCTTTCAAACTTGAGCGTTGCGGGTCGAATAAGCAGACTGACAAAATGATATTTAAAGATTTAACGTGGCAGACTGATGGACTGACTTATAAGATATATGTAATTCCAAGAACCAGACACTCCCTAATATAAGCATTGCTTCTACATCCGAGGAGTTGACGCACAACTTTGCATTGACAGTTCTAAATTGACTACGGAATCTAGTGGAATATGATCTAATCTCTAATCTCTAACCTACAGCCATTTTTCCGACGAAGAAACGTAACTAGTCTCTCTTTACTCTAGGTCATTTCTATAGCAGATGCTCCACTGAGATCCCAAAGTTTCTTTCTTTTGGTAAAACAATTCACAGTAAAAACTCTAGTTCTCGTACAGAATACGGACCGTGAAATAACAACGTTATTATTTAGAAAACCATTCTTAACATGAGTAGAGGAGGGCGTATTGTAATTATTCTGTATTTTCAACTAATATGTTAATTAACAAAGCTATTGTAAAAATTGAATTTTATTTGAAAATAATATCTAGAAATTGAACGGGCTGTATGCTGCATAAGTACCTAACTTCATATGGCTACCACAACGAAAACAATAACAACTTTTCTTTCTCTCTCTTTCCATGTAACTTGAGTTAGTTGGTTGGTTGTTTTTATTTTACGGTATATCAACCCTTTTCAGGTTATTTAATGCCGAATCCAGTGATTTTGAAGAACAATTTTTTAATAGAATATATTTGTTTTTTTTTTCAAGTCGATTTCTATTTAACCCATAGTTGGGACCCTAACATCCCGGGTCAGAATGGACCTGGGAGAAATAGCAATTAAAAGGTGGCTCCACACTCACTAAAGCCCCCAAGCTAGGGCCTCAGCATCGGATATAGTTTAAGGTCATATCCAGGACCTACTACTTGAGTTAGGCTGGATTTATATAGACAAATTCTTTACAACGGTTTCCTGTTTGTGGAACACATTACCACAGGAATGCTTCCCTAATGGTTACAACTAGGTCGTATTCAAATCTAATCTAAAAAATACTTCTCCTATGCCGCCCCGTAAGTAACCAAACGCATTTAATATCATTGGCCAATATTTCAACAGTTTTCTTTACTCTTATTCAACTAAAAGAAAAAAAAAACATATCACCACTAAGACGTAATTGCCTACTATTTTGACCATATATACAGGGATACTAGCTGAGCAACGAGATGTCTGTTCACATTATATTTAAACTTCTGCCTGTTAGTACAGTCAGGGGCACTAGAGATCAGATAATTCCAAAGACTAACAATTCGAGAGAATAAGGCTTTCCGCAATCTAGAAATCTCAACTATGAAAAAGGTGGGATTTTCCAGTTTGGTGGGCTAGTCGAAGGTAATTACGTAAATGGGCTGCAAGTGCTAGGCGTTCCTCAAAACATATTTATTAAAATATTTATAAAACAGACACTGGCATGAAACATTAAGGCGATATGACTAGTGTTGATTTTTTTTATTATGCCGGACCTATTAGATTGAAAACTCGTCTTTAGACTTTTTCAAAGATGAAGAGACTAGTGGTAGATTCATCATCCTAGATGTGGCAACACTACTCCATGCATCAGCGAATGATAGCCATGTATAGATACAGGATACTGTAAAGTGTGTGTAATCTTTTAACTCGGTAGAGAGAGTCCAGCCTTGGCAATGTCTTTAATTTATTTTTTCTCACCTTACGTTTGATAATCATTTCTTCTCATTATTCCTAATCCTCGAATGGCTCTTGGTCATAATAAATACTGACTTAATACTACAACGCATAAAAACTAAATAAATGAATGCTAGCGTCCCAGATCAAGCTATGTACGGACAAAACCTTTTAGAAAGACTCATGGCCGCATAAAAAAGGGGACAACTGTCTGAATGATTTGTTGGATTTATTATGAGAGACTGTCAATGATCGTTTTGCTGGCCACTTGCTTTCGTAAAGAACGAGCTATAAGATAAAATGATGACCAATGGGGTTTTAAAGGATGTCGACGAGTGATGTGGAGAGAGTTTTGGAAGACGAGAGAATAGAAATCATTCAGTCGGTAAATGAAAAAAAAAGTCATGTAAGTCGTCCATATTGTTATGTTTATAAATGTAATAAGGACGGATAATATTAAGATGTGACCAATTAATCAGCGCGTTTATCGATGACAATATCATTTCCAACTTCAGCTTGATGGACCAAAAGATTCACTGACGGAGTGATAGGGCGTATTATATAGATTCGAGTTTACACCTTCCGCTAAATATGACGAAAAAAATATCAAAAGTCTCACATGTCTGCACTAATATTAATAATGATTTCAAATAACGCTATGATCGGTGAAATTAAAAAGAAAGAAAAGAAAAAAAGGAACATCCTAAATTCAAGGTATATAATGAAGAAAAGTAATGAGAAAATTATAAATCGTTATAGCAAGTAAAAATATAAAAAGAAATAAAACGTCTCATTATAGATATACAGTGTAATCATCTATGCTGATGACACGACCATCTACGGCAACACATCAAAGGCTGTAAATGACAAAGTTCTCTCTGATTCTCTCTCCTCTGATCTCGAGCGCGTGGTTCAGTGAGGGAAGACGTGGCTGGTTACCTTTAATGCATCTAAAACCAAACTCCTATCTTTACATCATCAACGCTCTGATCCCCATCTGGCACCAATTGAAATGGATGGCTCTCGTCTAGATCAAGCCCCATGTTTTTACAAGCTTCTGGGTTTGTCCTTTACTCCTGATCTGAAATGGAACACGTACATCAAGTCTGTTGCCAAGGTCGCTGGAAAGATGGTGGGATCCTTCTACCGCTCCAGAAGATATCTCACTACTGATGCAATTCACTCTATATATAAAAGCCAACTACGTCCAAGGATGGAGTACTGCTGCCATATCTGGGCAGGAGCTGCTAAAAACAGCCTATCCCGCCTTGACAGAGTACAAAATAGACTTCGTGGCTTAGTGGGGGATGCCCTTTTCTCTACCCTTCAACCTCTCTCCCACAGAAGAGACGTTGCGAGCCTATCCTTGTTTTATCGTTATTTCCATGACAGGTGCTCGTCTGAACTCCAATCTCTGGCCCCCCCCATCGCCAATCTTTCACAAAAACACCCGTCTAGCTGAATCCACTGTGAAAAATTTTCCCCACTCTTTATCTGTGCCTAAATCAAAACGTAGATTCCATTAACAAAGCTTCTTTCTTAGAACTGCACCCCTGTTAAATTCTGTTCCGTCTGCCTTGTTCCCACCTTACTTCAACCTGGATGTCTTCAAGTTCAACGTTAACAAATTCCTAATGAACCGCCCCCTTAAGTAAACACTTCATTAAATCTTCACACTAACGTACTGTACTTGTAAGCACCCTTATCCTTGAGTGGCTTCCGGGCCTTGATAAGTGGTGACCACCGTGTAAAAAAAAGAAGTGGTTACCAAATTTTCTTTTAAGCATTATAGACGAATAAATGCTATTAAAACTTCAGCATGGCGGATTCAGGAAAATTGTCTAATCGGTCAATTTCCATACAAACTGCATCGAGTGTAGTCACCATGCAACGCAAGAAATAAACACATCAAACAGGTTTCTTATCAGACGTACTACGCTCGTGTTTAGGCGTACATGTTTGAAGGACTCTTTAGTATGAGAAATCTGCAAAAATATTATTTCTAATTTTGAAAATGATGGACACATTTTTTTATATATGAGGACCCTGAGTCAGTAACTAGAGATTATGTTTACTAGTATGCATTTCGGGAGTTTTTTTTTTAACAAAAAGGTCACCGATTATCATGGCTCGGAGGTAACTCGAGGTTAAGTGTTAATGTGTGTACGGTAACCATTGGGACAATATCGAAGTAATCGTTAGTAATGGAAATTTCGTATAATTAGATTATTTAAGAGGACGGTTAAACAAGAAATTGTTTACGTTGGACTTGAAGACGACTATTGTAGTCAGCTTGAAAGCTGACCAGCGGATTCGAGTTCCACAGTTCTAGGAAAGAAGATTTTTTCATGGAATATGCATTTAGGCTTGGGCATTGGCAAGGAGTTCAGGAAATTATTGAAAGTGGTTTTGCTTAGACGAGTGTTCTTTGTGAAAGTTTGGCAAGGGGGGCTATAGATTGGAGCTAAATCGAGCACTTACTATGAAAATAACGATAGAGCAGAGACAAGCTCGCAACGTCCATTCTTTGGGAAAGAGGTTGCAGAGTAGAGAAAAGGGCATTAATTACTAGATTACGAAGTCTGTTTTTAACTTTTTCAAGGCAGAATAGGAGGTTCCGATCAACTCCTGCATAGATGTGGCAACAGTACTACATCCTAGGACGTACTTGGTTCTTATACAGGTGGAGGATTGCATCGGCAACAAGATATCTATTAGAGTGGTGGACTGATCCGACGATTTTTCCAGCAACCTTGGCAACGGATTTGATGTATGTGTTACATTTTTGATCAAGAGCGAAAATCAGAACAAGAAGCGTGTCTAAACATGGATACAACAAATACATGTCGGGACAGGTTGGCAGCAAATATACCCGGTGCTTCTAGCGTGAGAGAGGCGAGGGCGTCAAGCGTTTAGATCCCCAAATAAAACACTCAGTAATTCTGGTGTCGATTACATAAGGAATGGCCAGTTGTTCGGGAGGGAAACGTGACAGAGTTTCGACGCAGTTCGAGTCAAGGAAGCCGGAAAACCGGAGAAGACGTGCTCAAAGATGCAGAAATCTAAATGAATATATATTTCAGAGATTCTGCTTGTTCGTCAACCATTTTAAGCCTGAGTCAGAAAATTAAGCGAGGAATCATTTGTAGCCATTCTTTTAGAAGGAATTAATTTTAATCTCTCGTCGTGAATGAATGAAACTATTGAAACCGTAACATCTCCATTGTTCCATATATGAGTTGTAATCGCACAAGTTAAACAGCCGATTAACAGTCACTAGACAGTGCAACGATACAGGAAACGACCCATATGAAAAAGCGACGATAAAAAAGATTGAAGAGCAGGTCGCGGCCGTATGTAAAAATCACTTAATGGCAAAAAACACAGGTAGAGCGAGTACGTGTTTGTGTAGAAAGACTATGCGCTTCCATTCTTTTAATGCTTGTTTATAGAAATGTTATAATTTAAAATAAGATGCACCCGTTAAACCTGTGCGTTTCTATTCTCTAATGTCATTTTCTCACAAAAGTGTGACCAACGGACCAACAGACAAAGCCCTTAATAGAAATGCAAAGTCACATCTAAAAACAAACTAATAATCGGTTTCTTCTCCGGCTTGATGTCAAAAACGGAAAAAAAGGATAAATGATTTGTCGGGTTTATTACGACAGGCTGTTCTTGATCGTTATCCCGGCGAATTGCTTTCGGAAAGAAAAGAATATGATATGAAAAAGTGACCAAGGCGTTTTTAAAGTGTGTGGACGAGGAATAATGAAGAGGGTTTAAAACTGTGGCCAATTGAAATCACTCACTCGATAAATAGAAAAGAGCCACACGGGACGTTCATATTATTGCACATAGAAAATAAAAAAAAAAGAACAAAAGTAGTATTTCTTTCGTGCTTGAAGCTTGACAAGAAAGACAAAAGCTATACGTTATTGTATTTGCAGTTTTGCGACGATTAATCGGAATCAGTACTAGAATCGGATCAATTTATGCCTATTTTCCAAATTTAAAACGATTCTTTTAACTGTCGTTTTCGTTTGTTTTTATTTAAAATGTAATCTTCTGTTGTATTACTTAAATAGTAAATATTTATTAATTTTGAACTATCAGTAAATCTACATTCTATAAATTACAATTTCCTCATGTGTATTTTTGCGGTAAGCATGCACATAGTACACGGTTTATGTATGATGATTCAAAAAACAATAACAACAATAACAACAACAGCAGCAGCAACAACTACAACAAACTCAGCAGAAGCAACAACAACAACAACTCTATAACTAAATATGTATCGCTTTAAAAAAGAATCAGAATTTTAATCAATAATTGTATTGGAATCGCGAAAATGTTTGAACCATGATCCTATCCACTGCGCCACGAATAGAGACGTTCGTTGAATCTCTACGGTTCCAGATGAACGTTGTCTGAAGATAGCGGTTTCAATCCTACCCAAAACCGACCAGAGGCTCTCTTGGCCAAAACGTGGGCGACGAAAATAAATATGGATGGCAGTAATTGATGAAAATACAGTTAGGAGATTCGGAGTTTCTATCCCGTCGCAGCTACCACCTGACGGAGGGCAGAGGAATAGTTGGCCGAAACGTCGTGAAGCAACAACTAAAAGATGAGGATAATAGACCGCAATAAATAAATGAATAAATAAGACTCATCTCAATAATGAATTCCAATTAATTAAATAATATAGGAGATTCTTCTTTATAAAAAATTACATTGTCACTCTTTAATATAAATGTAAGTTAGGGCTTTACTTTAGTGAATTTATTTATCTCCTTCAACGGCGAGATGATGTGATACAAGAGTTGAGAAAGTATGACTGTAGAAATTGCTTGTGAAGCCCAGTAATTATTTCTCCGTAGGGACACCCTAGAGGGTTTGCAATAAACTATCTCCATCTAAAAGATATAATCCAGTCAACAGGAAACAAACCATCAAAAAAGTGGCATTCAGAA
The DNA here is from genome assembly GCF_053919585.1 of Euprymna scolopes. Classification (NCBI taxonomy): domain Eukaryota; kingdom Metazoa; phylum Mollusca; class Cephalopoda; order Sepiida; family Sepiolidae; genus Euprymna; species Euprymna scolopes. The sequence goes on from NC_136515.1 coordinate 40,425,702, forward strand.
CGTTGGCTTTGATGACGAAGTGTAAAGAACTGATGACCAAAAAGCCAACTCCGTATAGAATTATTTTAGTGAAAATGTAAGCATTTATTTAATAACTTGTACATTTCATGAAGAATAAGCAAAACCATGGACATGTTTTGTTAACACGTAAGTATAGCTGACTAACGGAACTTAAAATGTACTTTAACGTGACAAGGAAAATGATATTAAAGAATAACTCACAAAACGTCACTCATAATTTTAATAATAATCGGCAATCTATGAATAGCCATGCAATGGTTTGAGCCTGCATGAGGGTATATACAGAAGTGTGAGATAAGATAGTTATAGAATATATATATATATATATTAATATATATATATATATATATATATATATATATATATGTATATATAAAAAATGAAAATTACAATTGAATTTACCGAAATGATCCAAGATGGTAAAATTAAAGTAAATTATAAATATTAAAGAATTAATATTTATAAAATTATCTCAGCCAGATATAAAAGCTCGATAAAACCAAATAGGAAATAGAGCTTATAATATGAGCCAACATATGAACAAAATTCAAACTATTTAACTAATGCAAATCAGCAAATTAATATTAATACCAGACCTCGAACTTTTAATAAAGTACATACATATATCGGCGCTACTTCAACATTAATTGAGCAAAGAATATTAAACCACATTTCCTCTTTTAACAACCATAATTCTAATAATAACCAAGGAACTTCTCTAACCACTTTAATTAAAAAACTTAACTCTAACTTATATTATGGCAATTTTTAAATTACATAGTTATTACTTTTACCCTTTATATAGATATAAAATATTTTTTCTTTAACTTTATCGTTTTTCGACATACTTCTTAATACTTTATAATTTAATAATCCTTTATTTTAATTCTTTATCTCTTCTTTGCATGGCCGGTTTTTTATCTGAATTTTCTGTTTTATTCCTTAAACTTTCCTATCTATCTAATATATCAATCTACCCACACTTTCATATCTTGTATGTATATTTACTTAAATTTTACTATACGAATTTACTTACATTTTTTTCCTGAAATTGCAGATACCGGCCATCTTCTCCCCTTAAATAATTTTAATTTTTTATTTTTATTCTTATTTTATTTTATTTTATATTATATATTATATTTATATTTTATTTTTTATTATATTTAATTTTTTATTTATTCTTTATTTTCTATTTATTTATTATATATTTATTTATTTTTATTTTCCTTTTAGTGTCGTTTAACAACTCTTGCTTACATTTTTTAAGTGATGACCTGTACATTTCAGTTGACCTATATTATTTTGCCCTATATATATTTTCGCGCCTTTAACATTTCCTGTTTGGGTCATTTTGACTTTTGTTTCCCTTTATTTTATATTTTATATTTAACTTTATCATTTTTTTCTCTCTCTCCTTTCTCTTCCCAGATCTTTTTTATTTATAGTTATGTCTCGGAAGTAGAGTGAAAAGCACATCTTATTTTTCTTTTATTAATATTATTTTTTCCTTGTACACATTTTTGTGAATTATTCCATAGATTTCTGTTTTTGGATTATTATGGACCATCTTCTTCCAATTACGGGATTTCCTTGGATTTTACTTGTACAAATGGAAATTCTTTTAACTTTCTTGAAGTTTTACATTTAGATTTTACCGTCACTAGATTTTTTTTATCTTCAACCAGACTATCCATTCATATGTAATCACCTTTTTCTTTACCATATTCCCTCTGCTTAACTTATTTTGTTTTCAAGTAAGTTCTTTGACTTACTTGTTGTTTCATCAAATACTTCTGCATGCAAAATCCGATCCCGACTTTTGCTAATTCCTACCCTCTGATGAGAAGGAGAGTATTTCTTCGAAACTCCGCGGATTAAGGACTATCCATTTATCTAGTGTTTCTTTTTCAGATTAAATATGTTTTTAACTCATTTAAAAGTGTTTTTTAACATATTTTATTAACTGTTTGCTTATATATATATATATATATATATATATATATATATATATATATATATAGTCATCCGCATACAGCACGGTTTCGCTATTTCACAGCTCATCAGTGCAGCTAGATAGGCAACTGCCTCAAGCCAGGAGGGAAACCCGACAACCCAAATGACAGTGTTCTCACCATTACGCTATACGACTGCTGCTGTGTGGGTAATGAATAAACAATGTTTTGATATATATATATATATATATATATATATATATATATATATATATATATATATATACTTCTTTACGATAATAATTATAAAATACCCACACACACACTAGTGCTTAATCCATTCGGGAATCATCAGTGCAGAGTGTCACGATTAACACCAATCGAGAGATCCGAACCCGGCAAAAGAAGTCATCTCTGGCTTCATTAGCAAGGACCCAACCCATTTGGCTACCGTCAACCACGAGAAATACAGTTGAGATTTAAACATTTATTCTTTTTAAATGCTTTTAACATCAGTCAAAGTGTTCTAATCATTATATGACGATCTGCGCATATGAGCTAAGTTGACCGACTTATTTCAACTGAAATTTCTCAACGATAAGAAACAAGTTTCTTAAACGGGTTGACATAATTATTTTCTAAATAATTATTAAATATCTACAGACACTAGTGTTTCATCCTTTCGCGAATCATCAGTGTAGGGTGTCACAATTTACACCAGTCGACAGATCGGAACCCGGCAATCCAGCATATGTGCATATATATATATATATATATATATATATATATATATATATATATATATATATATATATATATATATATAACACATAATCTCAATCAATAAATTACATAAAAAACACTCATTTCATTTCTGTTACAAACCTATATTTGAATTTCAGCAGATATATCTTTTTTCCAATTAGAATATTAACTGCGTTTCATAGTTTTAAAATTACATATTATATGACGTCACTAAAATTTCCTTCTCTTTAACAGCGCCAGCCCTCCCCCCTCCTTTTTGAATTTCTAACGTCTTTTTCCGTTTCTCTGAAATAGCACTGCGTCACACTGTGCACGTGAAACATTTTCAAATATTATGTACTGGTATTTTTTGTTTCTAAATCTCATTCATCCAGAGGAAGTCTCGAAATAAAGACGAAACGTTGATGAACACATAATACGGTTTATTCCTTTTTATTCTCTCTCTCTCTCTCTCTCTCTCTCTCTCTCTCTCTCTATATATATATATATATATATATATATGCACATATACGTGAGTATATTATGCTAACAAATTAACAGGCATTGTGTCACGCTGAAAATACCTGTTTCTGGTAAGCCACAATTTTAGGATAGATCTTTTTAGTATGCAGATTTGTAACCATTTCCTTCCTTAATAAGTTCTTAAAATACTTTCTCTTGGCTAGTCCAGTTAATTGGATGCTGGTGATGGGATTTCTGTACAGTCAGTTTTGTTTTAAATTATCTGACCTTCCTCTGCATTTTTCATTATTTGAATTAGCTATTTTCATTAACTGGTTAAATGTCTGAGGCGACTTCCACAAAAAGTGAAATCCACAAATTTTATTAGATGCAAATAGGTTTTTTAAAAGTTCACGTATCATACTAAATACAGAAATAAAGTTGATAAATGTAGAAATGAAATTAAACTATGAAATTCTATATTATTGAGAATAATATCGAAGGAGTACATAGATTAACGACGATCGAACGTTGAATGTGGCGTCGAGACTTTTACTCCGGCCCTTATTTATAAGAAATACACTAGATTATTGACCAAAATTCACTAGATTATTTGACCAAAATTATCATAAACAGACTCATTTTTAACAGTATGTTTAAAACAAATAAAAAAGCTTTCGGATCTTTTATAAAACGTTTTATAGTTATTTTAGTAAGTTTATTTTCGAGTCATAAAAAAAAACATTGATTTTATTTTTTATATCTCATATATATTACAATTTGTTAATTCATTGAATAAAAAATATATTGTATTATCTATATTTTTATATATTTCTAAAACTTATTTTACTTTTGTAAATAATATATTTAAACGAATTTGAATTTATCATTTCTTCATTAATTATTTTTTGAACGACAACACTTACTATAATCTGTAAACTTTTAATATATTTAAAAACACTGATTTTATACATTTTTTATTACTTATTGAACATAAACACTGATTATAATTTTTAAGCCACTGACTTTATAATTTTTAATTAATTACATTTTCAACAAAATCACTGATTATAATTTGCAAGATTTAATTATATTTCAAACCAATGTTTTTATAATTTGTTAATTAATAAATATTGAACAAAAACTATGCTTATAATCTGTAAACTTTTAATTTGTTATTCGTTAATTTATTACTTTTTCAATAAATCATCAAATATAATTTGTAAAAGTTAAATATATTTTAAAACACTGATTTTATAATTTTTTAATTAATCACTTTTTAAAACAAATATAATTTTTACGCTTAAATATCTTTCCAAACCCGGATTTTATAATTTACTAATTAATTCATATTTGAATAAAAACATCGATTGTGATTTGTAAACTTTGAATACATTTCAAAACTCTGATTTTATACTTTGTTTTTTTTTTTAAAATACTATGTCAAGCAAACAAATATTGATGTCATTTTTACAATGAAAATAGAAAAAAATCTGTAATACATTATTTTTCACTGCATAATTCAGAAGACATATTATTATCTTTTAATTGACCAAAATATAAGTCGATCAAGATAATCATACGATAATCATAGTGTGGAAATGCTGCCGCTACATTCAGCCGACGTTGAAGTGTACAGGATTTTAAACGTAAAATGAGTATTACTATAAAAAGTTGACAATACACTCAACCTTCATAAGAAAAATGATCACAAGTCTATTAAACGTTAGCATGATGCAGTTTATTTTATAGAGATTTGTGGACGTATCTAGATTAAGATACGTCCGTTCAACCTGTGCGATCAACGAGGGAAAGACGTTACAAACTGACATTACTTATGGACAATCCCTTCGCATACAGATGCATACACGATGGTTAAACTGGAGATTAATGGTTGATTTATTTGTAGAGTTTATGACGGGACGGTGTCAATGGCCGTTTTGCTGGCCACTTTCTTTTTTTTTTTTAAATCTTGAGAATTTATAATTATACTCAGAGACAATAGCGATTTTTATTAGAGAGAAGGGCGCCTACGCTAAGTGAACTCGAAAGGCTGGTTTGAAACGGACAGAGAAAGCTGTATTCCGCTTCATTGCATCCGGACAATAGAGATTCCTTTCCGTGTCTGTCCATTGGGATTTTTGGTCAGTTTTTCGCCATATTTTAATAACGGGCGGCTAAAATAAATGATAAATATATGAAGTTAACTAGCAAGGCATGTAATGCCCGACTTTCCGTCATATTGTAAACGCATTGAATGTTGCTATGCGAGGCTTAAGTGATTGGTTGTTCTCGGGTTATTGGCCGAAGTAGATCGATGGACGAATGATTACATCAGCAGAGAATTAGGAACCCGTATCAAAGAAATCATTTCTTCTCAAACAGATATTGGAACGGAAGTGATTTATTGTTTTATGTTCATATATTTTACTGATATATTTTCATAATTTTTTTATTCATTTTCTCATATATTCGATATTTACTCATTCATTAATTTTAATCCAAAATCTTCATTTTTCATTCCTGTTTGTTTCCTCGTTTTTTTTTTTATTTAGTTTTACAAAAATATTTAATTCGTCAATGTTTTGATTTCAAATTTCAGGATTCTTCAATTGTTTTTCCTTGTTAGTGGTATTTAATTCCATCAATTTCATATATTTTATTCTTTATTCAAGAGTGATTTTCAATTTTCCCTCTCCTAGATGCGTTGGCGCACATTCATCAAATGATTATTCGTCGGTTGCTTAAGTTTTACAAATTATTTTTAATATTTAAAACAAATTGCAGCATCAGACTTTATGAAAATGTCTCGATTGCTATTGAAATCGCGAAGAAAATTATTTTTTCAGTCGGTTATATGAGAGATTTTGAAATTAACATTTAAACTTCTGTTTTGTTTTTATCTGCTTCTTCTTAGTAAGAAAAAGTAATTCCACAAATTTGTAAAACCAGTCTTTGAAATATCATTTTCTTTCGCCGCTCACATTTTAGTTTGTATATACTCTATTTGCTTCTAAGTTTATTTAAAAATGAGGATTAAGTAATTATATATATATATATATATATATATATATATATATATATATATATATATATGACACACACACAGACACACACACAGACACACACACACATATATATGTATATTATATATATAGAGAGAGATATAATTAACTAACTAACTAATATATCTATATATATCTATATATATAATATGTATGTATGATATATATATATATAAATATATATATATATATATATATATATATATATCTGAAACACTTTACAGAAGATCAGAAGAACATTGGTACTATCGGTTTAAAGCCTAATATAAGGGGGACCAGTTATGTTAAAAATAATTCAGCTCTTGTTAATCATATTTTGCTGTTAAACAATGGAAAAATAACCGAATCTATTATTTCAAATAATGGTTATTTTCTATTTAATTATAGCTTGTCTATATTATATATATATATATATATATATATATATAATTTATATAATCAGAAAAACAACACCTTTTATTTATTAGTACACAATTTTTGTTTTTATTATTTTTTAAGACATGTTATTATATATTTTTTTCCTCCTTAGTCTGACAGCTGTTTCGAAGGGTAAAAAGACAAACGGTTATTTTAATTACAGCATACCGAATCTTCATTATTTACCGTTCTCTTCAGAGACAATTAAAATCAAATTAGTTACAGTCAAAATTTGTTTTTAAAAACTCACATGGGGATGGAATTTTTTTATCGAGGTTGCCATCTTTAAAAATTTTTCCATGGGATTTTTATATATCTATATTTTCTTTTTGTTAGCCTTATTTTCGTATTTTTTTGGTTTTTTAATTTCTTTCCAATTTATGTATCTAATATCCATTATGTTAATTCTGCATTCTTATTTTGTTTCTTCTTTTATTACGTTTGATTTATTATTTACGAAATTATTTAATTAATTTTTTTAACTTCTTCTTAAGCTAGTAATTTTTCTTATTTTTAATTACGTTTGATTTATTATTTACGAAATTATTTAATTAATTTTTTAACTTCTTCTTAAGCTAGTAATTTTTCCTTTTTTTTCCGTATCTCTTGGGTGTTTACGTTTCATTTTATTTTTTTGGCCGTCTATACATATTTTTCCTGTTATTGTTTTTTTTCGTATTTATTTTATTATTAGGCTAAATTGGTTATCATTATGTACATATTTATTATTTCTTATTCTTATATTATGTTTTTTGTTAATTATTTTCGTTGTTTCCAATTTATAATTTTTAGTGTCAAGTTTACGGTCTTTTCTGATTTTGCGATTAAAGGGAATTAACTCTATCAATTCTTTGTTTCTTATTTATTCAGTCATTAACTTACATCTTTTAGAATTTGTGCATTTACCTTATAATTTAGTAGTCAAAGGGAAATAACTTATTTATTTTTTGTTGTTAATCTTTGTCATTTTTGCTAATTTTAATTTTTTTATTAATCATATTATTATTTATTGATCATGTGTATTTATGTTGTGTTCAGGTTTGTTATTTATAAGTTTATTTGCTATTCTAATATTTTTTATTCATTTATCTTAAAACTCGGTTTTTTTGGTGAAAAGAAAATATTTTTGTTCAGTTTTTTGTCTATCTATTTGTTTACTTATTATCTATATCTTGATATTAGGAACTTATTTTTATGCAGACATATTTGTATGTTGTCAGTACGGTGATTTAACAATGAGCTTTTATCAGATGTTAGTATTTTGTAGGATTCTAGTAAACATAAGGAACATTTGCCTGATTTTGATGGATGATAACTTTTTGCCCTACCTATCACGGACCATTTCAAAGTGTACTCTATGTTTTTGCTTTTTAACTCACGTATCCATTCCCCAAGTGCAGTGTCATTATTATTTTTCTTTCTATTTGTTTCCCTCCCACTATGGTTATTATTAGTATTATTAGTGTTTGCTGTGTTATTTATTATATTTTTGCTACTATTATTGTTTTTGTTAAATGATGAAATATGATTGTTTAGCCGGGTTTTAAACTGAGTGCTCGTACTACCAATGTATGCTTTTATACCTCTATTAGTTTTAACTTCACATTTATATACAACATCTGATACGAGGCAATTTCCTTCTAACGGGCATTCTATAGCTACACGGCAGTTGCATCCACGGTTTTCATTCCTATTATTTTCTAAGTTATTATTATTTGCTTTTTCTATTTTGGCTCTGTTCGTTCCTATTATATTTCTAATTAAATTTAGTGAGGTTGAGTAAGAAATTTTTACAGTGTTTTTGTTTATGATTTTACTTAATTTATTGCTTGGTGGAAAGTTATTATCTATTATTTCATAGAATTCTTTTGGAATATTATTTTTAATATGTATAGAGTATGGGATGTTGAACCATGTTTGTTGCTTCCTCCTATTCTTTCTATTTGTGTTAGTGTTGTTCTCCATTCTTATTGTTTTTTCACGAGTGCTGGTACTTATGTTGTTATCAGTTCTGTTATTTGTTTCTATTTTATTTCTATTTCTATTCATTACTCTATTATATGATATTATATTTACATTTGTCCTAAAGTTAGTGTGTTCAACATTATGGTTCTTTATGTACTGTATTTTTTTATTGTAACCTGATTTTTTTATTGCTTCGTTATAATACTCCCTATTTTTGTTAAATTTGTCTTCATTAATTGATATTTTAGATAGTCTTTTAGATATGTTTGGTATTATTGCAGCTTTCATGGATGGTGGGTGATTAGATCTATTATCAATGTAGTACAGTGCCTGGTTAGGTTTGTGGTAAGGTTCATATGTTTTATTTATTATATCTAGGGTAAGGTCCAGAAAGTTAACGGTTTTGTAGTTTTCATTGAAGGTTATTGTTAGCCCTAAATCATTAAATATTTTCTTTATCTTAGTTTTGGTGTTCTTAACTATTCTTATACTACCATTTATGTAAAACAGAGCATCATCACGATATAGCCCACCTTTTAGCTCTGGAATCTCTTCACTTAGTTTCTGCAATATGTATAGGCCTACTACATCAGTTGCCTGACTTGAGTCAGCCGATCCCATCGTGATGTCGAAGTTTAGGTCCCTGTTATTCCTAGTCCAAAGTTTATTATCATATTTTATTATTGATCGTCTCGCTAAGTTAACTATATCTGTTTCTATTTTGGTTATGCTGGTGAGAGTTTTTGCAAATGATATTGCATCTTTAAAATATATATATATATATATATATGTGTGTGTGCATATATATATACATATATATATATATATATACATATTATTTTAATATCAATTTATCAATTATTTATTTATTATTTAATTAATATATTTTTGAGCAATTATCTGTTTAATTTATTTAGTCCTATCTAGTTCTCAACATTCACGGCTTCCGATCCTGATCAGCAATGTCTGATGTATCTAAGTAGGGTAATTGATGCATCATTTTTATTCTTTAATTTGTTCATTTATTTTTATATTTATTGAAGGGGGGTAACTCATGTATCATTTATTTATTTTAATCATTTATCTTTACTTATGTAAATGTTAAGCTCACGAAAAAAAATCCATATCCCATATGCTATTCTTTTATTTTTATTTATTATTATTATTTATTTATATTTATTGTTTTATTTTTTGCTTGGTATCTATATATATGGATGCATTTATATAATATAATTTTACAAATTCTCACTTCTTCTATGGTATCTGCACATTTATTTTTTATATACCTTGCTATCTTTTCAAGGGTTCTAAGTAAAATATTTACACTTAATTTTAGCTAGTGTTCTCCCCCAAAATATTTTTATATACTGAATTATAATATCGAGGCCTTTGTAAATGAATACCAACCTATATAATATCACTTACTCTATATAGCTCCTTTTCTATATTTGAGGGTTTTCTACTGTTGAGTTTTGTATGTTTGAGTTTTTAAAAATTATTTTGGAAAATGGTATTTATTTATCTTTCTCTTTGATTAAAGTTTTATTTATTTATTTTATTTTTACCAAATATTTTCTGTATTATTAAAGATGTTATTGCAATTCTATGTCAACATATTGGCGTAAATGCAACTACACACACACACACACACACACACACACACACACACACACACACACACACACACACACACACACACACACACACACACACATATATAACATATGCTTTTATAATTGAATATTTTCATTTATTTATAACCAGTGTTTCCCTATATAATTAATATTAATTTATTAAATTATAATATCAAGACCTTTATAAAAGCGTTTTCTGAACCTATATAAATTCACTTAACCTATATAGATATTTTATATATTTAAGTTTATAGTATTCATTTATCTATCTCTTAATAAACTACCTTGCTATTTAATTAAATTTTTATTTATTTATTTATTTTACTTTTCTTTATTATCTATTTTTATCAATTAATTTGTGTGTATATCTGCTAACAATTTAATTTATTTAATGCGTAAATTTGACTGTATTTAGGGTCTGTTTAATAATTTCCTGTAAACCTTTTTCTGCAAACTCACTCCTGAAATATTTTCCCTCCTTTATGTCTTCCTCGTCGAATTCCGATTAGAGCATAATGACCAAGCTTCATCAAACACAGGATATCCACCATCTGAAGAGAGTTCAAAGCCTGGCTACTCGATTGCTGCAGTGACTATCTGATATGCCCTATGGAAGCCGACTTAATAAAATTAACCTTTTCGTCCCTGAGCGTTGACGATTACGTAGTGATCTCATTTCGACCTACAATCTCCTCTATGGTCATTATGATATAATTGGAGACCTATTCACTCCTGACCGTGGAAGAGGCATACGCGGCCACTAAAAGAAACTATTTCACTGCTGGTGTCGATTAAACCGATGGGCCGCTTTATAAATCGTGATCTATAGACCTTGTAATAGACTTCCAAAAGCGGTAACAAATACGCTAGCATGTCAACGAAATGCTAGGCTACTTATCCGTGTAAATTTCTACCACGTTTGCCCTACGTAATAATTGTAGCATGCTTGTTCTATTTTTGCCTCATAAATTGAATTGAATTAAATATCAATAACGCCATTAAAGCGTCTCGTGAGTATCCTGATTTGAACATCTTTTTTAAAGAGCGACCAAAATAGTCGACTGTAATTCCTTCTGTCAAATCGTTCTCGTATTACTAATTAGCATTGATACATTCTAGATGAGATAATATGGTCAAACAAAACTTGTCGTTTCAAATAATCTAAAAAAGTGAACAGGCATAACCTTGAATATGGGAGTGATAAGGACCCACACGTGACGCATTGTCAAGCGAATAAATATATAAAAAATAAAGTGATTCTCTGTAGTTTCTACTGAGACGCAATACAGAAGTATTTTATTTTTGCATTACAGTTTTCTGCTAATGGATTGGATTTCCAGAAACACATTTTCAGATCAATAGAAACTTTATACACCGGACAAACATTGTAATACATATATTATGCATAAACAGGCTGGAACGATGAATTTGTCGCCTTAAAGAAAATAACACTACAGCTTTATTTAAAAAAGTGTTATTAATAAATTAATCCAGATAACTGAATTATGTAGTAGAGCTGACATCTAATCAATGTAGCCTTAATCACCGCCTCGTAAGAGTCCGGAACTGGTAGCATGCCTTTTTTACAAGCGCCAGTGTGGTAGGAGGTCATGTTGGTGATGTTCTCCCCGTATAACAAAACGAAATAGTCTAGCGGGTTCAGGTTTTGAAAGGAGAGGGGCCGGTGAGAACCTAACACTCCTCTTAAGCCAAACCTGGGTCTCTTTTGACTTGTGGCCGGCGCCGAGTCCTGCTGCCATAGCCAGGGTCTGCCAGCGGACACATAATTACACCAGGAGAGCACGACACTCTGCAGCCCATCCAGGTACACTTTGAGTTAACTTTCAAGCTGACTCTTAAGATGTTCAGTGGCATAATGTGGCCCTCATTTGAAACCACACCAAATACAATAACTGTGATCGGAAACTTCGTTGAACTATACCTTAACGTATTGAACCGTCCGGATTTGCATTTTGAGGATATATATATATATATATATATATATATATATATATATATATATATATATATATATATATTCTACTCATCTATAAAAAGCATTTTGTCTTGGCATATCTGTCTGTGTGAGTTGGTTTCCTATGGATTCGGAAACGGCTGTGCTAATTTTTGTGAAATTTAACACAAATATACTTTATGTGCCTGGAAGTGTTTTTAATAAAATTTTCTATCGAATTTCCTCTAATAAGTATAAAAAAATCATTAATCGATAATTAAAAATTCTCATCCGCGAATGAAAGTTAACACGTTAAAAATCCTAACATCACAAGTGTATTTAAGACATGTCTTTTCATCGCAGAAGCAGAAAGGCACAGCGTATAAAATCAGAAGTAGATTCTTTGATATAGCAGAAATGGGTGCGAAATCAATGCATCATTTTAGAACAAACAGAAGTGAAACAGGATACTTAACTTTTGTGTTGAATAGTGGGCGTTCATATTGGGGACAATACATAACGGGTATAACGATGACGAGGAAGAGACAAAGAGGGGGACATTTATGCATACAGTTTAGAGGATATTTCTTCTGATACGTACTGAGGGTGATAGGGTGATAGATGCATAGTTCTTATATTTCTTATTAACAGATATAGAGAGGAGGAGAAATACGTATTCTTGGAAGGGTTACGTAAGATGATTAACACATTACCTTTTGAGTGTTGAAAGATGACACATGACAACAGTTTTACAAAACACAAAGATGATTCTTTATTCATTATCATTGGACCGGTCGAATGATGATGACGTCAAGAATTCAAACTCGGGATCTACATAGTTTAATATTCTTTCCTTCGCTTTCAAAGGACTCTGACTCCAACACTCTCTCTGACTGACTATCAGAGTGACTCCAGCTCTTCTGCCTCAACTACTGCCTGATCTGACTAATTCTAGCTCCTATACTGAGCATCTCCCTTTTGCTATGACGTCAGAAGTGTGTTTCCCAACGTGACAAATTAACGTGGCTAAGCACACGTTTTTCCAAACACACTTTTGACTACAAAGAATTCTCAACTAACTATTTTTTTTAACCTAATCTATTTTTTTAACAATGTATTTTTAATTTTTTAGCTGACGGTTTTAATATTCAGTTTCATAAAAGAATGAACAATCAATTCTTTTTACAATATAAACAATATCTAACTATTTATAATAGAATTTAACAATAGACCTTTTTAACATTCCGATTTCTAAAATTCTATTTCTGAAACTTGCTTACAAGGTTCGAATCTCGGCTTATCCTAATCTCATTTTCACTTATCTAATACTCTTCTTATTTACATGGAAGGGGATAGCCCTTTATCCCATAACCTTTGCATTTTAAACTTTAAATCAAACTATTCTATAAAATGATGTTATAAAATAAACAGTAGCTTCTCTACAATGAAATGTAGGCGGCAATGTATTATGAACTTAGTCATGGTTGGAAGCACGTGAGGTTGACTCCCGGTGCTTCGCATTGAGTCCCCGAACTGGAGCAGGCAATCAATCTATTTGATTAAAAAATGGGCGATTTCACCGATTTCCATGGCAATATATGTATAGTATGGAACATTCGTTGATCATCATTCAATCCCAGACAATGTTGCGTCTCCTTGCTAATATATATATATATATATATATATATATATATATATATATATATGTGTGTGTGTGTGTAGTCATCGACATACAATCCTGTTTCGTTGTATCACAACTCATCAGTGCCGCTAGACTAGCATCTCTCCCAAGCCAAGGATTGAACCTAGAACCGTCGTGTTGACGGTCGGCAGTTCTCCCACTCGACCATGGAATCGACGCCCGTAAATAACTCGTCGGAATGTATCCGTTATGTATTGTCCCCAATATGAACGCCCACTATTCAACACAAAAGTTAAGTATCATGTTTCACTTCTGTTTGTTCTAAAATGATGCATTGATTTCGCATATTGTACTATCACGTTATACAATATATAATATAACGAGTCTTTAGAAATGAAAAATGATAAGCGATAGAAATAATTATACCTGATAACAACTAAAAGCATAAAACAATAAATCACCATCCTATCAAATGACTTAGTAAATAAAATAAAGTGGATATACGTATTAATTGAAACTGTAAAATAAATAATGCTAGAAGCAAAATAATATATTTTATAGCGAAAGAAGTTATAACTTTTTGTACGGTGTTACTATTAAATAAAGTTAAAGTGAAAATATCAGTTTTCACCGTTAAAATATTAGAAATAAATGATTAATAATTATAACCGAAATAAAAAATAAAAATACCATTTTGAATACAGAAATATTAAATGTTTTAATTTAATCAACCGTAATTGAGGATCAGTTCGGTACCGGAAAAACACGACATATATAAACAGGAAATAAAGCGAAGTAAACAATAGATTTTAATAACCTTATTATAATTACCTGTATACGCAAACAATAAATTTTAATTACCCTAATCAGAACACGATAGTTGATCACGGCAACAAACTATAATAAGTAGACGTATATAAAGTTTAATCGACAAATGTTCCATGTACAATAATTTAATTTCATTAAGATAAACAACAGACAAGATTAAGTGTTTACATCGAATAGGGTAGCTGTTGCGTGCTCTATTTTTATTTATACAGATTGACTTGGAAGGAAGTGCGTGCTATTTTTTTGTTAAATTCTAATAGGCAAATTATCTCCCGCCCTACAATTGAACATATTTCAATTTTTTTCTCGTCATTTCCGTTCTTGCTGATATTTACACAGACTTTTTGCATATAGTGTAAATAAATTTTTGAAAAAATAATCTATATCCTGTTTTGTGAACAATACCGATTTATAAATAATGGATGCAAAAATGATGTATCGTAAATAAGTCAATAATCATTCTTGATCAATCGTAATATAAAGTGGTCGTTTGTTTCTTAAGCCCCCCCCCCAGCATTGATGATCGAAAACTTTTACAATAATCCTCTCCTTATTTTTCGGTAAAAAAAGACAAAAATATTATTTTCGTATTCTAAAACTGATCAACAATTCGATTAACAATTCATAACCCGACTGGCTTTTAACTTCATAGTAATCGTTGTGGGTCAATTTTGAGAAAAGATGAAACACTGATGCACAATTTTGTATGAAAAAACGAAGAAGATATTTTCACGACTGCTGAAGAGTAAAAATTCAGGCAAATATGCAGTTCGAAGAAATTAGTTGTGCCCTTTTCTCTACCCTGAAACCTCTCTCCCACAGAAGAGACGTTGCGAGCCTATCTTTGTTTTATCGTTATTTCCATAACAGGTGCTTGTCTGAACTCCAATCTTCCCCCCCCCCCTCGCCAATCTTTCACGAAAAACAACCGTCTAGCTGAATCCACTGTGAAAATTTTCCCCCACTCTTTATCTGTGCCTAAATCAAAACGTGGATTCCATGAACAAAGCTTCTTCATTAGAACTGCACGCCTGTGGAACTCTGTTCCGTCTGCCTGCTTCCCACCTGACTACAACTTGGATGTCTTCAAGTCCAACGGTAACAAATTCTTAATGAACCGCCCCCGTAAGTAAACACTTCATCAAATCTCCACAATAACGTAATGTACTTGCAATAACCCTTATCCCTGAGTGGCTTCCGGGCCTTGATAAGTGGTGACCACTGTGTAAAAAACAAAATAAAAACATTGTGAACGATAATATCAGTTTTTAACAAATAAATATAAGTCATAATAAACACTGAATTAAACAGAAATGTGAAGCATTAAAATGATTATTGTATTCATTATCTCTACAAATGTAAAAGTTTTAAAAAATTTCGTCCATCGTACATATAGTAAAGATATTACTAATTATATAGACCAATAATAATATTTTGTAGTATTACGTCTATAAAAGGATAGTTTGGTAATAATAATAACTCAGAAAATTGTGCTATACAAAGAAATCAGTAATTGTTCTCGATCTATCGAAGAGGCGTTGGACGAGTGATGTAATGTTTTGTGTGAAATGGAAATTTATAATGAAAAATATTTTCACACAGGTAAATTGATAAATAACATAAAATAGATGAAAAAACTTCACACAAGTTCATAATTTGGAGAAATTACTTGTGAAAATGTCGTGCAAGATGATTATTAGTTATCTGGAAGTATTGTAAAGATGATTACTTAAGTGATGTCTTAAGATACTTAATTAAAAGATGTAACTATTTTTAAAATAATGATTGGATAAATTATCACACAAAACGTTGAAGACTAGTAAAATGCGTTCTTCGGTAGTTTAGAAAAAATATAGACGACCAGTATACTTTATTATATGGACGACAGTAATAGCAATATTATTTCGTTTTATTATTTTCAATATCATATTTATAAACGGTTTTGTAACAATTTATACAAATGAAAAAAATATAATATATACACCTCAGAATGTAATTCAATATCATTAAATCGAGAATTTAATATTTTATTGAAATACAGGGTGACCAAAAAAAACGGGCCCCGATTCTAATTAGTCCTCGCTTCTTAGTGTTTTGTCCGAATGAAATGAAACTTTGGTCATAAATAGTTTATTATATTCAAAACATCACATCAAAACACTAGTGTCTTTGACCTTTTTTCTCCGTTCTACAGCATATGGTTCTAGATGGCCTCCATTTAACTTTTTTTTTGGGGGGGGGTCACCCTATATATACATTTTAGTAACAAGGAAATTGGGGGTTTATTCTTAATATGTAAAAAATTGTTTGAAAAATAATGTTATACAAGTTTACATATGCAGTTTACTATTTTTTAAAACTATGTCTTAAAAATATTAATGACGTTTTCGCCAGTGTAATACGTCATGTTCCATATTTTCTGTGATGTTTTTGTAATGTATTCTGCTGTTCAGGAAAATGTTTTTTAAAGTAATTTTAAGTAATACATCAGTCCTAAAATGAAGCTTTATGATGTTCTCGTATTCTTCAAATACAACCACCACGCAAGGTAGAATGTGATAGGATGTGAAAGAGCGATTATATATATATATCTAAAACCTAATGTTGTAATTAGAATGTGTGTGCAGTTATAAATGAAACAGTAAGCGCTATTAATCCTTTCAGGAAAGTAACATGGTGACGTGAGGGAAGTGAGAGAACTTAATGAATAGAGAGTGATATGTTTTGTTTCCTACTGCTCGGAATACATGTAATAATATTTAAACGGGGATTAAATGTACACGTAGTTACTAGAAATATATTCTTTTATTTTCCGAATGAAATTTAAAACTCAGGGGACAATTAAGATCATTTTATTAATAGTAGATATTTACGTTTTGTTTCAGTATTTACTTCAGTAGCGCTAAACACGTGAATAATAAATTTGGAAATATACTCAAGTGAGCTACACATAGAAATTTGTTTAACCTTATGAAGGGAAATTGCGAAATTTGAAATTATTTTTTATATAAAAAACTATGTAAAATGTGTTCACATGAAAGTGACAGACAGATGGCACGAAAATGCAGTATTTCATAAATGTGCGAAATCAGATCTAAATTATGTGATAACATAATTGCTTCGACTTTCGACGCTAAAAGTCGTTGCCTGGTCATTATTGTTGTGTATTGTACCCGGGGTCAAGTGACATCACTTGATTTGATATAAACCCCCAAAATAATAAAGACAAGACGTATCAGAGAATTGACGTCTTGCTGTCCGATCGTATAACGTAATGCCGCCTCCTTATTATTAAATGGCTCTTCTTCTAGTTAAGGCAAGCCAAGAAATGTCCACTTTATCATACAAAAAGGAAGCGGACAGGGCCACCTGCGGTGTCAATTAAGGGATTCGTAATTGGTATTATCAACGTCTCATTTGCAGAGATACTCTCTTCACTCACTTTATTATAACGAGTAGTTTTTACAGCAATTCTGAAGGGATTTTTTTTCGGAATTGTGAGAAACTTCACATTCGCATATAAAAATAATGATCATATTTTTCTCGTTGCTGAAATCGAGTTTAAGATATTTTTTAAACGATTTGATTTCTGATACACATCTTTATTTATATGATTTTAACCAATGTTTATTTTTCGATGGGCGCTTTTTTCGACTCTTCCTCGAATATTAGATGACTAAATTTGTATAATAATACACTAAGTTAAGTTTGTGTTCGTTCGTACGTTATCACCCATCATCAGTTTTTATAACTATTAAAATATTCATTTTATAATATGCATTTTTATGAATAGAATAAGAATAATGATAATCAAAATAATATGCTGAAGCAGTTGTATGTTCGTACTTAACACGTTTTTCTTAATATGGAATAGGACAATCGACGAAAATACAATACTCCAAAATTAATTTTTAAATTCGTTATTGTCAAAGTTTCACTTGAATTCAAACACATTTTATGGGCTTCGGTCCACGTTTAAAGTGTAGTATCGATTCTTTCCAAAGCAATGCATTGTAATGTAGGCTCCGTGTTCATGCAGGATGTTTATAGAATTGAAATGCTTCACTAATTTATAGAAAGACTTTCGAAAATAAGCTGATAGCTTAGATACATTGCACACAGACAAAACACTTTTCAATACTCTATGTATTTTATATTATTTATATAGTATGCAATACCGTATGTATTTTATATTATTTATACAGTATGAAATATCGTATGTATTTTATATTATTTCTATAGTATGCAATACCGTATGTATTTTATATAATTTATACAGTAAAAAATATCGTATGTATTTTATATTATTTATATAGTATGTAATACCGTATGTATTTTATATTATTTATATAGTATGCATTACGATATGTATTTTATATTATTTATATAGTATGCAATACCGTATGTATTTTATATTATTCATAAAGTATGCAATACGGTATATATTTTATATTTTTAATATAGTATGCTGTACCGTATGTATTTTATATTATTTATATAGTATGAAATACGGTATGTATTGTATATTATTTATATAGTATGCAATACCGTATGTATTTTATATTATTTATATAGTATGAAATACCGTATGTATTTTATATTATTTATATAGTATAAAATACGGTATGTGTTTTATGTTATTTATATAGTATGTAATACCGTATGTATTTTATATTATTTACTGTATAAATAATATAAAACACATACGGTATTGAATACTATATAAATAATATAAAATACATACGGTATTGCATGCTATATAAATAATATAAAATACATACGGTATTGCATGCTATATAAATAATATAAAATACATACAGTATTGCATACTATATTGATAATATAACATACATACCGTATTGCATACTATATAAATAATATAAAATACATACGGTATTGCATACTATATAAATAATATAAAATACATACGGTATTGCATGCTATATAAATAATATAAAATACATACAGTATTGCATACTATATTGATAATATAACATACATACCGTATTGCATACTATATAAATAATATAAAATACATACGGTATTGCATGCTATATAAATAATATAAAATACATACGGTATTGCATACTATATAAATAATATAAAATACATACGGTATTGCATACTATATAAATAATATAAAATGCATACGGTATTGCATACTATATTAATAACTAGCGGGGGTACCCGGCGTTGCTCGAGTGTTTGTTTCCGGGACGGGGGGGAGTTTTAAAAAATGTTATGGTAGGTAAGTAGGAAGGATCACACCCGGAGTCATGAGTAAAAGTAGGAAAATAAAGTGTGAAAAAAAACAAAAAAAAAACATCTGCAACGTTAACAGTTTGGCCACCAAAAAAAGTCCATTCCAGTTGTTTAGGAAAAAAAAACGACTACGGTAGGTCGGCGCGAACGTGAAAATATAATGTGAATTGTCCAGCACGCTAACCACTACACCACAGAGCACTGCAGCTTAGTTTAGTGATTTTAAATAACTTCACATGAAAGAACTACGAAGCCAAACCGGTGTTCTCTTCTCAACTGTTCCTTGTGAACGATCCCCAAACGGTATTAAGTGGTGGCAGGGGGAGGAGGAATTTATTAGAGAGAAAATATTTTACCACTTCCATTGATCTTAACCGATTTCTCAGCAGAAAAAGTATAGAAATCTAATATTATTGAGGAATTTGAGAAATAATAAGCCTATAACACACCTCAGATATTGTTCTGCCGTTTGTGCATATTATATTCGCATGAAATATCTTGATTTTTTATCCTATTAATGTCAAAATCACACGGGAAAAAATGAGTTCATTTTATTCATATAGAGAAGATATAAAATATATACCGTATTGCATACTATATAAATAATATAAAATACATACCATATTGCATACTATATTCATAATATAAAATACATACCATATTGCATACTATATAAATAATATAAAATACATACGGTATTGCATACTGTATAAATAATATGAAATACATACGGTATTCAATACTATATAAATAATATGAAATACATACGGTATTGCATACCATACAAATATTATAAAATACATACGTTAGAGCATACTGTATAATTAATATAAAATACATATATTCATAATATAAAATACATACAGTATTGCATACTATATAAATAATATAAAATACATACCATATTGCATACTATATAAATAATATAAAATACATACCATATTGCATACTATATAAATAATATAAAATACATACGGTATTGCATACTATATAAATAATATAAAATACATACGGTATGGCATACTATATAAAAATATATAATACATACTATATTACATACAATATAAATAATATAAAATACATAGGGTATTGCATACTATAGAAATAATAGAGAATATATCCGGCACTGCATACTATACGAATAATATAAAATACATACTGTATTAAATACTGTATAAATAATATAAAATACATACGATATTGCATGCTATATAAATAATACAAAATACGTACGGTACTGCATACTATATAAATAATATAAAATACATACGGCGTTGCATACTATATAAATAATATGTAATAAATATGGTATTGCATACTATATAAATAATATAAAATACATACAGTATTGCATACTGTATAAATAGTATAAAATACATGCGGTATTGCATGCTATATAAATAATAAAAAAACATACGGTATTGCATACTATATAAATAATATAAAATACATACGGTATTGCATACTATATAAATAATATAAAATACATACGGTATTGCATGCTATATAAATAATGTAAAATACATACGGTATTGCATACTATATAAATAATATGAAATACATACGGTAGAGCATACTATATAAATAATATAAAATGCATAAGGTATTGCATATTATATAAATAATATAAAATACATACAATATGTCATACTATATAAATAATATAAGATAATACCATATTGCATACTATATAAATCTTATTCAAATAGCATGCAATACCGTATGTATTTTATATTATTTATATAGTGTGCAATACCGTATGTATTTTATATTATTTATATAGTGTGCAATACCGTATGTATTTTATCTTATTCAAATAGCATGCAATACCGTATGTACTTTATATTATTTATATAGTATGCAATATGGTATGTATTTTATATTATTTATACAGTATGCAATACCGTATGTATTTTATATTATTTATATAGTATTCAATAACGTATGTATTTTATATTATTTACAGTGATGATCATATTTATTGGCACGGTAAAATAAAAGTTAAATTTTGTCTAATAAATTCTAAAAAAGGGGTTAAATTAAAGAAAATAACAAAGTATAGTATGTATTTTTAACTGGCCTTTCCGATGCAGCAATCGGATTTTAGAAAAAATAAATAACAAAGGAACAACAAACATAATTGCAAAAAAAACCTCGTTCAAAATTATTGGCACGGCTTTGTTTTTCTTTTAGTATCAGTATAATATCAATCAATTTCCGGTTTACGTGATTTCTGAACTTTTTTATAGCCATATTATGCTTGTTTAACGCTAATTCAATGAATAATTTTTTTCAGATAATTTTTAGATAGCGATTTATTTAAACTATTATAAGTGACTAAATTATAATTTTCAATCGCCATGGTTAAAACTAAGGAAGACAGCGAAGACGTCAGGAAGCTGGTTGTAGCATGCCATACCAATGGGGAGGGCTATGATAAGATTTCAAAGAAGCTAAACCTTCCCAAATCCACTGTTAGAGCCATAATAAACAAGTTCAAATCGCAAGGCCACGTTATGAGTTTAGAGGGTAGAGGGAGAAAAAGGATTCTTTCCCCAAGAGATGAACGGAAAATTGTTCGACAAGTAAAACAAAACCCAAGGATCTCTGTTGGGGAGATTGTTGATGAACAGAGCACCTCTGGAGTGAATGTATCTCGACATACAGTTGGTAGAGTTTTGAAGAGAGCTGGTTTAAAAGCATGTCGTCCGAGAAAGACTCCCTTATTGAAGCCTATGCACCTGAAAGCAAGGCTAGCCTTTGCAAAACGTCATATTGATAAAGATGTTGCATTCTGGAAACGTGTTCTATGGACTGACGAAACGAAAATAGAGTTATTTGGCCATAATAAAGTGTCTTATATTTACAGAAAATCTGGCGAAGCTTTCCTGCCTAAGAACACCATACCCACAGTGAAGCACGGTGGAGGCAGTTTGATGTTTTGGGGATCCTTTGCTGCCTCTGGACCAGGGCGACTTGTTAAGGTCACAGGTAGCATAAAAAAGGAAGATTATGTTAAAATATTGGATGAAAACCTGAAAGACTCTGCTAAAGAGCTCTCACTTGGTCGTCGTTGGTGGTTCATGCAAGATAATGACCCAAAGCATTCGGCTAAACTGACTAAGAAATGGCTTGAGGACAATCATATTAATGGTTTGGAGTGGCCATCACAAAGCCCAGACCTTAATCTAATTGAAAATTTATGGAGAACATTAAAATTGAGGGTAATGCAAAGGAAGCCTAAGAATCTTATTCAATTGGAGGATTATTGTCAGGAAGAGTGGGCTAAAATTACTACTGAAGACTGCAACAACTTGGTTGTAAACTATGAAAAGCGACTGAGGAAGGTAATCAAGGCCAAAGGCTATACAATTGATTATTAAATAAATCGTGCCAATAATTTTGAACAAGGGTTTTTTGCAATTATGTTTGTTGTTCCTTTGTTATTTATTTTTTCTAAAATCCGATTGCTGCATCGGAAAGGCCAGTTAAAAATACATAATATACTTTGTTATTTTCTTTAATTTAATCTCTTTTTTAGAATTTATTAGACAAAATTTAACTTTTATTTTACCGTGCCAATAAATATGATCATCACTGTATATATTATGTAATACCGTATGTATATTATATTATCTATACAGTATGCGATACCGTATGTATTTTATATTTTTTATATAGTATGCAATTCCGTATGTATTTTATATGATTTAAATATTATGTAATACCCTATGTAATGTATTTTATATAAAAATAAAACAGAAATTCCCCCGAGACTTACACAAACCTTAGACAAGACAATTCACACATAAACTCAATAATAAATATATATTTAGATTTATCGACTAAAACCATTAATCAAGCATTTACGTAAAACAAAATAAACTAGAAATTTATTTTGTTGTAACGTTGCCTAACACATTGTAGCCTCAGTTACAAAGTAGACAACGCATATGAAAGTTCTTCAGTTCGCTTTTTCCCGTTGCAATAACGGCATTAATTTCCTCGTTCTCACGGCACCTATGACTTATCGTTACAGCTGTTATGTCACTCACCTTTCTAACGTGATCTGAAACGTCATTTACTTCTCTAACGTGATCGTCTTCTCTAACGTGCTTTTTCTCCTATTTATAGTCTTTTTCTTTGCCAGTGACGTCATTTAAAAAATGTTTTATTACATTTTCACCCCAAACAAGGCACACTCCCACTTTTGTGTAGGGGCTACTATCAGGGCAGCAACTACTGGGGCGCTATGTTGGGATTTGGGCAGCAAGATGTCGGGTCACGTTACACTTAAACTTCTGCATGTCAGTACAGTTGGGGAAGCAAGGATCTGGAATGGAATTCAAGAGTCTAGCTGTTATGGAGAGGAAACTACTGGAGTAGAAAGATCTTTTACATCTAGGGATCTCTACTGTGTGGGGGTGGGATTTAGCTGCCTGTCGGGTTTGTCGAGTGTGTCTACGTCGTGGGGGCACCAGTGTCTGCAGTTCATCAGAGCATTCACCAATAAAGTACTTGTAGAACAGGCAGAGGGATGCAACTTTTCGTTGATGGGACAGAAGCTGATGCTTAGATGCCAGTTCAGGGCCTATCAGATTGGCGACACGTTTTTTAACCTTGTCTAGGAGCGAGAGACTAGTTGCAGATGCACCAGCCCAAATATGATAACAATACTCCATACATGGGCGAATGGTGGCCTTGTAGAGGTACAGGATACTTTCAGGTGTCAGTAGTTTTCTAGCCCGGTAGAGAGAGCCTACCTTTTTCGCAGCGGCCCTGGCAATGTTTTCAATATAATTGTTCCAACTCGTGTTTCCTGTGAACGTTAGGCCAAGCAGTTTGAAAGATGTACTCCCGAACCGGGAGTCACTGGCTTTTGCTATTGGTGGCAGAGAAGGTTTCTTGTAATTATTGAAGGAAACCAGTTTAGTCTTGGCAGCATTGAATGTGATCATCCATTTTTGTCCCCATTCCACTAGAGATTGGAGGTCATCCTCTAGTGTTTTTGATTTTCTTTAGATATGTGTTCATTTGTTTTCCTGTCATGCCTGTTATAGAGTGTAGTGTCATCAGCATATATACCCATCTCAGAGGCAGTTTTGTCGGGGAGGTCATTAATAAATATTAGGAACAATAGAGGGCCAAGGATAGACCCCTGAGGCACTCCCGCATTTATATCCCACTGTTTAGACGTACGACCATCGAGGACAACCTGGATTTTCTCTTATCTAAGAAGGACCTAATTATGTTAACTATTCTGTCAATGATACCGTATGATCTAATTTTCCTGAGGAGACCCTTGTGTGATATCCTGTCAAAAGCCTTAGATATATCTAGAGCTACCGCTCTACCCTCCCCCGCTTTGTCAAGTGAATGTTATATACGTTCAGAGAAAACAGTGAGGATGTCAGCTGTAGAGCGGGCATGTCTAAATCCGTATTGTTTGTCAGTCAGAAGTTTAGCATCTGTAAGGTGCCGGAATAGAGCCTGGTTAATTATGGTTTCAAATATTTTGGCGAAAAGTGGGAGGAGGCTAATGGGGCGATAATTTAATGGGTCAGTTCTTTCGCCAGAATTTTTGAATACTGGTACCACAGAAGCAGTTTTCCAACAGCCCGGAAATCCTGATTCATTAAGGCATTTTTTGTAGAGTTTGGAGAGAACTGAGGCTACTTCGGCTGAGCACTTTTTTTAATAGCACAGCTGGGATAAGATCAGGTTCACATGCTTTTGAAATGTCAAGGTTCTTTATGATAGCATGCACCTGAGCAGGGGTGATTTTTAGATCGTCTAGCGTGGCGTCTGTTCGCAAAGGAAAGTCAGGCAGAGGGTGGTTGGAAGGATCCAGTGTGGAGTTTGAGGCAAACCGACTGGTAAACATATTAGCCTTGTCGGTTGCTGAGCAAACAACCTCGTGATTGATGATTAATGGGGGAATTGTTGATTGCCCATTATTTACTACACTGTTGTAGATTTTCCAGAAGTTACGAGTTCCTAGTTTTTGTGCTTCGTTGCGTTTTTTAGTGGTTTCAGTAAATGCTCTCTTAGCTGTCACTATTTCTTTCTTAACATTACTTCTTGCTTCTATATACTTCTGTCTGTTTGAACTGGACTTATGTCGGTTAAATCTGCGATATGCATGCTGCCTTTGAGCAATGGCAGTTACGCAAGTAGAAGAAGTAAACCATTGGGGAGAGTGGGGTTTGCCATAAAATTTCTGCATGGGAACATATGCTTCAATTGTTTTTTTGAATCATTCAGTGGTCTCATTTGCGCACTGTTCATCAGGAAGAGAAAAAATATTTCCCCATGGGGCATCTCTGATGAGATATCTGATGGCTTCCCAGTCAGCCTTTTTATAATATCTCGTTGTTTTGAGCACCGCCTCATCAGTTTTGGGTCTAGATTTTAGGGCGATTTCGACCATTATCACTGCATGATCAGCGTTCCCGATTCTTCGGAACTGATGCCAGAAACAGATCTAGAAGTGATGCTTGTTGTTCTTGCTAGTCAGGGAAACGGATTGGAAACGTAACCATTTGTGCTAGGGAGTGAGATATAGCGAAGCTATGTGTTGCGCTGCCCGCTGCATCTGTGTGAGTAGAGAATCCAAGCCAGTTTTTGCGGTGAACATTAAAGTCACCAAATACATGTACCTGTGCGCTAGTATCAAGGGAGAGTGCTGTGTCTATGCTGTCAGAGACTTTGTTTATTATGGTGCAGTCCTGGGTCGAGGGAGAGCGGTAGAGGAAATAAAAGTAGCTTATTTTGTGTTGTATGTTTAGTCTAAAGCACATAAAGACTTGATCGTCCGTTTCTAGGTTTGTTTCTCTAGTCAGGGGGAGGGTGTTACGAATGTAGACTCAAAGTCCGTGCATATGTCTATTAGAGTCCTTACTACCCACATTCTAAATTGCACAATTTTCACTTTTTTTCACGTTAATCTCATCGATTACAGCTTAACTTTCTGATTAAAAAGGTACCTTTTTACGACGTGACCCAGCGTCGTTTAACTCCTAAAAAAATGAAGATCTACTTTTTTTCGCCTAATATGTTTAAACAGTCTTTATAAATAATATGGAAGAGATGATTTTGCAAAAAAACAAACCCAAACATTTTAAAGTGGGGGGATCACTTTTCCATAAAAATCTAACGTAAAATGGGCACCCACTTTTTAGCCATCAGGCGTTCAAGAATTTCGTCAAGCGTTTCGGTCGAGATGGGAACAAAACATGACAAATATGATTTGTTTTTTCTTTAGTTGAAGGGCGTGAATTATATTTAAAATATAAAATATCGATACATTTAATTATTTTTTATGAGACCATTCTGTACTTTCACCTAATAATTTCTTAAATAAAACGAACCAGACAGGGGGGGGCATTAGAAACATAAGATTACAAAAATATCATTTAATAGTTTTTAGAATTAATTTTTGGAAGATCATTGTTTTAGGGGTTAAACGACGTTAGGTGATGCCGTAAAAATTTACGACTGCTTCGAATTCAAACTTAAGTTTGAATTCGAAGCACACACTTTTAAAAACAAAAAGGTTCCCCCCTTCAAAAAACGCTAATCGAGAAAGCCCCCCCCCACCTAAAAAAACAAATCGAAAATTTCCTTTATTTACAAAAAAAAAAAAAAAAAAAACAGTGAAAAAGTGCCCTTACAAAAATTTAAAAAAACACAAACGCACGCGTTAATGTTTATAAACGCTATGTTATAGGTTCATAAAATCGTAAGTTTTCTTAGGACAGTGGGTAAAACAGTTTCAAGTTACTTTTTCCCCTTCAGATTCGAGCCTGCCTACCTGGCTATTTTTTTTTTTTTTTGCGATCGCACGGGCATTTGCTGCTATTTTTTATTGAAACAAAAGTTGTAATGATTTCTCAATATCGGGAGAATAGTTTCTTCTCTTTGTATCTCTTCTGCCGAAATATCTGGTGGAGAGGATATCACGTACTTCTTCATTTTTTAGCGATTACATTTACATGTTTTTATCCGTTCTTTTATTTTTGAAATTGTTGTAAGGGTATCGACGTTGCCCATGATGAAAAGGATTAGTATAGCAGATGTATTCCAAACCAAACTTCATATCAACCCAAGTAACACCGGGTATTCATGCTAGTATATATACTCCTATAAATTTATTTTTTTTGTGTGCATTAGAGTCATTTTAAAAACATGTTTATATTTATTTAAAAAGAAAATACAGCTTTTTTTTATATATGGTTCGTGGACTTGTCTTTATTTGCAAAACATCTAGCTAATTTGCATATTGTTTAAATATTCATTTTAATTCACTATTAGTTTTTTTTTTCGATTTTCTTATGGGATGATCATCCTTAGTAAACTATTACGTGTAATTATATATATATATATATATATATATATATATATATATATATATATATATATATATACAGATATTCTTCGTGATTTATACTTGTGTAATATTTGCGTAAAATGTTTATAGCAAACCCAAACCTTTTCTACCCCCCCCAAAAAAACGGGCCCCGTGTACACTTTATGTGATATCTCCATTAATTATTCACCGATTGCCCTTATTTTACAGGCAGTGAGTACACCAAGACCCCACTGGGAGCTGGGACAAAGAATACACTGTGTTAAATTTTAATACAAGACAGGCTTGTTTAAGAAAACCCAGAACAGTTTCATGCGTTAGTTCGAATGTGAAAAGGCTCCATCCAAAAGCAGAATTCAGAACTGGGTGGACCACTTCGAGAAGTATGGGACCGTGGAGAACCTCAACGCTGCCAGAGAGAACCGTCCAAGCCACTCGGGCCGTTCCAAGAAGCGAACAGCCGAGCTGGTCGAAAGAGTGAGAGAGTCTCTCCAGCAGAGTCCGAAACTCTCTGTGCGAAGTCAGTCCCTCGGTATGTCCCGTGAGACTTGCAGGAGAGTGCTGGTGAACGATATCAGGGCTTACTCATACAGAATACGGACGCTGCAGACCCTTAAAGCCTCAGACAAGAAGCAAAGGTTGGCTATGGCAGTCAAGATGCTCGAGAAGATCGAGGAGGCACCAAGTTTCCTTAACCTCCTTTGAACCTCAGATGAAGCCCACTTCCATCTTGATGGAAGGCGAACTCCAAGACAAATGCCTTCAGGGGGTCCTCCAATGAAGTAGCCACCAGATTTTTTTCTTTGGGGCTATCTTAAGGACAGAGTCTACGTAGGGAAACCCAGAACATCACGGAACTCAAGGAAGCCATCAGGGAGGAGATGAGAGCCATTACCAATTCGGTCTGTAAGAACGTCATGGACAACTTCGTGCTGCGCCTCAAGAAATGCATGGACATAAATGGAAGCCAAATAGAACATATACTGTAGAACGGAGAAAAAAAGGCCAAAGACCCTAGTGTTTTAATGTGATGTTTTGAATATAATAAATTAGTTATGACCAAAGTTTCATTTCATTCGGACAAAACACTAGGAAACGGGGCCCTAATTAGTGTTGGAGCCCGTTTGTTTTGGGTCACCCTGTATATTTGTTTTAAACATTTTTCCTACTAACTCCTCTGTCAAATTTTGGTTTCCAGACATCAAACTTAATATATAGGGTATTCGAACCTATGCGAAACTTTATGTTTATGTGTTTATGATTAAAATATCATATTTAATTTCTATCGGAATGCTTCTGATAAGTATCATAAATCGATAATCGAAATAATTTGACTAAAATACAACAATCCGATTCATCACTGCGCAAGCAAAAGCCCCGGCGTATAAAAGAAACAGCCTGTTCTTTGATAAGACTGGGGCGCGTTCGAAATGAATATATCTTTTTAGAACACAATTGAACCATGTTACATGACTTTGGGATTTTAAAATTTGATTTAATCTATTATATGAAAATTATTTAATAAAATCAACAGTAGCTTTTCTTCTATGCTACAATGTAATGTAGACAGCGAAGAGGCATATGAAACTGTGTGGTGCATCACGGTTGTTCTCCGACTAGAGTATGCAATCAAGCGATTTGATAGAAAAATGGGCGATTTCGATTACAATAGAATATTTGAAGTGTGAAAAAAATGTTTATACTTATTCAATCCCGGGCCATGTCAGATCTTCATATTAGTCATATAATTTTAAAATATTACACATATGTTATTTATCTATATATATTATATTTGATCACATCTTTGAAAATATTTCGTAAGGTTAATTTAAAAATATTTGATAACTAAAAAAAGTTAAAATCATTTTTGTAATTAAATATAAATTTTTATTAAGAACAATTTTTCACTCATACTTAATCTATATACCTATAAAGTCAAGTTTTTCTATTCTGCCATTAATATTAAAAACCTATTTTTCTATTTAAAAATGATTAAAACAAACTTTTTTCATGAATATGCGAGCGACTAAACGAACATTTACTAATTTGCATATTTCTTTTTAAAAACGTGCGTTCATTTTTTAAAAAACAGTTTCTTATTAAGTGATTGGTTTCATGACCTTGTTGGTATGTGGAAAAAGTCTCTACCAAACTCATCTATAAATATTTGGTCTATAGAGTTGATAGTTGATATATATGGAGTATTTGCGGTTGTAACATGCTTTTGATTTAGTTTTTAACCTGAAGAAATGTCTACTAAGAGGTCAAACTTGAGAAAAAACAGTTGACCCTGGCAGGCATGTTAAACAAAATATTATTCTTGCCGTTAATTTTGCACATACGCAAAATTAAACATTCAAAGTCTCCTTATATTAAACCTTTCGTATCCATTAGTCGCTAGCTCAGACGGTAACGAAGTTGGTGGATAAATAAAGGCTAACACTGAAGCGCTAATCATTCTGGTTTCAATTTTAGCGGAGGGTACCGAAGTCATAATTTTCGATAACGTTTAAAATCATTATTATATATTGGATAATAATTCATAGGGTAATAATAACAAATACGAAATATGCATGCATTAAAATATAATATTTATTCGTGTTTTACGGCCTCCTAGTACCATATGTATTTTCCATTTATTTGCCTGCGAGATTTTGGAATTAAATATAGTTTATATGTAAAAGCAGACCAGTTTGTTTCAAATATACATTATAATTATAGATAAATATAATAGTTTATATCTATTTTCATTATAACTATAATGTTTCTATGAAACAAACGATGACTGCTTCCAGATATAAGTCTAATGTATAAAAAGGCTATATGCCTGTCTGTCTGTTTACATATTTTCAAACTCTATCCCCCCCCGATTGGCGCTAGGAGCCTCAAATGACTAGTTTTTTTAACGGACCGTCCTTTTATGTGTCTTTAACCGGCAAAAATAATCTTTAAGGAGTCAAAAATAGGTCGCCATTGAAAAAATCGGTGTACATTTTTACATTCGTGTTAGTTTATTTTTAATTCTTAATTTTTAATCACTGCATAAATGTGTCACGTTAGTACAAAGGTAACGTCACCAACTTTAAATCCAATAGATTCGTTTTCGATTTAAGCTAATGTCACCCGAACAGTTTTTTAACTTTTGAAATCACGACTCTATAATAATATATACGAAATCTAGACAAATTAAAATATCATTTTTAAGCGTATTTTACGCCCGGGAAAAGCCGGGAACCTCCTACGAGTCTAATATATATAAAACACTACATATCTCCCTGTCTGTATGTCTCCATATTTTCAAACTCCATCTCTACCGAAACTAAAAGATGTCGAGCGGGGCTAGAGGGCTTAATGATTTGATTTTTTATGGACCGTGCTTTTATGAGTCTTTAGCCGGTTAAAATATTTTTAAAGGGGGCAAAAATGGGTCAAAATTGAAATCATCGTAATACATTTTGTACATTCATCTTAGTTTATTTATAATTTATATTTTGTAAGAACTTAATATATGTGTCCCGTTGGTACAGTGGTAACATCACCAGCTGTGACGGCTACGGTTTCGATTGAAGCTGATGGCACCAAATTACTTTTTTTTACTTTTGAAATCACAACCCTATAATAATATATACGGAATCTGGGTAAATTAAAATACCATATTTAAGCGTATTTTACATCCGGGTTAAGCTGGACGCGCTCCTCTCGCTATTTATATTATATAATTATAAAGAACATCTACAACATTTGGATAATCTAATATATAAATCTCACTAAACATGTGTGTGTGTCTGTCTGTCTCCGTTTTTTAAATTGTATCTCCTCCTAGACGGATGGTCGCTTGATGGCGTGCAATAGCTCAAAAGAGTGCATATAGGGTGCAGAATTTTATTAGAAGTGTTTAATTGATTAAAATAATTCGTAATCGATTAAAAAAGGGGTTCAAACTTGAAAGAAATGACAACTTGACAAGCATAGCGTCCACGGCATCGTTCTGCGTTTACGCACGATCTGTAACAGAGATCTATTTATTTAGTAAATTCGCAAGCGGAAAGCAGTTGTCTGAGATTACTAACACTAGTGTTGCGGGTCGAGCTCCACCATTTTTTTTTTTTTTGGTTACATTCTTATATTCTTGACTTTTAAATGTTACGTAATACTTTTATATAAAAAGTACAGAAAAATGTTTTTGCTGTATATAACTAAAATATCATATTCCAAATATATAAGATATATTATATATCGGCTTAGTTGTTACATTCCAATAATCACGTAAATAGATCCAGTAATTGAATTTTGTATTGAATTCATTCCTAAACTAATTAACCGATCATTATGACTTTTATTTATGTGTATATGATTATATATTTATATGCATTGGATTCACTCCCAACCTAATTAACCGACCATTATTAATTGTAATTATGTGCGTATTATTATATATTTCTATGTATTGAATTCACTCCTAAACTAATTAACCGATCATCATTAATTTTAATTATGTGTATATGATTATATATTTCTATGTATTAAATTCACTCCTAAACTATTTAACCGATCATTATTAATTTGAATTATGTGTATATGATTATATATTTCTATGTATTGAATTCACTCATAAACTAATTAACCGATCATTATTAATTTTAATTATGTGTATATGTCTAGATATTTGTATGTATTGGATTTACACCTAAACTAATTAACCGATCATTAATAATTTTAATTATGTTTGTATGATTATATATTTCTATGCCTTTGATTCATTGCTAAACTAGTTAACCGATCATTATGATTTTTTATTATGTGTATATGAGTTTGTATTTTTGTGTCTTGGATCCACTCCAAAATTAATAAACTGATCATTATAAATTATTTGTAATGTATATGTTTGTATATGTCTATAGATGTCATATTGCAAAAATCACATACAATTGCCACTTACTTTGTTAATGTATTTATGTGTACAAGGAAATCTATTAAAGTAGTAAGGTACTTGTATTGTATAGTACTTATATGAAAAACTTATGTAAAATCATCGAGTAGTTTCATCTTTATATTAGAAATAAGATACTTGCACAGTATCCTACCCAAGAAATAAGGTACTTGTGCAGTATAGTGTTCAAATGAAAAAAAACAAAGAATATCTTACCCGTGACGTACATAAGTTATTAAAAACGTACACCCCATTAAATATATGAGTACTATGACTTACATAAAACATAATGTGCTTCCTCACTATAGCACTCAGATAAAACAAATTCTTACCCGTGACACACAGAAAATTTAGCATAACAGAAAATTTCATAAAAGTATTGAGTTCTTTCATTTTTAAATTAAAAAAACGTACTTGTATAGTATCTTACACAAGAAATAGGGTATTTGTACAGTATAGTACCATATGAAAAACAAACGAAATTTTACTTGCAACGTACGTGAAAGTAATCAAAATCGAAAATCATGTAATATATTCGAGTAATATTACACTTATATAAGAAATAAGGTGTTTCTTTACTATAGCACTCTGATGTAAAAGCAAACAAACTCTCACCTGTGGCACACGGAAAAGTTATCACAACAGAAAATTATGTAAAATTATCGAGTCGTTTCATCTATATCTTAGAAATGACGCACTTGTACATTATCTTGCCCAAGAAATAAGGTACTTGTGCAGTATAGTACTCATATGAAAAAGTCAAAGAGAACCTTGCCTGTGACGTGCATAAAAGTTACTAAAACCGAAAATCATGTAATATATTCGGGTAGTATGACTTTTAAATGAGAAATAAGGTGCTTCTATAGCACTCTGATGTAAAAACAAATAAACTGTCATACAGAAAAGTTAGCACAACAAAAATTATGTAAATTATTTTAAATATGTGTTATACATTGCCCGCTCTAGGTAAGGACATTTTTTTTCCATATAAATTCTGCAAATTTCCTGTTCTAGGGAAGGTACAATTATTTCATACATATAATACTCGTGCTAGAATAGGTAAAATATTATTTTGCTCAAGATGGCAAATGATACATAGACATAAAAAATTCCTCTATCCTAAGAATAACAGGTATATTCAAATTTTTTTCTTATACGGTCCCGAGCAAGGCGGGGTTATTTGCTAGTTCATCATAAAAGTATTCATTTCTAACGACAGGTTTCGAACCAGCGTCCATTAAAGTTCTGTTTTTGTTTTTTAAATGGTTGCTCACGTGTTTTGGACAGCACATTTTTTTCTTTACCGTTATTTCTAACGGATTTGCATAATATGAGATGGTATTTAAAATATCTCTAATGGGAATTTCTTGTTTGCTAATTAATGCTGCAAACAGTTTCATTTTTAGTAATTTTTTTTGCTAAGTGACAGTGAAAGCTCTGTACCAAAAAATAAAGCTCAAATACAAAAATGAAATTCTGCGAGACAATTCGTGTGTCAAAAATGCAGAAGTTGAGAAAACTACCATATAAAACTCTAAAAATCAAATAAAGATACGGGGTGGAAGGATAAATTTGTCGCCCTAAAGAAAACAAAACTACAGCCTTATTTTGAAACTTTTATTGAAAAAATCAATTTAAGTAACTTGATTATGTAGTAAAGCTGACAACTATCTAATATAGCTGTCTTTAGCCTCAATCACCGCTTCGATACGGGTCCGGAACTGGGAGCATGTCTTTTCAAAAAAGCCGGGAGAATACTTGGCGGATGGCGACGATCAGGTTGGATTTGGTGTTGTAGTAGGTCATGTTGGTGATGTTCTCGGTGTATGACCAAACGAAGTAGTCCAGCAGGTTTAGGTCGGGGAAGAAAGAAAAGGAGACAAAGTTGTAGTACTCCTCTGAAGCCAAGCCTGGGTTTCTTTGGAATTGTGCGCCGAGTCCTGCTGCCACACCCAGGGTCTTGTTGCGGCCACCTAATTGTACTAAGCGATGACCACACTCTTCAGCACATCTAGTATACGTTGGTGTTGACTTTCAAGCCGACTGTGACATATTTCCATTCTATATTATTATACCGTCCCTATTTAAGTTGAAACATACTTATAAAAGTATTCTTATGTACATCTATATCAACATCCTTGTAAACGCTTTTTGTTTTCATTTTTTATTTCCATACTTTGGGGAGCAGGCGCGAACGCAGACTCCACAATTTTTTTGAACCACTGTTCTGCCAGATCAAACATACCCATTCCTGATCCTCGATACATCTTCTATCATTATATGCAATATGTTTTTTAAAATAGTCAACCATATAGGAGCCTATTCGTGACCACACACAATAGTTTTAGCCAAAGGAAACAAAAAGAAAAGGAAGAAGAAAAAAGAATGGGGGAACTTGTATATATTAAATGTTTCTATTATTTATAATTTTAATATATGTTATTTAGTGTTTTTTTACACACGAATCACCTCTCATCAAGGCCCGGAGGCCACTCGCGGATAAGGGTTAACGCGTATACATTAGTCAATGTGATTATAGCGTAGTAAACATAAGCAGTAGAATTTTGTAAATTGGATTACTTAGGGGGACGGTTCATTAAGAACTTGTAACGTTGGACTTGATGACAATCAGATTGTAGTCAGCTAGAAAGCAGACAAACGGAAGAGAGTTCCACAGGCGTGCAGTTCTAAGAAAGAAACTTTGTTGATGGAATCTATATTTAGGTACAGGCACCGATAAAAACTGGGGGAAATTATTGATAGTATTTTTGACTAGATGAGTGTTTCTCGTGAAAGTGTGGCGAGGGGGGGGCATAGATTAAAGCTAAAACGAGCACTTGCCATGAAAATAACGATAAAGCAGAAACAAGCTCGCAACGTCTCTTCTGTGGGAAAGAAGTATCAGGGAAAAGAAAAGGGCCCCCCACTAAGCTACGAAATCTATTTTGAACACTGTCAAGGCAGGATAAGCTGCTTCCATCTCCTGCCCAGATGTGGCAACAGTACTCCATCGTTGGTCGCACTTGGCTTTTATATCGGTAGAGAATTTCATCAGGAGTGAGATATCTACTAGAGCGGTAGAAGGACCCCACCATTTATCCAGCGACTTTGGCAATGGATTTGTTCCATTTCAGATCGGGAGTAAATGTCAAACCCAATAGCTTGTCAAAATAGGAAACCTCCCCAAGACGAGAGCCATTCTTTTCAATTGATGTCAGATGGGCATCAGAGCGTTGATGATGTAAAGATAGAAGCTTGGTTTTAGATGTATTAAAAATAACCAGCCACCTCCTTCCCCATTGTAGCACGTACTCAAGATCAGAGGAGAGAGAATCAGAGAGAACTTGGTCGTTTACGGTCTTTGATGTGCTACCATTGATTGTAGTGTCGTCAGCATAAATGTCTCCGAATGATGTAAGGATAGTGAACTAAAGTAGTTATTGTTTTTTCTTGGGTAATGCTTATCCAGTAAAATGGTACAATATACTAATAGAAACCTTAAATTTTGGGCTCTATTATTATATATATATATATATATATATATATATATATATATATATATATATATGTGTGTGTGTGTGTGTGTGTGTGTGTGTGGTAAGAAAATATATCTATGCCAAACAATTTCTAACATAAAGTCAGCGCTCTTAGCCTTAAAATATAAGTTTCCTAATTGAATGGACGTGTCTGTGTCTCTTACTAGCTATAAATATATTTCCATATTTAACTACTAAGCCCTGGTCATGTATTCCCGTATTGAACACGCTGGATATAGATAGTAAAATCATATACAGGATATATTGTATAATTCATGATTGCTTTACATATCTACATGAAATTCTATGTACTCCTGTTCAGGATTTACTTCGATAGTGCTCGATACATACGTAGAGCTAAGTCGTAAGTTTTGAAAATATATATGGCAATAAAGATACACAGAATTTTTTGCGTTTCATCCTAGTTAGTGTTAGTAACGCTATAGCATGGCATCGATGTTTCTACGTGTTTTATATGTTTTATGTTTTTATATATTTGTGTATGTTTTTATATGTTTTTGTATGTTTTTATATGTTTTTTAATGTTTTTATATGTTTTTGTATGTTTTTATATGTTTTTATATGTTTTTTTATTTTTTTATATGTTTTATATGTTTTTGTATGTTTTTATATGTTTTTGTATGTTTTTATATGTTTTTGTATGTTTTTATATGTTTTTATATGTTTTTGTATGTTTTTATATGTTTTATATGTTTTTATATGTTTTATATGTTTTTATATGTTTTTATATGTTTTTGTATGTTTTTATATGTTTTTGTATGTTTTTATGTTTTTATATGTTTTTGTATGTTTTTATATGTTTTATATGTTTTTATATGTTTTTGTATGTTTTTATATGTTTTTGTATGTTTTTATACGTTTTTATATGTTTTTGTATGTTTTTACATGTTTTTATATGTTTTTGTATGTTTTTGTATGTTTTTATATGTTTTTATATGTTTTTGTATGTTTTTGTATGTTTTTATATGTTTTTATATGTTTTTGTATGTTTTTATATGTTTTTGTATGTTTTTATATTTTTTATGTTTTTGTATGTTTTTATATGTTTTTATATGTTTTTCCATGTTTTTATATGTTTTTATATGTTTTATATGTTTTTATATGTTTTTGTACTTTTTTGTATGTTTTTATATGTTTTTATATGTTTTTGTATGTTTTTATATGTTTTTATATGTTTTTGTATGATTTTATATGTTTTTGTATGTTGTTGTATATTTTTGTATCTTTTTGTATGTTTTTGTATGTTTTTATATGGTTTTGTATGTTTTTGTATGTTTTTGTATGTTTTGATATGTTTTTGTATGTTTTTATATGTTTTGCATGTTGTTGTATATGTTTATATGTTTTTGTATGTTTTTATATATTTTTGCATGTTTTTATATATTTTTGTATGTTTTTATATGTTTTTGTATGTTTTTGTATGTTTTTATATGTTTTTGTATGTTTTTATATGTTTTTGCATGTTTTTATATATTTTTTTATGTTTTTGCATGTTTTTATATCTTTTTGTATGTTTTATATTTTTTATATGTTTTTGTATGTTTTTGTATGTTTTTATATGTTTTTGTATGTTTTTGTATTTTTTATATGTTTTTATATATTTTTGTATGTTGTTATATGTTTTCCTTGTATAGGGTGTGCTTATAAAATACAAAAAGCAGCATTAGTGATCTACTACTGGGAGATAAAGATAAATGGACAGTGCCAATAGTAGTGGAAAAAATACTGCAGACAAGCACATGTGGAAACTTAGGTGACCCCTGTAGACTATGTTTGAATGAGAAAATATCTATCTTAAACTTTACAGAACCCCAGATCTTTTAAACTGCAGAAGTTAAATAGAAAGCGTATGCACACGCAAAATACATTTTAGCTTAGGATAACAAACATAAAAAAAACATATTAATATATAACATAAACAGCAATATATAATAATAAAAATAATAATAGTAATAATAATAATAATAATAATAATAATAATAATAGTTAATACATGGAGAATATTAGGTACGTTTTCAGCACAAAGAAATAAGGAACGGGATTCTTGCCAAAAGTATGAAGAAACATACGAATTAAAGGGCAAATTACACTTTGCTGATAAACGCGGGTATATTGGATACGATAATTGGGTGTGTGTATCACAAATAATTTGATTGGCTGACTAGTAAACACAGTACTACGGAGCGTATGTAAACATCTAGCAAACTCGACTCTATGCAGTAGCCTGATGTATCTTCACGACATTAAAAGCGGAAATCTATTTCTAGCTTAATTTCCAGATTATAGACTGCTGCATCTTCCACTAGTCTCGACCTATAGAAGACTATCCAACCTAATAGATCCCGCACTATCAACCAAACACTAACCTCTGTCCCATCGCCAAAATCTTTAATCTATGCGCTTGTTTTACAAATATTCTAATAGAATATGCTCTGGCGAACACGAAACATTCGAACTCCATCATCGCAAGCACTAACCCAACAAACAGCAAAGCCCCAATCATATACTGTAGAAATTCCTACTTGCCGGAAACCCTTCTACTTTAATAGTGGGGTTTTTTTCAAACTGCTATAGATTGGAATTCCCTCCCGGGTCCCTGCTTTCCTGACTGTCTTGACATGCAGAAGTTCAAGTGTAATCACTGCTCAACTCCCTGCATAATGTAAATGTAAATTTGGTCCCAAATGGTATCCCCTTGCGACTAAAGGGCACTGTGATTTGTTTTTGGGGTGACGGTAAGAATAGTTACATCGCATTTATAGGACGACAACAAGTCTAGTTATGAGTAAAAAAAAATTGCTTTGATATGGATCAGATTTGAAGTGTAATGGCCTATTATGCGTATGAAGAGAATACTGGGTGGCGAATTGTGTTCTAAGATATTTGTTCATAATACATTTAAATAAAAAAATATTCCGTAAGCAGGAGACATATATATTAAAAAGGTGAGATTTGCGTTTTCCTCAGTCAAGGCTGATAATGACAGTGATTGTCCTAGACTAACAAATAAACAGAAAATGGAAAAGTTGCAAAATTACGTATAGGGCTTGGACAACAGCATATTCTTTTCATGGTTTTGACTCTCGAGTGTGTATATGTTGATGTCTTATATGCTTTTATATAGAGCGATGTGATTCTCAGTTGATGAACGTGTATAAGTGTGTCGGATATATGCTAATGAAGAAAAGAACGTGAAAAAATGACGTCTTTGTTGTTGCGTCCATCGACAAGCCAAAAGTGACTAAAGTTTAGTTTAAGGCTAATCACTCGAAAAGAGAGCACACATCTCTAAAACATCGGCGAAAAAAAAAACGACCCCTCCCTATAGAAAAGTGCTCACTGTAGGGTGAAGGAATTAATGTTTTTAGCCAACTTTTCGATATTCAACGTCCGAATGGTCGAGCTTCAAAACGATACAAACCCCATAAAAATCTGTCACCTCTGTCAAAAGTTTAAGGCATACATACATACATTTAAGCACACAAATGAGATGTATATTATAGATAATTTTACAAAATCAACAGTAGATTCTACTAGATATTGTGAATTCAACCAGTAATACCAGACATATACAATCAAGAGTAGGTTATTTGATATGACAGGTGCGTTAGAAATTAATGTTTTTGGTTAGAACACAATTGAAGCATGATACTTGACTTTTACATTTTTAACTTTAATGCAAGTCATTATGTATAAAAATAATTTTGCAAAATCAACAGTTGATTCTTCCAGATATTGTGAACTTTATCATTGCTAGACGCATATGGAACTTCCTTCAGGTGCACCATGATGGCTCTCCAATTTTGACAGGCAATCAATCGATTAGATTGTAAAATAGGAAATTTCATCGATCTCGATTACAATAAAAATTTGACGGTGTGAAACTTTCGTTAATCAGCATCATTCGGGGAAACGTCGGGTCACCATGCTAGTATATATATATATATATATATATATATATATATATATATATATATTTCATAATGTTTTTAGGGATACAAAATTTAACTATTGCAATTCGGAAGGGAACACTTTTATGATTCATGATTAAAAGTAAATTTATATATATATATATATATATATATATATATATATATATATATATATATTCCTTTAATCCTCTCTCCACAAAGGGGGGAAACGGGGAACAATTTTTTTTTCTTATGACCTCACTCAGATTGTTCGCGAACCCACCCGTGTGCCCGATACACCCGGTCAATATGCAAGCCTCTTAGATCTTTTTCTCTCAACTTCCCCTGAGCTATGTTCATGTTCCGTTCATTCTCCGCTAAGATCCTCCGACCACTCCGCGTATCAGTTAACATAAAAACGAAATGTAAGAAGCCCTCCACCGTACTGTATACCGATACTCTATGGCTGACTGGGATAGCTTCCGTACATTCATATCTGATTTACCTCTGCACTCCATGTTTAAAAAGGAAGTGTCCTCTATAGTATCAGATCTGACCGAATGGTTAATTGTAGGCATAGACCAATTCATACCATCTAAAAAATTCCAACAAAAACCTAACAGCCAGCCATGGTTCTCCCCAGAATGTGCTGCTGCTATCGCTCACAGAAATTACTTTTTCCATAGCTACCAACGTAATAGATGCACTGAGACTAAAGCTGCTTTCAGGTCTGCCAGCAACCACTGTAAAAGAGTAATAAAAAATGCAAGAGAGCTATATGCCCAGTCTGTTAAATCAACGGCTTGGATCCTATCAGTTTTGGCAAATAACAAATAGGAACCTGAACAGAAGTGTGCGTTCTATCCCAACCATTATCAATGGACCAGAGGTCATCCCCTCAGCGTCTGACAAGGCCAAACTATTTGCAAAGAACTTTGCAGCTAATTCTAACCTATGCGACGAAGGCTATAAACTCCCCATATTTCCTCCTATAACACAGAACAAGCTAGGTAACATACAAATATCCGTGCATGAGGTCGCCAAGCTAATAAAGAACCTAGATTCCAGTAAAGCAACTGGCCCTGATGGCATCCCAATTATAGTGTTAAGAAAGATTCAAGCAGAACTTGCTCCCATACTTACGAAACTATTTAAGCGCTGCCTTAAGGAGAAGTGCTTTCCGACTCCCT
Organism: Euprymna scolopes; assembly: GCF_053919585.1. Taxonomy (NCBI): domain Eukaryota; kingdom Metazoa; phylum Mollusca; class Cephalopoda; order Sepiida; family Sepiolidae; genus Euprymna; species Euprymna scolopes. The sequence goes on from NC_136515.1 coordinate 40,467,604, forward strand.
GGAAGACCTCATCAGTTTGCCCTGTATTTAAGAATTCAGATGATAAGTCATCTCCCTCTCAGTACAGACCTATAAGTCTCCTGTGTGCTATGAGTAAGTTGCTGGAATCCATATTAAATAGAGAAATAGTTAACCACCTCAGCAGGAATAACCTTCTTAGTGACACACAATATGGTTTCCGCTCTGCAAGATCTACCGCAGATGTGCTGACGGTTATATCCCACAGGATTAGTGAATCTCTTGACAAAGGCTTCCTTTCTAGGGCAATTGCTCTTGACATATCAAAGGCCTTCGACAAGGTATGGCATAAGAGTCTACTTCACAAGATTTCCAGCTACGGTATAACTGGAAATGTTTTCTCAATCATTAAATCATTTCTCTCCGATAGGCTCATAAGAGTAGTGGTAGATGGACAAAAATCGGAGGCCTGCAATATAAATGCTGGAGTCCCTCAGGGGTCAATCCTGGGCCCAACTCTCTTCCTGATCTACATCAATGACCTCCCTAAACACATACTTAAATCATTCGTTGACATCTATGCTGATGACATGACCATCTACGGCAACACATCAAAGGCTGTAAATAACAAAGTTCTCTCTGATTCTCTCTCCTCTGATCTCGAGCGCGTGGTTCAGTGGGGGAAGACGTGGCTGGTTACCTTTAATGCATCCAAAACCAAACTTCTATCCTTACATCATCAACGCTATGATCCACAGCTGGCATTAATTGTGATGGATGGCTCTCGTCTAGGTGAGGCCCCGTGTTTTGACAAGCTTCTGTGATTGATCTTTACTCCTGATCTGAAATGGAACACATACATCAAGTCTGTTGCCAAGGTCGCTGGAAAGATGGTGGAATCCTTCTACCGCTCCAGAAGATATCTCACTACTGATGCAATTCTCTATCTATATACGTATATCTATCAAGTACGTCCAAGGATGGAATACTGTTGCCATATCTGGGCAGGAGCTGCTAAAAACAGCCTACCCTGCCTTGACAGAGTAAAAAATAGACTTCGTGGCTTAGTGGGGATGCCCTTTTCTCTACCCTGCAACCTCTCTACCACAGAAGAGACGTTGCGAGCCTATCCTTGTTTTATCGTTATTTCCATGGCAGGTGCTCGTCTGAACTCCAATCTCTGGTCCCCCTCGCCAATCTTTCACGAAAAACACCCATCAAGCTGAATCCACTGTGAAAAATTTCCCCCACTCTATATCTGTGCCTAAATCAAAACGCGGATTCCATGGGCAAAGCTTCTTTCTTAGAACTGCACGCCTGTGGAACTCTGTTCCGTCTGCCTGCTTCCATCCGGACTACAACTTGGATGTCTACAAGTTCAATGTTAACAAATTCCTAATGAACAACCCCCTTAATTAAACACTTCATCAAATATCCACACTAACGTAATGTACTTGCAATAACCCTTATCCCTGAGTGGCTTACGGACCTTGATAAGTGGTGATCACTGTGTAAAAAAAAAAAGGAAAGAAAGAGAAATGGGGAGCCGGCTGACCGGTTTTGACCCTCGCTTCTAAAAGCTCTACCGAGGGAATTTTAAAAACAAAAAATGAAAAAGCGATTAAAATATAGGAGTAAAAAAAAATTATCATTCAATACCGAGCAACGTCGGGTCACCCTGCTCGTATTATATATATATATATATATATATATATATATATATATATATATAGAGAGAGAGAGAGAGAGAGAGAGAGAGAGAGAGAGAGAGCATGATTGAAATATCAGTTGAAAAGAAACTATAAAATTCTAGGTTTTCGGCGCTACAAGAGCTAATATAATGTATTTTGTGCAAAACTATATATTATACTGTCAACTGGTTGTACTTTGATTTCAGGTCATGTAGTGTCTGGATAGAAACCGTTAGGAGAAACTGATTGACTTTAGTCGATTTCTTTCTACTGAACGAATTTTACTTTACTCGTGTCTCATAATCGATGACAGCATTGTATAGAAAACAGAGAATGTAATGTACAGCTGTGAAATAAAATAGTTAGCTACGCTGATGAGTCGTAAGACTAGGAACCATATATCCTTGTATAATTTTACTTTAAAAATATGCAAAGTTATAGCCCGTTGATTAAAAGAAGTTGATGGTGAATATGGTAAAACGTGTGCTAATTTTTGCATTAAATACTTATCCTTATACTATATTAGACTTAATTCATAAAAGTACATCGAACAGACCTTATAATACTTAGTCATCTAAACTTTATCATTTAAATTTCAAGCCAGATAGGTTCAGTAGTTTCCAAGATAAATGGAAATGGAAATGGAGACAAACAGACCACCTAAGAAAAATATAAGAGATTTTCCACATTGTGGGCAATAAATTGGTAAAATAAAAAATTATTCATACATCAGGTAAAATACTCAGTCATACAGCGTTGAGATTGAATCTCTCTCATTCTTATTTATAGATTCAATCACACTGATGTCATAAAACGACGTAACATGTGTCTGCGACTAATTATGTTATATACATATATATATATATATATATATATATATATATATATATATATATATATAAATATATATATATATATATGGGGTGTGTGTGTTTAGTCATCCACATACAGTATTGTTTCGTTATATCACAAGGATTCAAAGCGGATCGATCAACGTTTCGATATTTCCATATCGCCCCAGTCTTCCAAATGAATCTCACAATCAAACAATAATTTAAACAAGTCTTCCCAGAATGCAGTCGAAAATCACAAAGGAAAAAAATAGAACTGCTGCATTATTACTTTCTCGGCTTTTTTTTATAGGGATACTAAATTTTACCAAAAAGTCCAAAAAATAATATCGCGTCAGTTCTTTCATTTTTTTTCTTGTTTTCGACTGTATTTCCATCTTATTTGAGAATTATTTTCCAATAGTGATATTCATTTTAAGTTCTGACGATGACACAGAAATGTCGAAACGTTGATAAATCTTGGTAGATACCTAACAATGTTTCTGTAATTTTATTCATTTATAATATCTATGCATGTATTGGGCACTTTTGAAATATATTCCTGTTAACAATATACTTGAATTAAATTAATCCAATCAATCAATATATATATATATATATATATATATATATATATATATATATATATATATATATATATATATATGTATATGTGTCTATATATATATATATATTATATTTTAAAATTAAATTATATTTAAAAAATAATATGTGTGGGGGGTATATGAATCGAATAATTGGAAAATGTATCTAATTAAACGAAATTGAGCGATGTGTACTATACACTAATTAACTTGAGTTTAGTGTGAATTGAAATTGTTTCTTTTTTCTATTCATTTATTAAAATATTCCAGCATTTTCATCTGGGCCAGTTTCGCTGTCAGCAATCGTCTGCAATTTTCTAGTTAAACAAACAAACAAGTCAACATTGAGACTAGCGCCCTTCCCCCCGCTCAGTAAAAAAAAAAATTACATCGACAAGTGCAACTTTCACTTTCGCATTCAGAACCCAATTCAGTGTATCCACTCGACACCATAAAAGTCACAAAAGAGAACGAAGCCAGCGAGAATTTATAAGGCCCGAAAAATAGCGAGTGCAGGGCGGGAAGAACTGCAAGTTTATGCTGAGTGCGCTATTGTAAAAAAGTAAAAAAAATATTTTAAAAGAAAGGGCCGTGACGGGATAGCGGCCGGTTACCAGAAGGAGGTGCGCCCCGAGGCATGTCGTTTAGTTGAATTGGCCAGCTGATGACAATCTACTAACACAAGTCAGGTCGGCCTTAATTAGAATATATGGTCGGGGATGGGTGGGTGTCACGTGGGGTGGGGGTAAGGGTTTCTGAAAGGCATAGAATAGAAACTAGAATATGGGTGGCGATGGGTGTGAATGATGAGAGTGTCGGGTGGCTAGAATGGGTGAGGACAGGGTTAATGATGACCCTGGGGAGAATAGTTAGAAATTCAGACAGATGTGGGTCTCACCCCGCGGAGGAGGTTCAGGGTGGTTTGACGTTTTTATAAAAAAAAATATGGTGGCGGCGAGGTAGCAGAGATGTGCTAAAAATAAGATTCGAAAAATTATATGAAAATAAAATGATAATGGAATAAGAAATATTTTAAACAATGAAAGGAAAATTAAATCGGAAAGAAAAGAAACGTGTGCAGGAATGAACGAGAATGGAAGGAAAAGAGGGTGAACATGGGATGAAACAATAAAAATCGAATGAAAGAAAAGAAAATTAAAAGAAAGTAAAACGAAAATTCAAAGAAAATTAAAAGACAACAAAAAAAGAAAGAAAATTGGACTAAAAGAAATAAAGTAAACGAGAAAAAACATAATAGAAAAAAGTTAAAATAAATATGCTGTAAACGAAAAAAAATGAAAAAAGCCACAGCTAAGGAATGTAAGTGAGGATCTACCAAAGAAGAAAGCAGTGAGGAAAATTAAAATGAAATGTTAAGAAATGAAATGTTAAAAAATAAAATGTTAAGAAATGAAATGTTAAAAAATGAAATGTTAAGAAATGAAATGTTAAGAAATGTTAAGAAATGAAATGTTAAGAAATGAAATGTTAAGAAATGAAATGTTAAGAAATGAAATGTTAAGAAATGAAATGTTAAGAAATGAAATGTTAAGAAATGAAATGTAAAGAAATGAAATGTTAAGAAATGAAATGTTAAGAAATGAAATGTTAAGAAATGAAATGTAAAGAAATGAAATGTTAAGAAATGAAATGTAAAGAAATGAAATGTTAAAAAATGAAATGTTAAGAAATGAAATGTTAAGAAATGAAATGTTAACAAATGAAATGTCAAGAAATGAAATGTAAAGAAATGAAATGTTAACAATTGAAATGTTAAAAAATGAAATGTTAAGAAATGAAATGTTAAGAAATGAAATGGGAAAAATGGAAAGAACGAAAATCCCGCAAAATAAAAAGAGAAAAAAAGGAATGAAAACAGAAATAAGAAGCTTAAGAAAAATTGAAGAATTCACTAAATTATCTTAGTAATAATCCTATTTATGATCTTAAGAATAAATCTTAGTAATAATCCTAATTATAATCTTAATAATAAATCTTAGTAATAATCCTAATTATAATTTTAAGAATAAATCTTAGTAATAATCCTAATTATAATCTTTACAATAAATCTTAGTAATAATCCTAATTATAATCTTAATAATAAATCTTAGTAATAATCCTAATTATAATCTTAAGAATAAATCTTAGTAATAATCATAATTATAATCTTAATAATAAATCTTAGTAATAATCCTAATTATAATCTTAAGAATAAATCTTAGTAATGATCCTAATTATAATCTTAATAATAAATCTTAGTAATAATCCTAATTATAATTTTAATAATTAATCTTAGTAATAATCCTAATTATAATCGTAATAATAAATCTTAGTAATAATCCTAATTATAATCTTAAGAATAAATCTTAGTAATAATCCTAATTATAATCGGCCCTGTCGGTGGGGCATTAGAATACGCTGACTGCCCCCCTGCAGAGGGTAAAACTCCCTCAATGGGGGTCCTGGATATGACCTTAAACTATATCCAGTGATGAGGCCCCAGCTTGCGGGTTTGGGGAGTGTGGAGCCACCCTTTAATTACCATTACTCCCAGGTCCAATCTGACTCGGCGTGGTAGTACCTGTTAGGGTCCCAACTATGGGTTAAATAGAAACCGACATGAAAACAACAAATATATTCTATTAAAAAAATTTTTCTTCAAAATCTTTTTATTCGGCATTAAATAACCCGAAAAGGTTGATATGCCGTAAAACGAAAACAACCAATCAAACCTAATTATAATCTTAAGAATAAATCTTAGTAATAATCCTAATTATAATCATAAGAATAAATCTTAGTAATAATCCTAATTATAATCTTAAGAATAAATCTTAATAATAATCCTTATTATAATCTTAATAATTAATCTTAGTAATAATCCTAATTATAATCTTAAGAATAAATCTTAGTAATAATCCTAATTATAATCTTAAGAATAAATCTTAGTAATAATCCTAATTATAATCTTAAGAATAAATCTTAGTAATAATCCTAATTATAATCTTAATAATTAATCTTAGTAATAATCCTAATTATAATCTTAAGAATAAATCTTAGTAATAATCCTAATTATAATCTTAAGAATAAATCTTAGTAATAATCCTAATTATAATCTTAAAAATAAATCTTAGTAATAATCCTAATTATAATCTTAAGAATAAATCTTAGTAATAATCCTAATTATAATCTTAATAATAAATCTTAGTAATAATCCTAAGTATAATCTTAATAATTAATCTTAGTAATAATCCCAATTATAATCTTAAGAATAAATCTTAGTAATAATCCTAATTATAATCTTAAGAATTAATCTTAGTAATAATCCTAATTATAATCTTAATAATAAATCTTAGTAATAATCCTAATTATAATCTTAAGAATAAATCTTAGTAATAATCCTAATTATAATCTTAAGAATAAATCTTAGTAATAATCCTAATTATAATCTTAAGAATAAATCTTAGTAATAATCCTAATTATAATCTTAAGAATAAATCTGAGTAATAGTCCTAATTATAATCTTAAGAAGAAATCTTAGTAATAATCCTAAGTATAATCTTAATAATAAATCTTAGTAATAATCCTAATTATAATCTTAAGAATAAATCTTAGTAATAATCATAATTATAATCTTAAGAATTAATCTTAGTAATAATCCTAATTATAATCTTAATAATAAATCTTAGTAATAATCCTAATTATAATCTTAAGAATAAATCTTAGTAATAATCCTAATTATAATCTTAAGAATAAATCTTAGTAATAATCCTAATTATAATCTTAAGAATAAATCTTAGTAATAATCCTAATTATAATCTTAAGAAGAAATGTTAGTAATAATCCTAATTATAATCTTAATAATAAATCTTAGTAATAATCCTAATTATAATCTTAAGAATAAATCTTAGTAATAATCCTAATTATAATCTTAAGAATTAATCTTAGTAATAATCCTAATTATAATCTTAAGAATAAATCTTAGTAATACTCCTAATTATAATCTTAATAATAAATCTTAGTAATAATCCTAATTATAATCTTAATAATAAATCTTAGTAATAATCCTAATTATAATCTTAATAATAAATCTTAGTAATAATCCTAATTATAATCTTAAGAATAAATCTTAGTAATAATCCTAAGTATAATCTTAAGAATAAATCTTAGTAATAAACCTAATTATAATCTTAAGAATAAATCTTAGTAATAATCCTAATTATAATCTTAAGAATAAATCTTAGTAATAATCCTAATTATAATCTTAAGAAGAAATCTTAGTAATAATCCTAAGTATAATCTTAAGAAGAAATCTTAGTAATAATCCTAAGTATAATCTTAATAATAAATCTTAGTAATAATCCTAATTATAATCTTAAGAATAAATCTTAGTAATAATCCTAATTATAATCTTAAGAATAAATCTTTGTAATAATCCTAATTATAATCTTAAGAATAAATCTTAGTAATAATCCTAATTATAATCTTAAGAATAAATCTTAGTAATAATCCTAATTATAATCTTCTCTTCTATTCTATCTATCTTCTTCTATCTATCTTCTATCTTCTTCTATCTATCTTTTCTTCTTCTTCTTCTTCTTCTTCTTCTTCTATCTATCTTCTTCTTCTATCTTCTATTCTATCTATCTATATAAATAAAATGAACTCATTTTTTCCCGTCGGATTTTGACATTAATAGGATTAAAAATCAAGATATTTCATGCAAATATAATATGCACAAACGGCAGAACAATATCTGAGGTGTGTTATAGGCTTATTATTTCTCAAATTCTTCGATAATCTTAGATTTCTATACTTTTTCTGCTGAGAAGTCACGGCCAAAATCGGTTAAGATCAATGGAAGTGGTAAAATATTTTCTCTCTAATAAATTCTTCCCCCTTCCCCTGCCACCACTTAACACCGTTTGGGGATCGTTCACAAGGAACAGTTGAGAAGAGAACACCGGTTTGGTTTCGTAGTTCTTTCATGTGAAGTTATTTAAAATCACTAAACTAAGCTGCAGTGCTCTGTGGCGTAGTGGTTAGCGTTCTGGACAATTCACATTATATTTTCACGTTCGCGCCGACCTACCGTAGTCGTTTTTTTTTTTCCTAAACAACTGGAATGGACTTTTCTTGGTGGCCGAACTCTTTACGTTACAGATGTTTTTTTGTTTTTTTTCACACTTTGTTTTCCTATTTTTACTCATGACTCCGAGTTTGATCCTTCCTACTTACCTACCATAACATTTTTTAACCCCCCCGTTCCAGAAACAAACACTCGGGCAACGCCGGGTACCCCCGCTAGTCTTAAGAATAAATCTTAGTAATAATCCTAATTATAATCGGCCCTGTCGGTGGGGCATTAGAATACGCCGACTGCCCCCCTGCAGAGGGTAAAACTCCCTCAATGGGGGTCCTGGATATGACCTTAAACTATATCCAGTGACGAGGCCCCAGCTTGCGGGCTTTGGGGAGTGTGGAGCCACCCTTTAATTACCATTACTCCCAGGTCCACTCTGACTCGGAGTGGTAGTACCTGTTAGGGTCCCAACTATGGGTTAAATAGAAACCGACATGAAAACAACAAATATATTCTATTAAAAAAATTTTTCTTCAAAATCTTTTGATTCGGCATTAAATAACCCGAAAAGGGTTTATATGCCGTAAAACGAAAACAACCAATCAAACCTAATTATAATCTTAAGAATAAATCTTAGTAATAATCCTAATTATAATCTTAAGAATAAATCTTAGTAATAATCCTAATTATAATCTTAAGAATAAATCTTAGTAATAATCCTAATTATAATCTTAAGAATAAATATTAGAAATGATTTTAGAAACAATCTAAGAAATAATTTGGAAATACTCTTAAGAATTACTTTAGACATAATCTTTGTAAAATGCTTAGAAATAACCCTAGAAATAATCTTAGAAATAAACTTTGAAATTACACTAGAAAATGACCTTAGAAATTATCTTCGGAATAATCTTATAAATAATCTTAGAAACAATCTTGAAATTATCTTAGAAACAACCTTAGAAATTATCTTAGAACTAATCTTATAATACACTTAAGAATAATCTTAGAAATAACTTTATAAATAATCGAAGAAATATCATTGGAAATAATCTTAGAAATAACCTTAGAAATAACCTTCAAAATACCCTTAGAAAAAACATTACAATTATCTTATACATACACCTAAGAATAATCTTAGAAATAACCTTACAAATGAAGTTAGAAACAATCTAACAAACAACCTTAAAATAATTTTAAAAATAATCTTAGAAATAATATTACAAATAATATTTGCAATAACTTTAGCAATAATCTTAGGAATAATCTTAGACATAATCTTAGAAATATCCTTAGAAATAACTCTATAAATAATCTTAGAAATAATCTTAGAAATAATCTTAGAAATAATCTTAGAAATAATCTTAGAAATAACTTTAGAAATAATCTTAGAAATTATCATAGTAAGGATTTAGAAATAACCTTAGAAATAAACTTGGAAATAACCTTACAAGTAATCATAGAAATAATCTTAGATATAACTTTAGAAATAACCTTAGAAATAATCTTAGAAATAATTTTAATGAATTCAAAAAGAAAATAACGTATGACAAAACAAAGACGTAAAATAGACAACCCAGAGAGACGAAACGAGGCGAGTAAATACAAGACAGTTTCAAAAACAAAGAAAACAAAGAAAATATTAAAGGATAATAAAGTGTGAAAATATCAAGGAACATTGAATATTAGTAGTACGAAAAGCAGGATAAAGGAAATAGACAGTAACATTTAAAGACGGAAATTTAAACTAATCTAAGATACATATTTCAAAAAGAGGAAGAAGGAAATAACTGAAAAGGTATAATAGGAGCAAAAAAACGTAAATAGCATCAGTAAATAAAAGAGAAAATAAGAAGTAAAGAAGGAAAGAAAATGGAGTAATAAATAACATAAAAAACGTAAACATTTTTATGAAAATCACACAAAATAAAAAGATAAACTGAATAAGAAAAGTAAAAGAATACACAAGAGTCAGTAAACGTGGAAACGTAACAGAGAAGCAGGGTGCAAAAAAGAAATAAAATCAGGCAGGGTGTAAAAAATAAGAAAGTATGTTGGTTAAATAAGCGAATACTCACAAAGGAATCAAAATGAATTAGTGAATTGAAATATAGAAACGAGGAATGAATATAAAAAAGAAGGGTATATACCAATATTTGAGGATAAATGAGACACAGGATAAAGAATGACTAGAGAGACAATAAGACAGAATAGAAAGTAAAGTGGGATTAAGAGTTTTAGAGGCCAACAAACAAAAACTAAGCAAACTAAAAAATCGAAATGTAGATAAATGGTAATGACGTGCGTTTTGAGTATTCGCAGAATATTAGTGAAATGAAGGAAAACAAAAGTTTAAAGAGCAGATGGACAACGGAACGAAACTTATAAGAAAGCAAATAAAAGGGATGAGGAATAAAAAAAAAATAAATATTAAAGTAAAAAAAGCAAAAAAAAAATACAGAATTACTAAGGAAAGAAATTAAATGCAAATAAATAAAATATAAATAAATCATTAAGAAAGAAATATAAAATATCAAAATGTAAAAACTGACATGAAAAAGTAAAATTAGGTCAAACACAAAATAAATTCAATTATCCAATTGAATTTGGTAAATAAAGAAATGCGGTATTTGTATGAATCAATTTTATTTACTCTTTTCATTTATATTCATGTAGTCTGTAATTGACTAATAGAATCCTCGGTTGAAATAAGTTGCGTTTAGTGGAATAAAAATGTGTTCCATATGTCGAATTATACAAATATGTTGTTAAATATGAACAATAATGAGTTTCTTTTAACCTAAATCATATGGTAGTGTACATATAAATTAGTAATTTAAATTCTATGACGTGAAATGGTTAAATTTCAAATCTAGAATTTTTTATTATATGCAAGACAAAGAATACAATTCAAAAAGTATATATCCTCTCCTTAGCAGATACACTTTTTGTATTGTATTCTTTGTCTTGCATATAATAAAAATTCTAGGTTTGAAATTTAACCATTTCACGTCATAGAATTTAAATTACTAATTTATGATTTATTTGCTCTATTTGGTATATTGAGCAATTTTTATTTAGCTGGGATTGTCTTATAAAATACTACAGTCAATAGTATTTTGTGAGACTGATAATCACTGGATTTCCATACCAGTAGATCTACTGCATTACATTATTCTGAATATAAAATAAGAACAATATGGTGTATTTTCGTATGTGTTACAATTGTAACGTAGCCATTTGGGCAATCTCTCTCTCTCTCTCTCTCTCTCTCTCTCTCTCTCTCTCTCTGTCTCTGTCTCTCTCTGTCTATCTCTCTCTTTCTATATTGTGACATATGGAGGTCAGGCGCGAACGAACACTCCATAATTTTATTATATCATATTTCTTCAAACTGAAACATAATTATCAAAGTATACTTACGCAGAGAGATATGAAAAGTCTTTATTAAAGTTTGTGCCTATTTCCATTCTATGGAGGCCAGGCGCGAACGCAGACCCCACAATTTTATTATACCATCCCTATTTAAGTTAAAGCATACTTATCAAAGTATTATTATGTACATCTATATCAAAACACTTGTAAACGTTTTTTTTTAATTTTTTATTTCCATACTTTGTGGACCAGGCGCGTACGCAGACCGCACAATTTTAATGAATCATCATTATGCCAGATAGAACATACCCATTCATGTGTCTCGATACATCTTCTATCATTATATGTGATCAGTCTTCTATAATAGTCGACCATATAGGAGCCTATTCGTGACCAGATATATACACAGACGTTCAGCTTTATATTATATATATATATATATATATATATATATATATATATATATATATATATATATATATATATATATATATATATGTTCACTGTTTAATGGTAAAGAACTCCAACAAAGTGCTCGATTACAAAGAAAAAATTCAATATAAGAACTTAATATTTATTTATTTAAAATGTACAGAAGGTCAGAAAAACATTGGTACCGTCGGTTTCATGCTTAACATAAGGAAGGCCAGTCAATAGCAGATAAGTTTAGCTTCTCATCAGCCATATCTTTTTCTGTTTGAGGAATAACCAGGACCGCAGACATTATCTATAAACTTTATTTTATTTTATTTACTGAATTGTTATGTCTAGGCCTATTTTTTTTAAATATTTATATTTGAGTGTATTGTATTCTTTCATACAGCCATAAAAATTCCTAACACTTTAATGTAAAATTGCCTAGATATCTGTTTTTACTTTTGCTGACTTATTTTATGCGTTATTTTGACTGCATTTAAAATACTCTTTATTAAAAAAGGCCTAGACATTATAATTCAGTAAATGAAATAAAAATATTTTATACTAGCGGGGGTACCCGGCGTTGCCTGAGTGTTTGTTTCTGGGACGGGGGGGGGGTTTAAAAAATGTTATGGTAGGTAAGTAGGAAGGATCAAACCCGGAGTCATGAGTAAAAGTAGGAAAATAAAGTGTGAAAAAAAAACAAAAAAAAAAAAACATCTGCAACGTTAACAGTTCGGCCACCAAGAAAAGTCCATTCCAGTTGTTTAGAAAAAAAAACAAAAAAACACGACTACAGTAGGTCGGCGCGAACGTGAAAATATAATGTGAATTGTCCAGCACGCTAACCACTACACCACAGATCACTGCAGCTTAGTTTAGTGATTTTAAATAACTTCACATGAAAGAACTACGAAGCCAAACCGGTGTTCTCTTCTCAACTGTTCCTTGTGAACGATCCCCAAACGGTGTTAAGTGGTGGCAGGGGGAGGAGAAATTTATTAGAGAGAAAATATTTTACCACTTCCATTGATCTTAACCGATTTTGGCCGTGACTTCTCAGCAGAAAAGGTATAGAAATCTAAGATTTTCGAGGAATTTGAGAAATAATAAGCCTATAACACACCTCAGATATTGTTCTGCCGTTTGTGCATATTATATTTGCATGAAATATCTTGATTTTTAATCCTATTAATGTCAAAATCAGACGGGAAAAATGAGTTCATTTTATTTATATAGAGAAGATAACAATACGCTGACTATGAGGTCAATTAGAATTGATACCATTTAAACATACCCAGATATAAATAAAATTAAATAACAGCATATGGAATACTGATTTTAATTAAGCAAACCTAAAAGTGTACAAAAATATAATAATAATAATAATAATAATAATAATAATATATATATATATATATATATATATATATATATAAAACGAAATATTTAAATATTTAAAATATAATAAAATATTCATGAGTTACCTCTCTTTAACTAAAACGAAAAGAAAGGAGACCAAAAGTTTAAAGAATTAATAAGATGCGTCAATTACCTCCCCTGGACCGGCCAGAAATAACCGATCCAGACCGGAAGTCATGTCAGTTAAGAAGAGAATAGGACAAAATTAATATATCCCTATATTTATTAAAAAAGTAAATTAAATAAAAAAAATGAAAAATTTATATTAAATAAAATATATAGAAATAGGTACAGACAAGCTATTATTACACAGAAATAAAAATGAACATCATTATATATAATGTTTGTGGCCCTTGTATTTCCTCAAACAGAAAACAATATGACTGACGATAGCCTAACATTATTTACCATTAACTGATCCCCCTTATGTTAGGCTTGAAAACGGCGGTACTAATGTTTTTCTTACCTTCTGTACAGTTATATATATATATATATATATATATATATATATATATATATATATATATATATATATATATATATATATCTGACAATATAAAAATGTAAAAACAATTAATTCATATGGTTGAGATCGGTTTTATGCAAATCAATTTCCAAAGCTAAATAAAGCGCAATATTAAAACTTTTAAATGATTAAAATTATTTATATTACCTTATTCAGCCGACTGTTTTTAACTTGTATTCTAATCTCACAATGTTTCGGTCGATGTAACCTTCGATCTTTTCAGGTGCATATTGTTAAACTAAAAATTAATCCAAATAACTCAAATTATCAATTCATAGAAATTTTGAAACAAGCATCCAAGATGAGAGCAGTGATTGTCTGTATTTTAAAGATGAGGTGTTTTAATTTATTGAGATTGTTCGACTGACTTTCCCATCTTGGTTGTTATAGTCACAACGTTTCGGCCGTTTAGACTCCTAACAAACGGTTCCCCAGTTCGATACAAAACACCTGATGAAGGCCGGAGGGCAAAACGGCCGAAACGTGTGAGTATAACAACCAAGATGAGGAAGTCAGTCCGATATTCTCAATAAATGAGAGCAATGATTTGAATAATCCAGGAAAGTAGGAGATAAAAAGGATGGTATAATGACTGTAAGATATCAATCAAGAATAATAAAAAAACAACATTTTTCAAACAAATTGAACACCATCTTATTTTTTTAATTTTATTTTCCATTTAAATGGGACTATTGCTTACTGAATTCACGCGTTTTTAACACAAGAGGGAAAGGAAACTTAAAATATAAATAATGCAAACCAACTATACAATAACAATGACATTATTTTTTACCAAATGTTTAATTTTACAATATTCGTAGTTTTAACAAAAACAACATTTAAAATTGCAAATCTAATATACAAACGGCTATATGTCTGTCAACCTGTCCGTCTGTCTGTTTGTATGTCTGTCTGTCTGCCTGACTCAATGTTTTCAAACTCTATCTCCTCCGAAACTAATAGCCTCAGAGCGGTGTCAAATGATTGGAATTTTTTTGGACGTTATTGTATGGGTCTTTCACCGGTTTAAATTGTTTTTAAGGGGTCAAAAATGGGTGAAAATGTTAAAAAAAATTGTTACACATGTCGTACATCCATCTTAGTTTAGTTTTACTTTAAATTTTTTAACCGGTTGTATGCGTGTCACGTTGGTACATCACCAGCTTTGAATCCGATAGTTTCGGTTTCGATTCTAGCTGATGGCATCCAAATATTGATTTTTTTTACTTTGAATTAACGAATCTATAATAATATGTACGAAATCTGGACAAATTATAATATGATATTCAAGCGTATTTTATGACCGGGCAAAGCCGGACGCCCCAACTTAGAAATGTATGTAAGAGTGATACAAAATCGCTTAGGTATTAAATATCCAAAAGAAAATAGTGTCTTTGGGCTGAGATCTGAGTGTAGTATCTGTTCCGATGCTAAAATTAAGTTCATTTGTCATTAGTCAATGTAGGGTAAATCCTTCTATACTAAGGCAACCTTTATTTTTGGCCTACTTTCAGAGTGTCCCATTTTGGGGAGCTGGTTTTACTCCACATTAAAAACGACCTTCTGTCACATATTGCGCTCGTGTGGAAGTTATTAATTACCAATAGTGTCACACAAGAATTAATAAAATGTCTCTTCGTTGAAGTCTTCAAAAATGTACAGGTTGCAACGATAAAATTGTCACCCTAGAAAATACATGATTCCATTTCCGGTTGATATTGGCCAGTTGTGTACAAATCAAAGGAGCGAAAGGAACCTTCTATCATGTCTGAAAGTAACAGCACATTCAACGAGCGTTATTGGAGAGTCGTCGCTGTACAATTCATGCTCTCTACCGATCTAAGTTATGACAATAGGAACATTGCAAGCACCCTAAAAATGCATCGCTGGATTGACACGAGTTACAGGGACATGCCCAGGATGAAGAAAAGAAAGTTTCCGGTCCGGATTATTATTTTTGGTGTGCTTTCAAGTGAGAGCCACATCTTGCCGCCTCACATCTTCGAAGTCAGCTTGAAAGTCAACACCAACGTGTACCTGGATGTGGTAAAGAGTTTGGTGATCCCCTGATGCAATCAGATGGCCGCAGCAAGACTCTGGGTGTGGCAATAGGACGGTGCCAACCCACAAGTTAAGAGACCCAGGTTTGGCTTCAAAAGGAGTGCTACAATTGTGTACTCTTCTCACACTACGCTCCCTCTTCCCTCGACATGAAACCGCTGGACTACATGGTTTGGTCTTACGTTGGGAATATCACCAACATGACCTCAAACAACACTAAAGCAAGACTGATCGTCGTCATCGGCAGAGTATTCGCCGAGCTCCCGCCGGTGCTTGTGAAAAAGGCATGCTCCCGTATCGAGGCGATGCTTGAGGCTGAAGGCAACTACATTAAATAGATGTCAGCTCTACTACAAGATCAAGTTATTTCACCTGATTTTTTCAATAAAAGTTTTAAAATAAAGCTGTAGTGTTGGTTTCTTTAGGGCGACAACTTTCAATTTTCATCGAAGGATGAACTTTGGAGGAAGTTTCCTATAGCATCACATCCTCTTGCAGAACGGAAACCATATTGCATGTCACTAAGAAGGTTATTTCTGCTGAGGTGCTTGACTACTTCTCTATTTAAGACAGATTCCAGGAACTTACTCATGACCCACAGGAGACATATTGGTCTGTACGCAGAGGAAAATAACCGATCACCTGAATTCTTAAATACAGGGCATACTGATGAGGTTTTCCAGGATGTTGGGAAAGCAGTTTTGTAATTATGGGAGCTACATCTGGTTGAAGATAGGGCGTAATGCCTAAGATAAATGAATTTATTGATACTCGTATTTATTAAATAAATTAATCACTTAAAATCGAATGAACTATCAAATACTTTGTTTTTATAGTGAAGAGTCATGTTTTTCGTCTTATTTTTCTGGCTTCGAGGAAAGCTACCATATAACTATGGTTTAATCGTTGAAGTGAAATTAATTTAGATTTAAAGTAATCTTTCATCGAAGTATGAAAAATATGCGACAATTAGTAGCAAGTATCCCGCTAATATTGGAGAGTAAATCATGATCTCAGTACAGTCTTAAGAGGCAATGGATAACACATGCAAGGATAGCTGCACGAGTAATAGTGAAGTAATTATACCTCTACTGGATCAACACATAGAGCAAGACATATAGAGCACCTATACTTCTAAACAGTCAACTATTTTAGTACTGACCAGGTTCCTTTCTCTTAACTCCAGCTATCTAATGTAAAACCGGTGTGTCAATGTGATTATTCCGTTTTTGCAAATTATACATGCAGAAGTAACAACGTTGTTTGTTAATCAAATCGATTGTCTCCCACGTAGTATATTTTTTAACATTTATGGGAATAGCAAAAGATATACATTATAAATATTATGTGAACCCAAACATACGACCACCTGAATCGCCAGGAAAATTAACAATAATTTCTGCAATTCAAATTTCCTTGGTACAAATACATTTTAGACCATGCCTCGTTCATCAAGTAGCAGTTATAAATGTTTAACAGACTTTGATCCATCGTATTTCGGTCATGCGCTAGAAATAAGCATCTTTGTTTTAGGAACACACCTGGATTCGACTAATTATATTTGTAATTGTTCTTTTTAGTTAGCAGACAATCTAGGTATTATTTCGATATGCACTGTCCTTGTGATAAACCTAAAAAAATAAAAATAAAATGATAACCTCGGAGGTTAATGATAGGCGTCAAGTGCATTCAAGATAACATTCATAAGTTGTATTATTTTGATTATTAGCATTACTGTTCTCATTTTGAGCGTTAGGATCATAACATTTGGGTCGATGTAGCCTCCAAATTTCTTAAGGAGTATCGTGTCGAACTCGGGAATTTTTCCGTCGAACGCGGAAATCTGTACGGAATTTCGAACGGAATTCACGAAAATTGCAAGTTTTTGTTCCGTCAGCCATGACTGGGCAAAATCTGAAGCAATTCTTGTCTTTGTATCGCCAGGACTGAGGATTGAACTTTAAAAGTCCAGAACAGTCACTTAGAATTGGATTTTACTTAATACTTTACGTTACGCTATGTCATGCTAGATTCGTTCGAAATTCCGTGCTGATTCCCAGATTCTACATAAAGATTGCGGAGTTCAACAAGATACACCTGAAGAAGGTCGGAGGTGACGTCGACTGAAATATTGAGAGAATACTACTCCAAATGAGAATAGTAATCCGAATAATCCAAGTAAAACAAATCATAAATCCTCATCTAAAAAATGTCAGAAACGTACTAATAACAAAACTAACAACGGAACTATGATAAAACAAAGGCAGACATTTCTTATTAAAATATGATGAGCACATCAGAAATAAATTGAAATTAATTTATACTAAATACGGTTGGATTGCGGAAATGGTTATGATTTTTATTTATGGTTCAGTTTTGAGGATTATCTCATATATTTGCATGCTGTAAACTTTATAATTTTTTTTTTTTTTAGATTTCTCTCTTTTTCAATCTATCTATTATATGCTTCGTCGTGTGTAGAACACGTGTGGCAGTGACGTCAGATGAGATTTAGAGGAGACGCCAGTTACGACTAGACTAGCAGGCAAATTGGGATCTCTCCCTCTTTCCCTGTTTCTCTCTATTCCACATGCTCGTGCAAATCGATGTGAGGATAAATGTTCATATAGAACAGTTTAGCACAGGCCTAGTCTTACAGAAACAATGTGCTGTATTATTTAAATAATCGTCTTGTGTTGCGTGTTTTATACAGAAAAATAAGGGGAAAAGTGCGAAAACATCTTTATATGTAGATGGTATAATGTCATCAATTGAATATTTTTTGCACCCTTTCTCTCTATCTATCTCTCCACACGGTTTCTATCGGTCTGGTTTTAGCCCAGATATTTAGAATGACTTTTGGTTCGGGTGGAAGTGCATCCATCATATAAATTTGGCTTAGTGTCACAGAAAAGTAGTTATTTTTCTTTCTAAACGCCCTTTTTTTTAAGAAACAATGGCTTTGCGACGGACAGATGTCGTCAATGTCGACGCAGATGTCGTAGAAAAAATTCCCATCACATTCATTCTCGATGACATTAGAAAACTGCGTGCTATTAAGTAAAGGAATAAATATTGCTCGTTTCTCCAGTTTAGCCAACGTTGTGAGAAACAATATGGTTTTATGATGGCTTTGTTGAGTTTTTCAGCTTTTACAGTTTTAAGAATGATAAAAAATTCAACTTTACTAGCAATAATAACAAATACAGCAATAGCAACATCAGAATATTTAACGTACCGTTTTCAAACAGTTTTTCAAATCAAACAAGGTTGGTTGGTTGTTTTTGTTTTACGGCATATCAAATCTTTTAATGCCGAATCCAAAGATTTTGAAGACATTTTTTTAATAGAATATATTTGTTGTTTTCAAGTCGGTTTCTATTTAGCCCATAGTTGGGACCCTAACAGGTACTACCACTCCAGGTCAGAGTGGACCTGGAAGCAATAGACATTGAAGGGTGGCTCCACACTCCCCAAAGCCAGCAAGCTGGGGCCTCACCACTGGATATAGTTTAAGGTCATATCCAGGACCTCAAACAAGGCATATGTCACTTGAAAAGTAAGGGGGTACTATTTGGGATCATGTTTAAAAGTAGACTGTTGATAGTTGAACAATGGAACGTCTGTTAACATTACATTTAAAATTTCAAAGTCTAGCAGTCTTTCTCTTTATAAAGAGACCTCAACAACGAGACGTCTGTTAACATTACATTTAAAATTCCAAAATCTAGCAGTCGTTCTTCTTACCTAGGGACCTCAACAGCTAAGCAGTTATCAGAGACGTTCTAAAGTCTAGCAGTCCGAGAAAATAACCTATTAGAGAAGGAGGCTATCTGTCATCTACGGCCATCAACAGTGAACGGGTGCGATTTTGCTGCTTGTCGGGTTAATTGCGAATATATATGTCGAGAGGAAATTAGTGTTATTGATTTATTACAGCACGTCTCATAAAAGAAAAAAAACAAACAAAAAATAACTTTACTAACAATAACTAAGACAACAATGGCCACCGCATGTAAGATACAATTTAACTCATCCTTTTTAAAATGCACTCAGAACAGATATCCGTAATATATTTCTAAATGTGTAATGTATGCTTTTAATGATTGCAAACTGAAATGTAAAACAGAATTTACATCGGAAATGCATGTTCAACATATTTACTAATGCTTCCTTGTGCAGTTTAGTAAATACATCAAAAAACAAAAATAAAGAAAAATCTCTATGATGTACATGTCAATTATGGAATGAAGCTATCATAGAACCTCGGTTAATTTGGTTAAATTTGATTAAGTATATTTTTTATTACAGCGAAAATCAAATTTTTATAAGACCGATTGCGACAGTGCCATCTTGGTAATTTTCAGATACGAGAAAAGGGCGCCAGGGGAGTAAAGCCCATCTAATTCTTAAAGTTTGCCAAAAGTCGATGAGATTATTTATACAGTTTTAAATAATTTTAGATATTCAGTTTTTCCTTTCTTTTTAAAAAAAAAAAATCGTTTCAAAATTTATAAGTAGAATTATTACAACTTCATGTGATTTTGTAATAAACAATTCCATACGAATTTCATTATTATTTTGATTATTTTTTGCTATAACATTTTTACCAATATAATGAGTACAATGCAAAACAGTTCTTTTTTTTGCATTTTAATTTTGACTTAATAATAAATTAAACATATTTCTGAAGAGTACGTAGCAGACATAATCGAAATCAAAAAGTAGCATGCTTTTGAACTTTTTTTTTACACAGTAATCACCACTTATCAAGGCCCGTAAGCCACTCAGGGATAAGGGTTATTGCAAGTACATTACGTTAGTGTGGAGATTTGATGAAGTGTTTACTTAAGGGGGCGGTTCATTAGGAATTTGTTAACGTTGGACTTGAAGACATCCAAGTTGTAGTACGGTGGGAAGCAGTCAGACGGAACAGAGTTCCACAGGCGTGCAGTTCTAAGAAAGAAGCTTTGTTCATGGAATCCGCGTTTTGATTTAGGCGCAGATAAAGCGTGGGGAAAATTTTTCACGGTGGATTCGGCTAGACGGGTGTTTTTCGTGAAAGATTGGCGAGGGGGGGGACCAGAGATTGGAGTTCAGACAAGCACCTGCCATGGAAATAACGATAAAACAATGATAGGCACACAACGTCTCTTCTGTGGGAGAGAGGTTGCAGGGTAGAGAAAAGGGCATCCCCCACTAAGCCACGAAGTCTATTTTATACTCTGTCAAGGCAGGATAGGCTTTTTTGCAGCTCCTGCCCAGATATGGCAACAGTATTCCATCCTTGGACTTGTTTATAAATGTTCTTTCTGAAACATGAAATACAATTAGCATAACTGTTTACTTCACCAAAGCTAGAGCTTATTAGAGAAAAAGACGAGTTTAAATCAGTTTTTTTTCTTTCTGCAGACATGATTTTACCTCGAACATTCAAAGAACATTACACAAACAATAAAATCTTCGATCAACACATTCTGTTAGTAAATAAATTATTAATGATTTAAAATTATTGGATTTTTTCAATATTGTAATTTGTTCTGTTCACCTTAAATTTGGCATGATAAATTAAATAAATTAATTAACTAAATCGTTAAAAAATAAACATAATTCTTTAGTTACTAATAATTTTAAGAATTATAATGATGCTGATGATGATCATCATCATCATGACGACGACAGCGACGATAGAGGCAGAATTGTTTAAAAAATTGTCAATAGTTTAAAACAAATATGTTTGGGACATTTATTCAGTCGAAAAATAAAATACTTTTCATACTTATGCAAAAATTTAAAATCTTTACAAACATGCTTAAAAATAAGTGAAACCTGGATGGTGTTTTAAAGGACTAGTTAAAAACTGTCTCCAAAAAGGCTTATCTAACGATATAATGCCGAGGCGACAATCATACCTGTTTCGATACAAATATATTTCGGGTTTTATGTCTGATTTTTATTTGTAACTTGCTCCCTCTTTTGCGCTCTTTCTTTCCATTCTATGTCGATGTCCACGCACATTTGCTTTAGTTATAATAAAACATTGATTATTTTTATTTTTTTTTGTTTAATGTTAAAAATAAAAATTTAAACAATTTTCGAGCCAAGAGCGCTAAAATAACACTTTTTATTCCCCCTTTAAGCCGATCCAGGGACCACTTCGTCTGAATATAAAAAGTAGTTCTCTTTCCTTTCTCTCAGATCAAGGAGCTCTTGTCAGACATCCTGTGTTTTCATAAAATGACAAAGTTGGTTCATAATAGAAATGCCGTTTATTTGATACTTGCGCGTGTGATTGAAGCGTAGGGAGATAAGGATGGCGGCTTGATAGCAACAACAAAAATGCGAATAACATTCGTCTGTCAATTGGCAGACTTTCTCTTGTTTTTATTACGATTTCGCCCTATTATTACTTTGTTTACTATTCAAGTTTCTAACTACGTCATGGGCCAGAATCTGGGCTCTTTTTCTACACTTGCTTTCTTTGTGAAACCTTTCATTGTCCGGAACATTTTGTTTACTTCAGTTCTTATTCTTGTTTATTTTCTGTTATTGTATAGAATACTATTTTACCTGCATGTATTCGGAACTAGAGACAAGTTAAATTAACATTACATTTATTATATCTGTTTCTATGTTGCACAAACGATACATTAAATTGGTAAAATAATAAACCACGAGTCGTTATTAAGAAGGTACTGGCCACTTTATTACACTGTGATTAAGAAAACATTCGTTGGATAATAATCTCGTCAGATATGTAGTCTGTTGAACATTGCTGGGTTAGGGTTAGGGTTAGGGTTAGGGTTATAAAACTGAAATCGTCGAGAAAAATCAGAAATAATATTCAAATATAAAACTCTCTAACTGACTCCATTAAGCATGGCATGAAATCCTTAAGATCAATGGTTGTGAACTGATTCCAAGCATGCAGAAAAGAGTCCTTGCATTGTATAACTTATTAGTAATAATAAATATTGGCAATTTATTGTAATATCTTAAAAAAAATTAATATTTGAAATGAACATGAGGAAGGCATTCGATGGCCGCAATTTCGTATTCAATTGTTTTGTTAAAAAAGTTTTCAAAATCATGAAATTATAAATTGTTCAGATAAATGAAGCAGAAAAAGTTAGAAAGTGTGAGAGTGTTATAAGGAGTGAATTGATAAGTTCAAGGTTAATCGATTTGAACAAAAGCTTCCTACTTATGTTGAGAGTTTGACATATCGATAACCAATCAGAAAGATCAAGTAGATTCTTCAACATGTAATCAGTTTATGAATTATCGAAATATTTGACTCTCGGTGACAGACACATGTCAATAGAAAATATATTGACTCCCCACACACATATAGATGTGTGTATGAAAGAAAATGCAAGCTCCTTGAAGACTTCCATTCTAGGATCCTCTTCGGAAAATCAATGGTGCCTACCTTTTTGTCTCCATTCACCTCCCGCTTTCTCTCTCTCTTTCTGCGTCCCTCTCCCTTTCTGTATATATATATATAATATATATATACAGATATATAAATATATTTATGTATATATATGTGTATATATATGTGTCTATATATGCCTATATATATGTATATATATATATATATATATATATATATATATATATACATACATACATACATAGCTAAGTGGAAGGGAAAACGTAACAAAGCCTGAAGGCCACACATGCATAGGGTCAATAAGTGCCAGTCAGCGAGTGAGACAACACTATCGGCATCGATGGCATCAGCAATGGTGAACCATGGATAGTGTTTGTTTATTAAAAGGGACGGCTTCACAGTAATTTTTCACATTAGAATTAAAAACAGCAATGTCACATTCAACTGTGAAACAGCTCTGTGATATTGTTTTACATAGATTCGCAGTTAGAAGAAAGAGACTTAGCCCATGGAACTTTTAGCATGTCCTGTGTACATTTTCCAGAAGAAATAGTTGGATAGGAGTCATATACCATTCACTATGTAATTCATACTAGGTACCGGTTTTATTAAACCTTACAATGTGAGAAGAAGAAGAAGAAGAAGAAGAAGAAGAAGACGAATATACATTAACACATAAGCAGAGCTGAAAGGAAAATATTAGGAAATATTGATATAAATATCAGAAACTATTATTATCAAATATTAATATATCCCGGGTACGCCATGAAAACAAAGTAATTCCAGTAATTATGGAAACTTAAAACAGAAATTAAACTTCTTGTGAAACTTCTTGATTCTTGGCAAATGTACCCAGTAAACATATTTCAAGAGAGAAACATATACCTGCATGTAAAAGGAGACTTACAATCGTAGAAAACATCTGTCGGTTGAAACGTAGAAGATAAGGTACGAATGTATCCGGTATGATGTCCTATCCCTTGCTCGAACAAAACGATACGAAAACTGAGAAGAAAACACATCTAATTACTCATTATTGTATATTTATTAGAAATATTATCATTATAAAACTAGTTTAAGGTGATTACTACAGCATTATTCTTTATTTACTCATGTTTATTTACATAATTTTAAGTATATATATATATATATATATATATAGTGTTACGTGCAAGATAAATGTCTAGGAGAAGACACACAACATATTAAAAACTTAAAATAAACAGTTTAGGAAAGAAAAAGGGAAATTATTGAATAGATTATCAAACAGAAACAAATATTTACAAAAAAGGTGCAAGAAAAGTAACTCAAATTCTTTGTTACTAGTTTTTTGTCGCGGAATAATAATAATGTTTGAGAAATAATAATTTGTTTTTGCTTTGATCAGAATATAAGATCAGAAAATATATATTTACCGAATGTCCGTTTATTTTGTGAAGGAGTTTGAAATAGACTTGTTTTAGAACATTCCTAACAACCGGATTTTATCCCAGGAAATTGGCCGGAGTAAAATATAGTTTTACAATTAGCGTTCCTTCTCAGACCTGATTTTAGAACTGAAGCTATAAAGCTAATAGCATCTACTTAAAGTCATGTGGAGTCGAAGCTTCTAGAATTTCCAAAAATGGAACACCTAGACTTTGGAGCCCTTGATAAAAAGAACAAATATCTGTTCTCTTTGTAGATATCCACAGAAAAGCTCAAAAAGAATCTTTTAATTCTCTAATTGCAATGTATTTTAGTAGTAAAAGTTTTGTTTTATTATATATTAAATAATATATTTAATTTTATATAATATATTTTATATTATGATATATTATAATATTAATTTTATATTATTATTTATATTTACATCTATTAATATTTTATACTAATAATATATTTTATATTATTTCCATGCAGGTAATGGTATATTCTTCATATTATAAAGAGGAAAACTGTCCTCTCATGACACACACATACACATATACACACAGATACACACACACACACACACAGATGTCTCGTGATGCGGGGTTCGAATCGTTCGACTGGTATTAATCATGACACCCTGCACTGAAGATTCCCGAAAGGATTAAACACTAGTGTCTGTAGGTATTTAATAATTATTATAGTAAAAAAATAATTATAACAGCCCTTTTAAGAAATTCGTTTCTTATCGTTGGGCACTTTAAGTTGAATTAAAGTCGGTCAATTTAGCTCTTATGTATAGATCATCGTATAACGATTAGATCAGCCTGACGTAAATGAACATTTCAAATTAAAAATGTTTAAATTCGACGTTATTTCACGCAGTTAATAGTAGCCGAATTGATTAGGTCTTCGCTAATCGAGCCAGAGATATCTCGTGATGCGGGGTTCGAATCGTTCGACTGGTATTAATCGTGACACCCTGCACATAAGATTCCCGAAAGGATGAAACACTAGTGTCTGTAGGTATTTAATAATTATTATAGTAAAAAAATAACTATATATATATATATATATATATATATATATATATATATAAAAGAGCCGCTGACGCGTATTTGGCAGAACTGCTGGTTTTCGAACTGCCGTCACAGCGGCGGACAAGAAAGAAAACAAAAGCGGAAAGCAAAGATAACACACGTGGGCGACAAGCGGCGGCAGTACTTGTAGGGCAGCAGTGAGGCAACACATGAGCAACCAGATGATTTGTAAACACGAGTTGGTGCGAGAGAAATTTTTAAAACATGATTTAATCCAAATTTTGAACAAAACAATCGTCGGACAATCATGTTGCGTTGGCCGAGCTGCAAACATAGGAAATAAGAAAGATTAACAAAACAAACTAACAAACTAAAAACACGTGGCACAAGACAACGAGGCGAACATAGAACGGTGTTACAGATATGAAGCCCTCGTGGCGACGGGACAAGAAGACATGTCGAAGCCTAAGAAAGAAAAGCACTTGTTCTATAAGGTAAAGTTTTGTAAACTACATGGGCAATTAAGAAAATTTTAAAACAAGATGCAATAAATATCGTTAGTGTTATATAATATATCCCGGGTTACGCCGGCATGTTGGAAATTGAAGTTTTTACTAGGTTAGTTCGTGCAAAGAACAGTTCAAGGGTTTGTGGTTGACGTATGTCAAACGAGAAGCAAGGGTCATCGATGACAAACAAGAGTGACTGAATTTGTGTGAAAGAAAAACAATGCACAAAGAAAAAAAGAGAAAAAACAGATCGTGTGGTTCAGCTAAAAACGCAAAGATGCGTTGAATAAAGTTTTAGTGGACGACAATGCGATGCTTCCCACCCCGTTTCTTCATTAGACGAAATAAAGAAGACATGCTAGAAATTGATGTTGCGTTTCTTCGTAAAATGTTCTTCCAGCATCAACCAGTGGCCAATTCGTAACAACAAGCCACGAAAGGAGTTGCTTACATACGAAACAATACGATAGAAGAAAAACACGGGAAAAATAAGAAAAACCGCATAAATGGGTCTACAGAACTATAAAGAACAAAATGTTTAGATGCCGCACTCGTAAGCGTACGTCTTTGAAATTGATTTGAGATGTATTTTTTTTCAAACATGTCGAAGAAAAAATGGGTTTAATGAATTTGAAAAGAAGGCTTGTTGTGTGTGTTGAAAAAAAAACACTTGACGCGCGTGCACTTGCAATTGCATATTTACGAGGGGTGTGCAATAAGTAATGCCCCTGACCCACTTTCAGTTGTCTGATTTAGCTGAAATTTTGCATGTGCAATGAATTATATCTCTAGGAGTTATGTGGCAAATTACAGCTCTGAACTAATTGTGGTTTCTGTTTTACAGGTGTTTGAACTGAGTCAGATGTAAAATGGAGTCTGTTGAATGTCGAGCAGTGATCCGGTTTTGTATTTGAAAGGGCACACACCACAGGAGACTTTTAATCAAATGGAAAGAAACTCATGGTGATAATGTCCCATCATATGACCTTGTAAAACGCTGGCATCGTGAATTCAAACATGGCCGGAAGTCTATGGAAGCAACTCCCAGACATGGTCGCCCCTCTTCTGCCATTGATGAGGCATCTGTCCGTCAAGTTGAGGCTGCCATTTTGGAAGATCTGCGCATTACTATTCGCCAAATAGCCCAATATGTCAAGATTAGTACAGTATCAGTCATAACCATTTGCATATGCATAAGGTGTCTGCCAGATGGATTCCCAGGTTGCTCACACCATTCCAGAAGCGAGAATTTTGAGATGTGCCAAGAAGATGAGTCAAAGTTTTTCAAAAGACTGATTACACAGGATGAAACCTGAGTCCATCACTATGATCCAGAGACCAAAGCCCAGTCAATGCAGTGGACGCACTTGGACTCACCGCCTCCAAAGAAGATAAGGGAGCAACTCTCCTCTGGCAAGGACATGCTCACAGTTTTCTGGGACCAGGACGGAGTAGTGATGACAGATTTCCTGGCAAAGGGTAACACAATTACAGAAGCCTATTATGCTTCACTTTTGAGGAAATTAAGGGAAGCTATCAAAATCAAGAGGCGGGGCAAGATCAGCAAAGGTACTCTCCTCCTGCAGGACAGCGCTCCGGTCCACAACTTGCATGTTACCAGACCAGAAGCATCATACCCCATACTCCCTACTCTCCTGATCTTGCACCCTCTGACTTTCACCTCTTCCCAGCCATGAAGTTGTTTTTGAAAGGAAAGCGTTTACCAGATGATGCAGCCTTGATTTCTGAAGTCACGTCGTGGTTGGAGGACCAACCTGGGGTGTTCTACAAAAACAGTCTCCGGAGCTGCATCAAACGATGGGAGAAATGCATAACTCTGGGTGGTTCCTATGTAGAGAAAAACTAATAACTGTGCCAAGTTTCCTTGCTCTACTGCTATGGGAAGTGAATCAAGGGCATTACTTATTGCACGCTCCTCGTATGATTATATAATCCATAAAAAATGTAAATACTTAAAATTGAGAGTACACGCATCGAACGAGACACACATTAAACGTCACGATTTTTAGAAAGACCACTGAACACTTCCACACATAGATAAGAAATGGCAAACACGCATTCAAACAAAGAAAATAATAATAAGATAGAAAACAAAGATAAAACAAAGAAATACTATGATTTCAATAATGGAAAACGAAAACGAAAACGTATTTAGTGAAAAAAAGTAATGTGCTTGGTTGAGAATGAAATTTAAAAAAAACGTACAGTTTAGACACATACACACAATAAATAGATAAAATGTTTATAATATCGTCTGGGTGAGTGAAAAAAGGGAATCGTGTAAAATTGGCATAAAAACACACAGAAAGAATGGTCTTATAAATGTTGAAAGTAAGAAAAAGAAAATGTTTTGAGAGAAAAAATATTGGGGTTAAAATGTGGTTTAATCAGATTTCAATTATAAAACTAAATATGGGGTTGATTTGCCGAAGGAGAAAGAAAAAAAGAAACAAAAGAAAGAGCGAAGCAATGTTGAACTCGTGGAGTTTAGAATTTTTCTTCTCGTGATGAAACACCGGTCGCGTTGTTGGTCTGTTGTTTGACATTGCCATGCGAGGGAAAACTGAATAAATAAATAAATAAAATAATATAAGAGAAAGAAAGAACGCGTGTTAACTATTTTTAGAAATTTACTGTGTAAGATTGGACTTCTGTTTCCCTCTTTTAATAGACTTTTGAAAGTGCATTATTTTTTGCTGTTTTTCAAGGGACATTAACGGACTTTGTTTGGTTTTGATTGTGTTGTATTTTGTATTTTGATGGAATTATATTGAAACAATGTTATGTACGAATTCTCTCCTTGTCGAAAGGTGCCGCATTGTCGACTTACGAAAAAGAGAAAAATATATAGAAACAGAGAGAGAGAGAGAGAGAGAGAGAGAGAGAGAGACAGACAGACAGACAGACAGACAGACAGACAGAGACAGAGAGACAGAGAGAGAGACAAAGACAGAGAGGAATGAGGTTATTTTTCATTATTATAAACCAGTATTACCCAGGAACGAAAATTGTTTAATGCAAATAAGTTATAACTTCGTTGTTTTAGCTAAGAAAGTGTTGTGAAAAACACGTGTTTATGCTTGTAAACACCTAGCGAATTGAACTCTTCTATTTGTTTTTACTATTTTGAGATTTTGTGCTAGTTATTGTCGGTTTTTGTATTATTTGAGGACATATCAATAATTTGTTGAACTTTGTGTATAATCGATTTTTATGGTTGAAATATATTGATGTGATTGTAAATTACGAAGAAAAGTTTTCTTTGAGAGGCCGTCGCACTACAAATTGGTTGAGTTAATTTAAAGTAATTTAAGAAAAATATATACATAATTATAAAAAAGAAACGGAATTGCAAGATGGCTAATTGAGATTTAGAGGTCAGCATAGGATAAGATGATAGGTTGAAGGTTCGGTTATGATTTATTTTATTATTTTCGGCAATGATCCGCGCATTTATTTTTTATTGTTTAGGCTTTTCGTTGGGATTTTCTTCGGCCACACGTAGGGCCGACGGGGGTTTATTGCTTCTCGCCATGAGGGAAGTTTTTGTTCTCGTGGCTATGTTGCATTTGCAGGTTATCGCCTTGACTTTAGGTCAAAGGTCATCCTGCATAGCGAAACGCGAGATAGAGTCGCTCTGTTGTGCTTCGGCAAATTGCAAAATGGCGAAAGTGTTGGATGCCACCACACACGGTTAGCGGATGTTAGTATGGCAAATGAAGTTATGAAGCGTGATCACGAAAGGTCAAGAGGCGTAAAAACTAAAAGAGAAAAGGCCGGCATACTTAACACGTTAATCAGTAGATGCATCCTAAATGGGAGTGATAGTATAACAAGATATCGTTATAAGTCTTTTGATAAGTATGTATGTGGGATGACAGTCCTGATTCGGTGGCGTCTCGGTGGGGGTGTAGGAAAGAACACAGGTGAATCTTTCTAAACGATAGTAGGGAAATAATGGGCGCTATTTGCCGAGCGTCTGAAAGGGTTTAACTTAGGTAAGGGTGTGGCATTTTCCGGATCTGTGTCGTGAGTTATGGTTTTCGGAGATTGAAAATCAAAGTGGATCAGTACATTGAGATTGTCGGACTGACTTCCTCATCTTGGTTGTTATAGTCACAACGTTTCGGCCGTTTTGCTCTCCGGCCTTCATCAGGTGTTTTGTATCGAACTGGGGAACCGTTGTGACTATAACAACCAAGATGAGGAAGTCAGTCCGACAATCTAGATCAATGAAAACACCTCATCTCAAAAATACAGACAATTACTATCCAATCGGTACGGACCCGACATTAGGATTGAATGGCGACACCTAAAAAAGCGTCATATGAAACTGGTAAGACTCGCTAATCATCTAACCTTCCTGTACAGATGTAGAGACTTAAAACTCATACCAGCAGGGTTGACATTACAAACAACAGTGGATTCCAGGAAAGCACGTAGAGTCACGGAAAGGGCAGGGCATGCCCTCGTTCGAGAAAGGATCCAACACACCCGCTGGAATAAACAAAAACTAAGAAACGAAATCTCCGACATCTTAACATCGTTCCTTGTCAAAGTGACTCAAGAAGAAGACAGGGTGAGAATCCAATCAGATCTGGATAAATCGTACAGACAAGAATATGAGAAGGTCAAAAAACGCCAAATCAAGAAGCTCACAAAGCTCAAAGACCAGAGGAATGTAACATCAAAACACAGCTCACCTGTGAAAGCGGTCATCAACCTCAGCAGCCGTCAACTGAGTCACTCAGAGGAAGCAGTACTAAAACTAAGGTCTCAACTTCGCAACAACAACCAAACGCTTTCCATTCTTAGATATTATAACACACATGGAAGATATAGCCTTGAGAATCCCATCAACCCAAGGTGATGAAATAAGATGGAAAGTGAGACAAGTACTCGAGAAAGCCAAGCCACCTAAATCAAATTGTTAGGGAAATAATGGGCGCTATTTGCCGAGCGTCTGAAAGGGTTTAACTTAGGTAAGGGTGTTACATGTTCCGGATCTGTGTCGAGGAAGATAGGCTGGCTATAAGAACCCTACAGAGTGACAGCTGCATATGTGTCGGGAAGATAGGCTGGCTATAAGAACCCTACAGAGTGACAGCAGTATAATAATTCTGCCAGCAGACAAAGGCAATGCTACTGTGGTGATGGACATGTCGGAGTACTCTGAAAAAATGGCAGGCCTAATAGCAGATGGTAGCTACGCTAAAATAAAAAAAACCGAAAGAAAGCTGTTACAAATCCGTACCAAAAACAAGGAACATTCGCTCCGATGAGATATAGACAGCTGGTCCGACATTACAGTAAGCTACCACATATGTATGGTCTCACCAAGATACACAAATACGGTATTCCACTTAGACCCATAGTGAGCTGCCGAGGCTCAGCATGCCACCCACTGAGCAGGTACCTTGTGGATATAATGAACCCATTAGCAGGCAAGTCAGCAACACATGTAAAGAATTCTGCCCACTTCACGGAACTGATCAAGGGAGCACCCATTAGCACAAACCTAATGGTAAGCCTAGATATGGTTAGCCTGTTAACTAAAGTCCCAACTAGTGAGGCACTAGCAGTAATTCAAGACAAACTAGCTGCGGACCTCTCCATAGAAGAGCGCACATGTATACCATTGCCAAACTTATTGGAAATGCTGACATTCTGCATAGAAGCAACCTACTTCAGAATGGGTACTGACCTATATCGACAAGAGGAGGGGCTAGCTATGGGCTCGCCATTATCACCAGTGATGGCGAACATATACATGGAATACTTCGAAGACATGGCCTTAGGTTCAGCTCCCTTAAAGCCAACCATGTGGCTAAGACACGTTGATGACACCTTCATACTCTGGCCCCATCAGGAAGATATCCAGGCTCTCCTAGACCATGTGAACGCAATAAGACCATCGATACAGTTCACAATGGAGAAAGAAAAAGATAACCAACTGGCCTTCCGTGATATACTCATATCACGCACAGAGCATGGGTTTAAGACATCCGTATATCGCAAGCCTACCTTCACCGGACAATACCTTAACTTCAACTCCCATCACCCATACAGTATCAAACATGGAATCGCACGCTGCTTACAACATCGAGCAGAGACAATAAGTAGCGATACCATTACATACCACCAAGAAATGGTCAGGTTGAAGAATACCTTCCATCGTAACAACTACCCCGATAGCATACTCTCCACCAGACGTGTTAATAGTATAAGAGAGGAGAATGAAACCCCAAAACCTCCAACGGTCTGCCTACCATACATACGAGGCATCTCCGAAAAGATTCAGAGAATATGTGCCCCCTACAACATCAGGATGGTATTCAAGAGCGAGTCAACACTCAGACGACAGCTGGTACGAGTGAAGCCCCGCATGGAGAAGAACATGACCAAGAACTGCATATACTCCATCCCATGCAGTTGCAGAAAGGTTTACAAGGGTGAAACATGCCGCCCCTTTAAAGTAAGGGTGGAAGAACACTGAAAAGCCGTAACTAAAAGGGAGACGAAAAAATCGGGTATAGCCAACCATGTCTGGATGGAGAGGGGGGACCATCGCCCCCTATGGGATGAAGTAAAAATAATAAACAGAGAGACCCACTGGAAAGTGAGAAAACTTAAAGAAACAGCTCACATGCTCGGACATAACAACCTACTGAGCAAACCAAGCATAGAGCTGAATGCAATTTGGACACCTCTGATAGAGAGAGAAAACCTTGAATAACAACATAGGTTTAACATTAACAAAAAACAACTAAGAATTGTCCTAGTGACATGGTTGAGTGGTCCTAGACGTTGTATCAAAGTTTACAGTTACGCAAAGCTGCTGAGTTCAATCCTGAACGAAGGCAGTGAAAAGTAACATTCAAAACAGAGAATCAGCAACTATGTCCCAGAGTCTAGCTGGAGTCTCAACACGGTACCCCCGTAATAATAATAATAAAGGGTTGGGTTCGAGACTCCTAACAAACGGTTCCTCAGTTCGATACAAAACACCTGATGAAGGCCGGAGGGCAAAACGGCCGAAACGTTGTGACTATAACAACCAAGATGAGGAAGTCAGTCCGACAATCTCAATCAATGAAAACACCTCATCTCAAAAATACAGACAATTACTGGATCAGTACAGTAGAAGATATCTTGTGTAGAAGAGTGCTGACCTTTGTTAATTTTGTAGGTTGGGGTTTCATGTTTTGTACCTCAGAATTATTGTATGGTTGAGAGATGGAGCGCATAAGTTGATTACAGAAATACGAGGATGGTCTAGTAACATCCAAAGGATAGGGGAGTATTAGAAACTCCGTCAGACAAGTGAATCGCCGAGAGGTCAAGAACTGAGCGATACAGTGGTTATGGTTATAGATTTTATTCGACATCAAGTGAAGAGTCGACGAAAAAGGGTGTTTCTTGTATTGTAAATCTGAGTTGATAAAACTATAGGCTGCTTAGGCTGCAGTTATCGGCATAGTGCGATGGATCGCTCTAAATGGCAGACAAAAGCAAACGGTTTACCGCAAAGGAAAAGTGCGGGCGGTTATGATTATGGTTTTCGAAGTGGTCAGGAAGATAGCTGACCCACGGGAACTAAATGAAAAAACGTTCGCAATATTATGAGGATTTCTGACCTTTCTTGACCGAGGATGCTTGTAGGTTTATTAGAGTGTTTATATAAAAATGTATGTAGACATTTGGAAATATTGAAAGGAGAAGAAGTGTTATATAATATATATATCCCGGGTTAGATCGGCTTGTTGGCAAATTGTAGTTCCTTGCAGGTTAGTTAGTGCAAAGAACGGTTCAATGGGTTACGCTTGACGTATGTAAAACGGATTCGAGGGTCAGCGATGACAACAGAGGGCGATTGAGTTCGTGTGAAAGAAAAAAAAACGATGCGTGAAGAAGAAAGAAAAGAAAGAGATCTCGTGGTTCACATGAAAACGTAGTCAGTTTTCTGAGTTTGGACGAAGCGCCTGTCTCGATTAGACTTGAAGATGCGTCGACGAAAGAAACGTAAGAAATTTTTAGTGGTCGACAAGGCGATGCATCCCACCCCGTTCACTCGTAAGATGAAATAAAGAAGCCACGCTAGGAATTGGTGTTGTGTTTCTTCGTAAGATGTTCTTTCAGCATCAACCAGTGACGTCAGGAAAGCATCCCCAAAGAAGACCAGAATAAAAAATTGACGACTTTATTTCGATACATATATACGCACACATTAGAAGACACCTGACTACATGTATAGACATGCATACATAGACGGTCACGGTGCACATACGTATAGACACTAAATAAGAGACTTGCGTTCAAATACAGATATTAATAAAAACGAGATATAATCATCATCAGACAGAATTCCCCCCACAACATTACATTAATAAATGCCTTTTGTTTCCACTTAAAAAGGCTGCGTCAAATTTCCTTTTTACGCAGCATGTGACGATACCGCTGGGTGAAAATTTAACTGCAGTGTTACATTCATTTTGATTTAGTTTTAGTCAAAAGGGATAAATGCGCGATAAAAGTCCTTTCCTGTAAAAGGTTTGCCACCTACGATTTTATAGTTATTACTTACTAATTAAATATTACACATCACTGATAAAATATTTCCCAGGTTTTACATTCTTATATATTTATACGACACAAATAATTTATTTCAGATACGTATGGAATTTCATATTGACACATTAGCTAATTTCAATTCATCATAAACAGAAATTATCATAAATAGAATTAATTTCCCATAACGTTAGGAAGCTGTTTCTCTGCAGTCATCATAGTCGTCATT
This sequence comes from Euprymna scolopes, assembly GCF_053919585.1. Classification (NCBI taxonomy): domain Eukaryota; kingdom Metazoa; phylum Mollusca; class Cephalopoda; order Sepiida; family Sepiolidae; genus Euprymna; species Euprymna scolopes. Next base: position 40,502,742 of record NC_136515.1, read on the forward strand.
AAATTCCATGTCAGCAAATAACGGTTATAAATATATGTAATCACTAAGTTTATGACAGGAAAATATTCTTTTCATTATTTTGACTCTCAAGTATATATCAGTTATTATTTTATATGTTTTTAGTTAGAGTGATGCTGTCCTCAATTGATTAACTGTGTCTAACTGTATCAGCTATATACTCGAGAGTCAAAACATGATAAGAATACTCTCTTGTCATAGCTCTAGTAATCACACATTTATCATTGCATTTATGATTTTCAATCCCCTGGAAATAACTGATATTCAAGTATATCATTTAATCTCATTCTCTGTTTGATTTTGGTATTAGTTGGTGGTGACGTACTAGAGATAAAATCACAATACTAGACGTACCAACAGAAAAAGAAACTGGTAATAAATCGAAAGTATATAAAAGATATAAATGTTAGATAATAGCAGTTAAATTAGTTATTATCGATCTATCTATCTGTCTATCTATCTATCTATCTACCTAGTGATATTGCTAAAATTGTTTAGATTGCGAGTTATTTATTGTTTAGAGAATAAATTAGTCTGGAATGTAGCAATACGTTCTAGCTGAAGATGTTTACATAAATTAGCTAAGTTGAATACAAACAAAAATAACTTGATCGACTCTGGGCAGTTGCGTACGTGACAGAGGTGGTCACGTTAAGGAGACGTGCCTTTGATTGGTTGCGTCACCGGAACTTACAGATCAAAAAGACAAGAAGTTTAGTCAGTCGAGAGGTTGAGTTTAGTCACCACAGTGAACAGACAAGTTCTTTAAAGTCCGGGAAGCGGGGATCGAAAAAACAAAAACAAACAAGCACGTAGACACGTAAGCAGACTCCGTGAATACCATTAAGGAAGCTGAAATAAATTTATATTTTAAAAATATAAAGTGTTGTTCTGTTGTACCCACTCAATGCAACATATGTCTATACGCCGATTTGATACGTGACTATACGACATAACTTATTCATTCTTGCTTTAGAATTACAATAATCGTACGGGATCAGGAGAGTTGAAGAAACGTCGAAATTTATAAACTATTTAAGGCTTTCGTACCACATCAGGTTGATGTTTTTCAGTAAATACTTGCAGTGCATGCATGCATAAATTACAACGGGGAACGACATATATTAATGCTTATATCAATCAATGTTTATGTAAAGATGCTGCGATACTTGAAGATTATTTCAAAGGTATTACATTAGATAAACGACGCGATAGAGTTACAGCCTGTAGGGGCGGGAGCATGGTAAACGTCCGTGGGTTTGATTTCTAGATAAGTGTGTGATCACACGGGCGTTAACACAGCTGCAGCAAAGGCTTGGAAAATGAGGTCCTTAAAATATAAAGTGGATATTTACAAGCTAGGATAGTGAGATGTTTAAAGGAAAGATGAGCAATGGGATAGAAAAACAAGAGTCACTGACGATGAAATAAGTATCTGAAAATAAAAATGAAAGTGAAAGTAAAGGAGATGAAATGGACACGTGTATGGAGGCGCACGTGTTCGCGAGGTGGGCATGATTCAGAAAAAGGCTTCGCGACAGTTGATTAGAGCCATCATAGCAAACTCCACTTGTAGGCGTTCCGAGTATATAAACGTGTATATACATATTAATATGTGTGTATGTGTAAATGTGTGTATGGATGCATGTGTGTGTGTGTGTGCGTATGTGAATGCATGCTTCATTATGCATAATCGTGTGCTTACGTGTATTTCGGTATCAGCATGCCGTCCGCTCGTTTTCTGCGAAGGAAGAACTACTTGTGAGATAGTTTCCTCTCGACGATCTGCTTTGGTGGGGCTTCTCCACCTTGCTTTCGTAACACACACACACACACACACACACACACACACACACTCCTTCTTTTCCATTTCTACATCATCATCATCATCATCATTTTGCAGCAACATCTTCGGTTGAATCACGTTGTAAGCACGTGCCTAAAGACAACATAAGAAACTGTTAACGGGGTTTTAATAAATACTTTGATTACGGGCAAAGGAAACTGAGAAGTTATAATATGTTTTCGGGGAAAATGGTTTTATGGTATCAGTATCTACAAAATATGAGAAACTAGCAGGGATGTAAAATGTAAGATGGAATACAAATCAACGAATGTTTCACATTTCCAATACTTTTATTGCCATCGAAATCATCGAAATGCCCATTTTTCAATCAAATCGATTATAAGATACTTTATATGCCTTTCCACAAAACACTCGCATTATTTGGATTAATCAGATTACTGTTCTAATGTTGAGTGTGATTTTCACATCGTTTCGGTCGGAGGCTTCACCGACCTTCTTCAGGTGTGTCTTGTCGTACTCGGGAATGTTTCTGTCGAACTCGGGATTTTAGACAGAATTTCGAGCGGACTCCTTTCTTTACTTCACGGGGGTAGCGTGCTCTTGTTCCGTCAGCAATGACTGGAGAGAGATCCTTAGTAAGTCTCTCTCTCTCTCCCCCCTCTCTCTATATATATATATATATAATCCTAATAATAACTACAATATATAACATTTCATACTAATAATAATAAGTCAATATCAGTTCTGACGATATAGGCGGATGATTTTTATCATGTCTGTTGAAACAATGTAATGAATTAAAAGTTAATACACTTAAGGTTTTAATAATAAAAAACATATTTGGCTCTAGTAACGTATTGAGTACTCTTTATGCTTGTATTTTACCACATATACCCCTTAATATATATATATATATATATATATATATATATAATTCGGCTAAAATTGTAAGATATAAATACAAAGGGTTTGTATGTTATCACACGGAAGAATACAAGATTAATATGATCACTATTATGTAATCATGTTCTAAAGCATCAACATTGATAAAAATGCATATGTACATGTGTTCGATAATTTTAAAGAAAACAATATTCCGAAGTCCTAAAAGTATCAGAAAAAAATCCTGATCAACTTGTGACAGGCTTACAAGAAACCTATATAAGAAAATCATTAAACTGTAAAAATAAGAAAAATAAAAAAAATATTGTTTCCGAATAATGATGAATATATATATATAAATATATATATATATTTATATATATATATATATATATATATATATATATATATATATATATATATATATATAAACGGTTGATTAGCACCTCAATATGTAGGTAACCTAGTGGATCAGAAGAATTATTATATATCAGTTTTTTTTGCAAATTATCACTTTATATACAACAAAAAAACTATCAGTTTTAAAATATAAAGTGTACAAATTATAAAAAACATGAATATACATACAGTAGCACCCTGGGATACGGCATTAAAATTTAGTACTAACATACAGTACAATATATAATACACATGTATATAATCAAATAATATGTTAAATAACACCGTAAGGTGGAGAAAATACCGTAACCAAGGGCTGGAAAAACATTGTATTCCACATCGTAAGCTGAAAAAAAAACATATCTAAGGACCACCGTATCCCGGGATTCCACAATATACATATACACGCGTGAACAAAAAAATGGACCAAGAGTGAGAGAATGAGGAAATCGATTTTTCAATATTTTTCAATGCATTTTTGTTAATTTTATCTGGAAATTTCTATTTTGTAGGTGATTATTATTATAGCATATAATAATAAGTTGAAAAATTAATCCAAAAAATGGTAAGACCGCATATTGGCGATGGTATAAAAAACGAATTGCAGGATTAAGGGAGCCCAAAATTACTTATAAGCAGTTTTTGATATTTTAAGATTAGAAATTGTGAAAACATCTCTCTGTAGTGAAGCGAATTAGTCAAAGGTTCGAAGTCGAACGCTTGGTAAAAGGGAAATCTGTTTTTCGAACGAAAACTTATGTTGTGCATAGCAAAGAATTCAAAACAGGGACTGGAAATTCTCTTTCTAGATATAAAATATCTAGACGAATGAAAGAAATGGGATTTTCTTCTAAAATGTGTGCAAAGAATCCATTTTTATCTAAGACGAACATTAATGGTAGAATGGGATTTTTCCCGTGTAATGGCTCTGAAATGTTTTCTGGTTAGATGAATAAAAACTTTGTCTTGTTAGTGATGCTCCCGATGCTCCCGAACGGTGCAATCGAAGAACTGGAGAAAGATTTTCGCCAAGTTGCATAAAAACTACAGTTAAACCCGGGGACGGAGGGATAATGGTATGGGGAACTTTTACTGTAGCAGGACTCGGGTAACTTATTAGATGTGAGAGGTCAATCAATGCAAAGGGATACATTCGAATATTAAAACCAAGACTATTACCAAGTGTCCAGAAGCTAGGAATATCCCAGAGCATTATTTGTCATCATGAAAATGCCTCTGCACACACTGCTAATGTCACAAAAAATGGTTTTCTGATAATTCAATTGATGTGATATTTTAGCCAGGTCAAAGCCCGATTTACACCCAATCGAGAATATTTGGTCTATAATATTTCGTGCATTGGTCAGAAGAAATTTTGAGAACAATGACAAACTGTGGGAAGATGTGCAAAGCGAATGGAATAGCATCTTCTCTTAACAGTGTTCACTTTGGTTGAGAGCATGTCTGAAAGGATCGATCTTTTAAAGAAATCAAAAGGGGATGCGATTCTATCCTAAGCATTTATTAAATTAAATGTCTTTTTCCGTATTATTAGTCTCGTTTAAGTTTCCTTGTTCAATTGATTTTTTTTCAATATAGCTTTTAGTGCTAAAAAATATATAAAATTTGTTTGGCCCATTTTTTTTTTGCTCGCGAGTATATATATATATATATATATATATATATATATATATATATATATATATATATATATATATACTAGCGGTTCAGCTCGGCTTTGCTCGGGCCTTATGTACTGTTCATAACTTTATGTGCATATATATATATATATATATATATATATATAAAAGTTTAACTCATGTCCATGTAACTTACATCTAAAATTTCTAGTGTTTAGGCCAAAAATTGGCTGAGGAGTTTTGTAGAGTATGCAAAGATCAACACTTTCAACTTTGACATCTTGGCAGCCAAATTTTCGCCGAAAATCTGATTAAAAAGCTTCCTGCGTTTTTTAATACCCTTTATGAAATAAATTCAAATGTTTAGACCCAGAATTGGCTGAATAGTTTGCTAGAGACCGGAAAGGGCAATTTTTTTAAACTTTGAAAATTTTGCAGCCAAATTTTTTTGCTATATGTCTGAATACACTTTATGTAAAATGTCAAAGTTTTAGACCAAAAATTGGCTGAGAAGTCAAATTTTTTCATATTTGGCCCCAATTTTTACCCCTTAACATTTATTATTTGGGAATCAAATCAAGTTTAGAAGTTTGATCCATGTCCAAAGAACCTAAATCTAAATTTTCAAGTTTTAAGACCCCAATGTGGCGGAGGATCAAATCGTTGAAAGGCAAATTTCTGACCTATAATGGATTAAGAAGTTTTTCCCAAATCTCGATACCCCTTATGTTAAATCCTGAGTGTGTAGACTGAAAAATGCCATTGTAATTTGGTAGGGAAATGTACACACACATACACACACAGAGACAATTTCACTTTTATAGATATAGCGAATTCATTTAATCAACGGGGGTTAGGCTCTCGTTCCGTCAGCCATGACGTAACAGAATTCTCAAGTAATTCGCAATTGGATTGTTACTACCTAAGGATTGAACCATCCATCTCCAGAATTAGAATTGAATAGTACTTATCACTTTATTTGTTACGCTATAAGCCCTTATAGCTGACGCAAATAAAATACGCTATCCCTTGGATTAAATAAGGGTCTTCGTTCTTAAATGCGTGCACATTCCCAAGTTTGGCAGAAAGATTCTCGAGTTCGACAAGATATACTCGAAGAAGATCGGAGGTTTCATGGGCTGAAATGTTGCAAGAATAATATCCAAAATGTTAACACAAATCTGAATAACCCAGTTAATGTAAATTGTCTGTTCTCATCTAAAAAAAATATATATAATCATAATATCAAATCGCTAGAGAGTTGTTTCATGCTATTAAATAGGATTAATTTAATTTTATGTTATGCGTTGGTTTTATTTCAATTAATATTCCAAATATATCAATTTAAAACTTATATGTGAATATAATTACGATCTAAAAGAATTAAGTTTAGGATTATTAGTTATAAAAAATTTGATTAATTTTATTTATCATATTTTATTTCAATAAAAATTCGATTTATATGAAAGAAAATAATATAAAATGGCAGAAAGAAATGTATATTAACAACTGAAGAAATAACAACGCGATTACTTTAATGTTACGGCATATTTATATATGTGATTGTATTTCCCTGCAGACGTTCGTTTCATTTAAGGGTATTTGTTCTGGATTCAGGAAAATGTTAATTTAATTTACTAAGTAATGTAAAAATGTATTTCTGAATATTCGCTTTATTTTTATTCATTGTTTCTATTCCAATAAATATTCGTTTAATTGTAAAACAAATATTAAGAAAAGACTTTAAGCGTATAATCCAAAGGACGTTAATCTAATTAATATTAAGACTTTTAATCTGTGGCCAAGTGGAATCGTAAATTACTCGAATATATGGCATTTCTTCTTAAAATTTCGTTAAATTTATATGTATTTCTATTTAGAAAGCGTATTGTTCGTTTAGGTTATAACATTCCCTAATCTAAGTTATTTTTTACTAAGTGAATGTCACTGCTTATTAAAGCTCAAAATGTCACTCGAGAATAAGTGTGACAAATTTCCGTTGGGACAACACCGCGATGATCAGTAATGATGGAACTTAGGTAATGCTTGTTTATTAACGAAAACAGGAACTTGTTCACGTTAGAATTGAAAGTGAACAGGAACTTGTTTATGTAAGAATTGAAAATGAACATGTTATAGTCAGTTGGGAAGCAACTCTCGTATTTATCTCTTTGCAACCGCGAGATGTGTGACACAATGTTGGAACGTAGGATGAATGAGCCAGCGCCCCTAAAAAAGGGGCACTTCGGCTTATTCAAAAATAAGTTTGAGTAGCCCCGGCGGCATTCCTCGTTGAGGACGCATCAGACAGGAAGCTGTACACGAAAGCGGAAGGGCAAGGTCTGAAAAAGTGGACTTCCATGGGCTCTCTGAAACATTGGTCTTAATGTTACAGCCGAAATGATCTTGTATTCATTGAAATGATTTTCGAGGTCCGCACTTCAACAGGCGTACTACGAGATACAGACATGCAATTCTAAGAAAGAATCGTTGTTTATGGAATTTGTCTTTAGTTTTATGCACGGATAGAAAATAAGGGGCGAGTGTCTACTGTAAATGTTCTGCAAATGAGAGACGATAGATAGAAGCTCAATAGAGCATCTGCTATAACAATAACGATAGAGTAGTGATAGACTCGCTGCGTCTCTTCTATGAAAAAGAGGAAGTGGGGGGGGGGTAAGAGGACTTTGCCCACTAGATTTTGAAGTCAATTTTGTCAATCTTGTCAAGGAAGGAAAGAGTACTACCAGAAGCTTCTCCCGAATGTGGCAGCAATACTCTACCTTAGAACGTATTTGGCTCTTACACATGCAGAGAATTTCGTCCGCAGTGAAATTCCCTTAGAAGCAGTAAGAACTTACATAATATTAAATCAAAGCTATAACAAATTTGTCAACATTAGACCTTACGAAAGTGTGAAAAATAAATTTACAAGTGAATGATGAAAAATGTCCTCATTATAAAATTTGATTCAGGCGTTAAGAAAGAAATAGGGAGAACACTTAAAGCGCTTTTACTTTCTGATTAAATTCTAGAATTTGTCCTGTAAAAAGCAACTTCCAAAATATAAGAGTAAAATTAAATAAGGACCAGGATTAAATATTAAATTCCACCAGAGAATAATTTATACTTTTGAGAATATATGTTACTATTACTTGACGGAAAGTGTGTCGTAATCTTTCCGAACTTTGCCGACGCTTCTTGAATAGCTATTACGCTCTAGAAACGGCAATCAGCTCCCGTGTGTGAAACACGATAAAAACGATAGGTATACTCTCTTTAGATAAAGGAGTTTATATGTTGTCAGCTACGTCTGATTGCCGGGTCTTCTTTTCAGGTTTTCAGTGATATTATTGACATCATTAATCTTTTGTGAGAAGTAATTCTTTGGCGAGGAACTTTGCTACTGTAATTAAACGCTGTATGAAGTAAGCAAACAACGCAGATTATTTTAATGAAATAATGATTTTATTTTAGCATTTAATAAGCATCAATTTTACGAACCAAGGAGTTGGCTGAGTTCGCGACTAACCCGCTGCATAAGCCTGCAAAATACCACTGAATTAGAGGTCATCCCGTGTGGCGAAACATGAAATAGATAGAGAGCGATAGAAAGAGTGAGATGGAGAGTGATAGATAGATACATATTAAAAACAAAGCGACTGAAATGATAGTCTTTTACAATTCCTGCTTTGGTCAAGTAAGTATAAACGTTTTACACCTGTCTAATACAATTGCTATGACAAGGATGAGGTTTTATAAACATTTGTCTCTGCCATACGTTTCATCACAAATTTTAAAACTATACTTGTCTCCATTCGAGTTCAAGGAAAGTGTTGGAAGCTCGGGATCTCCTATAAAAGTGCTCTGTATCAACGTGCTATATATAGACCAATGTTTGCCTTAGATGACCGACGGAATATATTTAAGTATGTAGCTATTTTTAAGAAAGCTATTACCGTAAATGAAATAAGGGAAACCCATCCTTATTTTATATATGCGAATAAGAGACAAAGTTCAGAAAATTTCTCTCTGTATCTCTGTTTCTCTGTTCTTCTCACTTCTTTTAATACTTTTCTCTTTTCTCGCTTTATAAGCAACCGCCATTGCCACTGTTTAACCTTTAATCGTGCAAATACCACTGTTCATTTGTACATACAAATAGCTATAAACGGATTATGGCCATAATTGCGTTCAATTCTCGTGCTTTATGGAGCCTACGGACTCGGTGAAATCGTCATCGAAATATACATCGTCGTTCACTTAACAAAAATCCAAAGGGCAGTTTGACCCGTAACCGCCGGGAACATTTCCAAGGTCACAACGTTCAGCCGTTACAGCCATGGGATCAAATCCTAAGGCCAGTTAGTTGCGCGCCCTATTATCTCATTTAGGCAGAATCTAATATGCTGTTATGCAATATTTTCAAATGGGAAAACACGTAGTTGATCTCATGGTGGCATATCAATTATACAATGCCCTAAAGGAAAATAGTTTAACAAAATTAGATCGCACCTTCTTGGTAGGATTTCACTTTCTAATTTGCTTTACGTCCGTGATCTGCTCATTTGTCTTAACTCACTTACAATTGATTTATTCTGTGTGTTGGATGATATATTAAAACGTATGTGTTCTATTTAGTAGCAGAAATAAATAAGAAGTCGAAGCAAACTCTACTTCTAGGAAGTATCTCTAGTAAAATTTTAAAGGTGTCCGATTCTCATTTGTCATTCATTTTTACCAAATTAAGCATTTTTAATAAACAGCGACAGACCGTCACTTTTAATTACAGTAATCTTTATAATTTTACATTATTTTATGCTTTCCATAAAACTACAATTTATCAGGTCGGTGCTAAACTTTTAGTCAGTTAGTAGAAAGTGATATTTTCAACCATTGAAACCGATTTTATGCAAATTGCATTTACTTAAACACATCAGCATGACTTATTTATACTTTTCACTTTAGGATTGTTAAAACATCATTTATATTTATGACTTTGTTTATATCTATAAACGACATTGTTTAGTCATCGGACAAGAAGTCATCTTCCATAATTGTTATATTTGATTTCTATAGCAAAATTCCAGAATGTTCAGCAACGTCAAAACTAAAAAGAAAACCTCCCCTTTCCAATATGCATAAGCAAAAATAAATATTTAAATATGTAAAAAAAAAAAGATAAAGACTTTTACCAAAATTTGTCATTAAATAGTCCGAAAAGGGGTGATATGTCGCCCCATCCCCCCAATAAAAAACAAACAAAATAAAACGTAACCGCTTCAGCTACGGATTAAATATCATAGCTTCACTAGAAACTGTTCTACCACACACATTTAGAGCGAGCATCTATAATTATTTCCAAGTAAAACAAAGTTTAATCCTAAAAGGATAATAATTAATTATAAAATAATTACCCATATCTTTCTCATAAAATTATAAATTATTTTTATCGCGAACAAAATCAGTTTTATAAATGTAAATGTGGCAGATTTTATACAACGAATTAAAAGAATGTCTGAAAAGTTTTAGTAAAATCTGATTTAATGTTTCTGAACTATTAAGATGTGTATTGATAATTTTGATTTTTTTTTAGATAATTCGGACTACTGTTCTCATCAACGTTTTAGTCGACGTAACCTGCGACCTTCTTTGATTGTATCGTATAGAATCGGGAAGATTTGTATTGAACTTTGGAATTTTCAATCTTTTATTTAATCAATTTAATATTCTATGGTTCTGTCAGTCATTACAACGTAGAAGTCTTAATTCGCGATTGTATTCTTCGTATAGTATACCCCGAAAATTGAACCTTAAACCTCAAGAACAGCTGAACTGTACTTATTACTTCATCAGTTGAATAAGGGATATTGTGGACAAATCTAGTATGAATTTTAAGATATTAAAACATATTCTTTTTTTAGACCTTTACCCTGTCATCGTTAACGAAATGTGAAATCAAGTGCATTCCGAAATTATGAAACAATTTTAGAATATTAACATATAATAACGTTAACATATAATAATATTAACATATAAAAATGTTAACGTATAATAATGTTAACATATAATAACGTTAACATATAATAATATTAACATATAATAATATTAACATATAATAATGTTAACATATAATAATATTAACATATAATAATGTTAACATATAATAATGTTAACATATAATAATATTAACATATAATAACGTTAACATATAATAATGTTAACATATAATAATGTTAACATATAATAACGTTAACATATAATAATATTAACATATAATAATATTAACATATAATAATATTAAAATATAATAATGTTAACATATAATAATATTAACATATAATAATATTAACATATAATAATATTAACATATAATAATGTTAACATATAATAACGTTAACATATAATAATGTTAACATATGATAATGTTAACATATAATAATGTTAACATATAATAACGTTAACATATAATAATGTTAAAATATAATAATGTTAACATATAATAACGTTAACATATAATAATATTAACATATAATAATATTAACGTATAATAATATTAACATATAATAATGTTAACATATAATAACGTTAACATATAATAATGTTAACATATAATAATATTAACATATAATAATATTAACATATAATAATGTTAACATATAATAATATTAACATATAATAATATTAAAATATAATAATATTAGCATATAATAACGTTAACATATAATAATCTTAACATATAATAACGTTAACATATAATAATATTAACATATAATAATATTAACATATAATAATGTTAACATATAATAATATTAACATATAATAACGTTAACATATAAAACTATTAACATATAATAACGTTAACATATAATAATATTAACGTATAATAATATTAACATATAATAATATTAACATATAATAATGTTAACATATAATAATGTTAACATATGATAACATTAACGTATAATAATATTAACATATAATAATATTAACATATAATAACGTTAACATATAATAATTTTTCACATATAATAATGTTGAAATATAATAATGTTAACATATAATAATATTAATATATAATAATATTAACATATAATAACGTTAACATGTAATAATATTAGCATATAATAACGTTAACATATAATAATATTAACATATAATAATGTTAACATATAATAATATTAACATATAATAATATTTACATATAATAACGTTAACATATAATAATATTAACATATAATAATGTTAACATATAATAATGTTAACATATAATAACGTTAACATATAATAATATTAACATATAATAATATTAACATATAATAATGTTAACATATAATAATATTAACATATAATAATATTAACATATAATAATGTTTACATATAATAATATTAACAGATAATAATGTTAACATATAATAATATTAACGTATAATAATATTAACATATAATAATGTTAACATATAATAATATTAACATATAATAATATTAACATATAATAATGTTAACATATAATAATATTAACATATAATAGTATTAACATATAATAATATTAACATATAATAATTTTGCTAATAATAAAGTGTGATGTTTGAAAATTTTGTTTATTATGTTTTGTATTCAAACATTTAATATTATTATACCTTTTTACAATGCCTCCCCATGGGACAGAGTTAGACACCAGGGTCGTTTTTAACGTGAAGAAAAGGTACAAATATAAAAAAAGTTGTCTCAGTCGTGAAGCACCGCTCCTCCACCGAAAGATAACAAGAAATGGAAGTGCAGCATCTGAAGAACAGATACTACACTTTGATCTTGGCCAAAAGGCCAAATATGTCATTGTGGTTATTTACTGTTATTATAAGTGTATAAGTAAAACCCATGGAAATTGTAAAATTTAATCCGTGATATTTCATACATTGTTTCAATGCTTTTTCGCTCATAACAAGGCATATTGCAACTTGTAATGTAAGGTGATAATATCTGATGTCGTGCCCAATAGGAAAATCTGGGGAGTTGAGCAGTGACATATCTGTTTATACTACATTACAGTCAGGGAAGCAGAAAACAGGAAAGGAATTCAAAAGTCTATCAGTCCGAGGAAAGAAACTATTGGAGTAGAAAGCTATCTGGCGTCTAGGGCCCTCAACAGTGAAAGGATGAGATTTTTTCCAGCTTTTTCTCGGTTTATCTGTCCGTTTCAGTTATCTACTACTGAGCTGATCTAAATTAAAATTTGTATGGATCTGTGTTATGATAAGATGCAGCAAACTAAGTATTCATTGATTTATATTAATGCACAGATATGCATTAATAGAGGTGAATTGGAATTCGTATTTAATGCAAAATTAACCACATTCAATCTTCCATCTTCTATAATATAACTTTCACCTGTATGTATGTATGTATGTATGTATGTATGTGTGTATGTATGTATGCATGTATGTATGTATGCATGTATGTATGTATGTATGCATGTATGTATGTATGCCTAAAATTTTCGATAAAGGATGTGGATTTTCATGAGATCGGTGTCGTTTAAAAGCCCGACCCTTCGGACGATAATATCGAAAAATTTGCAAAAACAATTATTCGTTCATCCTTAACTGGGCACTTTTCTACAGGGAGGGGTCGCTTTTTTCGCCAATATTTCTGAAAGACATCCCCTCTTTTCAATTGACTAGCCTTAATTTAAACTTTCATCACTTCCGGTTTGGCGATGGATGCAACAGTAAAGACGTCACGTTTTTTATGTTCTTTTCCTCCTTCGCGTTTGAGCCTGGCTGCCTACGGGTTCGAGCCTGCCTACTGCCACGTTTTTTTTGCTCAACACACGCGTCCAAACACCCTAGAAACGCCCGGCACCCAGACTAGTATTTTATATTTCTCTTGATTTACTTGTCTGTCCGTTCACTTGTTCCATTGATACGGTGCATCGAACTAAGAATCATCGTATCCGTTCGATACAAACGGATGAACCACAATATCACATTTACTCTATAAGTGTAGCATAAATCACTCATTCTAATCTAACGGTCTAAAAATTTAGACCGGCTAAAATATGAAGTTATTATATACATTTATGAATTGTAATCTTTATAATGATGCTGCGTTAAGGGGATGCCATGCTCATACGTTCGTTATCATTTTCCATCATCAAAAAATAGAATCTCTCGATCGACAAAAAGGGAAAACTAAAATAAATATAAACATTTCTAAATTTCATTTGATAACACCACTTGGTCGAATATAAAACTCAAACAAAAATACATTTTCCTCACCGCTCGGCTAGGATAAAAATGTAGTATCATACGATTTGCGTCCGCGTCGAACGCCCAGAGGATGAAAAAGTGCCACAGACCTTTACAAAGGTTTTTTTTTAAAAAGCCCTGTTAAGTTGATATATTTTAAAACCAAATTAATGAGAGTATTTTTCGCTCGATCAATGTTGGTACAATAATATTGTGGTGCTGATATTAGTGCCGGAGGCGTATAAAATACAAAACAGGCCTAGGACACATCTGTTGAATTTCTACAGGTCACATTTGTTGCATAATAAACTATTTCAAATGTTAGAAGACAATTGTCGCGTTGACTAGTATATTGCAAGACGTTTTAACTTAATTCAATAAATTTAGCAAAAAATAACAGTCATAGTCTAATTCCTATTTAGAAAAAATGGTGCAGAAATTTACGCAGAAGAGGATATGCAGGTTCACCTTGAATTACTGCGTTTTGTGGAACATTTATTAACGTTTTTAGAACTCTATTCAAAAGTCTTAGGATCTTGATTGAGAAAGTTACTTAGCTCTGGTTCAATTCGCCTGTATCTCACTGAAAACTTCTAGTTATACCATTTTACAGTCATTTCAATCTATATCTACATATTTTCTTATTAATAAGAACCGTTCAAAATGCACCAGATAACATAACTAAACAACTAAATATGTTGAGCGAATTAAAATTTTTCCGTTGATGTCAATATTATCGTTACCTTTATACTTCGTCACTAATCTCTTTCCCTTCATCCGTCGAAAAACTTTGAAAGTTTATGATCTTCAACGTCGTTAAGTTAATGTCTTTTGTTGATAGGAATCGTTTATTCTTGTCTAATAAGTGACAGACGTAAAAATTTGTTTAAGTAGAAATAACGGTAATTCTCAGATGTCCACCGTTAAATGGAGTCATAAATGAGATGTCCCTGTTATACAGCCCGTCTATATAACGATACTAATATATCTGTTATTGTATTGCCATGTGCTTGTTAAATGTGTTGTGGTTCAAAATAGAAGAAAGCACCAGTTAATCAAAACAACTGCGTTTATTTAATTTTCAGTATTGTGGTCTACAGCAGCGAAATGCTGGAATGAGAATGAATATGTCGGAGCGTTTTTGTGGCGGCGACACGTCTGATTCTGTTATCTGTCTGTCTTCTGCCTGTTTTTTTTGTGCGTATATTTATATTGACCAAATTCCATTCGCTCTTTTTTTGGCTAGGCTATTGAGTTAAACATGTTAGTTGATTTCTTTGTTAAAGAACTTTATTTATCTCGGCGTACGTCAACCAGATCAACAATCGTAACAAGATATCCGGCACCGGCTGAGTTGTATAGATGTTTGTGGGAATAACATCTCCCCATGTACTGTTTTTAGACCTTCGAAATATGTACGATAAACTCGGGAACCTACATAGAATTTTAAACTGACACCGTCATTTAATCGTCGGATAAGGATGCTTTTTTTACATTTATTTATCTCTGTCTATATATCTATTGGTTTCATTACTATAAACATATGTAGATATGAACACACGCATACATACATACATACATACATACATACACACACACACACACACACACATATATATATATATATATATATATATTAATCCTTAAAATATCAAATTATTTCAAGTCCATTGTATCATCACCCAGGCAAACAAATACAAAATTATATAAAGGAATCATTAGATTTTACTTTCATTAATGCTGGTAGAACTAGCGAAAGGACACATATCTTACAACATATGATTCTAAAGCAAATTAAAAAAATAATTAGAGGTGCAAATTAAAGTAAAATAAAAAAATAGAAAAGAAAATCGTTAATCGAAAAATTATATAAAATATTTCCCATTACAAATTACTTAAAAAAAAAAAATAAAAATAAAACTTTAATAAAAAACGCGATTTTTTTAATTAACAGTTTATTCCCTTTTAAACTTTAATTACACTTAATTTAGATGTAAATTCTTACTCATAATTTATTTGAATTCAAAAATAAATAAAAATAAAAAATAATGAAAACTTATAGGATTTTTTATCCACATAATAACATGCAGATTGCTGTAAAACTATAGCAATATATGGAAATAACAAATTTAATAGCACTATCTAAACTCTATAAGATGTACATGCATTTCAAACGAAACTATATTTTTAGTACTATTATAATAATTTTACGTTATTTATATTGTCAAGTATTTTAATGGTTACTGCCTACTATCAGGAATCATATTAGTACATGTTATTAAAACGACTAACATTTTGAAAGTGTAAACTTCGAAAGATCTAAATTTTCGAAAGTGCAAATTTAAAACGATGATTAATTGGGGGGGGGGGGTTACTTAATATTTTTTCGTTAAGTTTTCATTAGACGTTATTATATGGAATGATTTTTAATGTTTGCCAAGTGTAACTTATTTGACCTACCTATATCTTACTCTTTCAATTCATTATTTTGCTTACACATTTAGGTAATTATGTTAAATTATAATTCCAGTCAACATTTATTATTATTTTATATGACAGTACGTACTTTCTATAACGCCATTTGTAATTAAAACCGGCCAGTTTTATATATGCTTTATGAACTACAAAACACAAACACACACACAAATATATGTGTGTATATTTTTCTTATCTTCTGTAATACAATATATATATATATATATATATATATATATATATATATATATATATATATATATATATATATATATATATACAGGATGTCCATAAAGTCCGTTTGCAATTTTAAAATGAATTGTTCCAAAATCAAATCCTTTTTACATGTTATTTCTATTGCAATCACAAATAAAATTATAAGTATTTTAAGGCGCACACGGACTTTATGGACACCCCATATATATATATATATATATATATATATATATATATATATATATATATATATATGTATATATATATATATATATATTAGGGTAGATCGATTTTCAACTTTTTGGGGGAAAATGGAAAATATCGTAGCAGAGAAAGTTTCACACGCATATGGAGGGTACAAATATAAAAAAATACAACTATGTTTCTAACATCAGCCGTTAGATGAGCATTTGATTTTAAAGATTGTCTTCTTTGAGACACGGAAAAGTCCTTAACTTTTGAAGATTTATATGAAATTATTTAGTATTTTACTGTTTAATCATAATAAGTAGTGTGTTTATTTATGTAAATAAACTATATAATGACTGATATGCTAAAAATTAAAAAAAAAATTCATTGCTCCACCCCCGAAATATTTTTCAAATGTTGCATTTTACTTTATTGTATTATACCTGTAACAGATAACAAAAATAATCAAATCTTTTTACTGTCAATGAAAATATTGCTTTAATTTTTATTAGAATTTTATTTTCTTACAATGAGTTCCCGTTAAATTGTTTGAACAAATCCAATATTTCTTGAGGGCAGAGTTAGACACAAGGGCGATTTTTAATTTGGGGGAAAGAAACAAAAAAAAAATTGCTTCAATCTAGAAGGATTTAATACAAAAAATGTATTTTTTCAGTAAATGCTTTAACAACTATATTTTGATAAATTTTTATACACTGACTTTTAGTTTTGAAGTATTTTGGTCTTATTTATATATTTTTTTTGTTTTGTGCTTTATTTGAACAAAAAGAAATCATGTTTTATTAAATTTAGACGAGAAAACAATTCAATGACTTTTTGGTAAATGTTAAGTTTAAGCGTGATGCTCTTTTTTAACGTTGTTACTTAGAAACCTATTATTTAACATGGGAGAGGAGTATTTTGTCATTGTTCCAAGAAGAAATTGGAATTATCCCCCCTTACAATGGTGCCGTTCTTATAATGCATAAGTGCAAAAAAACAATTTTCGTTCAAATTCAATGTAGATAACATCCTTCTAGATTGAGACCTTTTTTTTCCTCAAATTAAAAACCGATCTTGTGCCTAACTCTGCCCTCAAGGAAAATTTTCTTTTTGGGGACCATGGTTTTCACCACATTAATAACCGACCTTGAGTCTAACTCTGCCACGCGTGGAGAGGCAAGTACATAGGAATATTATTAAAAAAAAATCAAAATCAAAGGGAGATAACTTAAAAGTTTTATCAGAGACAGAGAAACAAATAAATCAGAATTTTTCATTTTGATTTAAAAATATACACATTATCCCCTTCTTTTTACCCCCTAGGAACAAAACCAAAATTTTTCCAGGGTCAAATATAAAATTTCAAGATGAATATCCATGTGGTCTTGTTTGGAGTAATTTTAAGGAAAAGCTATTGGTTGAAAAATATGCTATGCACCGAAAAGTGCTATTTTTGGCAGTTTTTGGTCACTTTTGACCTCCTGGGGACTCAACCAGAATTTTTCCAGGGTCAAATATTACGTTCTCAGATGTACATCATGTGGTCTTCCATTTAGCTAATTTTTAGCAAGTCAGAAAATGGCCAGAAAAGATTCCACGTCCCAGAAAGTGCTATTTTTGTCCATTTTGGGCTAGAAATCACCATTTTTACCACTTTTGACCCCTTGGGAACGAAACAAAAGTTTCCCAGGATAAAATATTACGTTTCCAGATGTATATCCACGCAGTCTTGCTTTTGGGTAATTTTCAGCAAAATCTAATAGTCGAAAAATATTCTATGTACTGAAAAGTACTATTTTGGGCGAATTTGACTGCTTTTAACCCCCTGGATAAGTAACCAAAATTTTCTCAGTGTCAAATATTACGTTTTCAGTTTTATATCACGTGGTCTTGCTTTTCGGTAATTTTAAGCAAAATCTAATAGTCGTATAAGGTTCTATGTCCTGAAATTTTTATTTTTGGCCATTATGACTCCTTTTGACCCCCCGGGGATGCAATCAGAATGTTCCCGGGGTCAAATATTATGTTTTCAGACGTATACTCACATGATTTGCTTTTGGGTAATTTTCAGCAAAATCTAATGGTAGAAAAATATTTTATGTCCCCAAAATTGCTATTTTAGGCCACTATGACCACTTTTACCCCCTGGGGACGCAACCAAAATTTTTATAAAAAAATCGAGAATGTTACATTTTCTCCCTTGCCTAGTTGTAACGTCATCTAAAATTTCAGAAAAATGTTATCATGAGTTATTGAGAATTTTTGGAACGAACGGACGAACGGACATGGGATAATTCAAAGGTCCAAATCCGACTAAGTCGGTGAACAAAAAAAAAAAAAAAAAATAAAAATAATAATAATAATAATAATGATAATGATAATGATAATAATAATAATAAAAATCGTAATTAAAAATTATATTAATAATTATAATAATAAAACTAATACTTAAAAAAACTTAAATTTAAAAAAAATTAAAAATATAGAAATAATGATAATAGAAACGATAAATATGATACTAATATTAATAATGATAATTGTAATAAAAACAATAATAATAACAAGGATAATGATAGTAGTAATAATAATAATGGTTATAGCAATAATGAAAAAAATGAGATAAGCTTAGTTATGAAAATATAGGAAAACATAGAAAACGATAAACTATATATTAGTGATAGAGATATACTAAACTATATCGATGGATAAAAAATTAGGATAATAGAAAATATAAGGATCCTAATTTGGAAATTTACATATAATTAAACTAATAGGCATATAATATTTTTGATTATAAAATGGTAATACTAGCGACAGTGATGTCCAAGGTGATAACTATGGTAATAATAAAAATAGTAGTAGTAGTAGTAATAATAATAATAATAATAATAATAATAATAATATATATATATATGTGTGTGTGTGTGTTTGTGTGTGTGTGTGTGAGTTGGAACAGATACATTGAGAGCATTACCAAGGCTGCTGCGAAGAAGGTGGACTTTCTCTACCATATTAGAAATTACTTACGTCTGAATATTTCCTGTATCTCTATAACCTCCATTCGCCCATATATGAAGTAATGTTGTCACATTTGGGCTAGTGTATCTGCTACTAGTCTCTCACTCCTGTACAGGGTTCAAGAGAGAGCCGCCAACTTGATAAGTCCTGAACTGGCGTCTAGGCTTCAGCCTTTGTCCCTTCGACGAAATGTTGCATCCCTCTGCCTGTTCTGCAAGTATTTTAATACTGAATGCGCTGACTGACTACAAGCACTTGTACTCTCTTGACGTAAATACTCCCAACAAACCCGACACGCAGCTAAATTCCAACCCCACACAGTAAAGATCCCTAGATGTAAGAAAGTCTTCTACTCCAATAATTTCTTCCTCATAACTACTAAACTTTGGAACTCCCTTCCGGGAGTCTGCTTTCCCAACTGTACTGACATGCATAAGTTCAAGTGTAATGTGAACAGACATCTTGCTGCTCAGCTCCCTTCATAACGCCCATGCTACTTATGTCCCCGATAATAGCCCTCCACTTCAAAGTGGCACTGTGTCTCGTTTGGGGTGAAAATTGAATAAAAATATTAATTATTTTTTAAAATGTTTTGTTATGTTCATTTATAAAAAAGTTATTACTTTTATCGGACTTTTTCGATTTTTTATATTGATATAAAGTATTCCGATAAAAACAATCCCAAACACATAAGATAATTTCGTGTGAAATTTCCATCGATCGAAATGTTGTGAGAAAACACTGAAAATGGGGACAGTAGTCCGAATAATTTAAATAGTACTGATATGTCCCGAACCCGGATATATTGGTTCCAAGTAGCGGAATGATCATGCCTACAGTAATCGAGTAATAAAATTTAGTAAATTGTCTTAATGAACCTCTCTTCTCGGCTGCGATACTCATCCGTATTTATGGCAGCCAGTCATATTTGTGTGTAGAAGATCCCGGATATATTCATATTCATTGCATCCACTACAAATAAAAATGTCAGTTAGGGTTTGTTTTAAATATTAATCTAATCTTTTTTATGTTTTTATGTTGTGATAATTTCTTTTGATTTATAAAATAGAAATATAATTCAAAATCATCTTTATACTTCCTCATAATTTGACCTTTAAGATGGTAAAAACTATTACCTCGGTAATTTGTATTCCGCTAATTCGTTTTATATTAACCAATCACATGTTTCCATTTGCGTGTGAACAGACACATCTAAAACACACCATGTTTATATTTAATATGAAATTTGAATTGTGAAATTGTCATCGTTTACCGCAGTCCAATCGTAGTAAAATGTTACCGAGAAATTACCTCAGTATTTGTATTCCAAAGAAATTGTAAAGTACGATTAGCTGTGTGGAATTAGATTTACTCGTGCAATCGAAAGAAGTAATGCCAACGAATTATCTGCGCGTTTATATTAACCATATTGACAGATATTCCTCAGTTATCTTTTGCTTTTCGTAACAGAGTGAATTGTAATCCACATCTTTTTACAAGAACATTATCAGCTCTTCCAAGCGGAGAAATGAGATATTAGTAAAATTGCGAGGTATTTACGAAAACCCGCTTCCACAAAGAATACATAATAACGAACTAATAAACACTCAAAAAGTTTTGTGAAAAAAAATACAATTTTTCTTTTCCTTGTTTTTCTTTTGTGTGTTTTCCATTCAAGGAATAATTTACCGATTGTTTCAAAGACATGTGTGTACGCACATTGAACATATTAGTGAATTCATGCCAACACAAGTGGATGTCTTTGTCGCAAGTTTTACAGTGTATTCACGGATAAAATAAGAAAATTGTTATTTTTATGACAGAGATGTTTCAGACCCCCCCCCAAAAAAATAAAAATAAAAAACAAAAACAAAAAAAAAACTCAAAAAACAAAAACAAAACTGGAAAGCCAATTTGAAATTTTTCATTTCCTTTCAAGATACATTTATTTTATTCTTTTATATTTTCTGTCTTTTAGATTTTACAATTCTTTTTATATATTTTTCTTACGTTTTTCCGATCCTTGAATATTTTTGTTTACTATTTTAATTTTCTATTTTCCTGTTTTGTTTTATCTTAAAATTATTCCCTATTTTTTCGTTCCTACTTCAGTCTCCATTTTGATTTATTTATTTCTTTACAAAGGATCATCACTTATCAAGTCCCGAAGACCACTCGAGGATAAAGGTTAATCAGTGTACGAAGGCCCTCGAGACAACAGTGCAGTAAATGTTAGTGGTGGAAATCCAGTATCAGTTGATTATGTAAGAGACCGGCTCAACAAGAACTTGTTTACAATGGACTTGAAGACGACCAGTTGGAAAACCGACAAAGAGAACAGAGTTCTACAAGCGGACAGTTACAGAAAGAATCTTTATTCGTGGATTTGCGTTTTGATTTAGGCCCAGATAGAGAGTGGGGAAATTGTTGATAGAGGTTGTAGCTAGACGAGTGGTTTTCAAAATGTTTTGTAGGTTTGAACCATAGACGAGCACTTAACATGAAATACCGATACAGCAGGGCCAGGCTAGAAACGTCTGTTCTGTGGGAGAAAAAGGTTGCAGGGACAAGAAATGGTTATATACTATTAGGTTTCGAAGCCGATCTTGAACTCTGTCTAGGCATGATAGGTGCTCCGAGAGGACATGGTGGCAGTACTCAATTTTAGGGCGTATCTGGCTCTTAGAGAGGTAGAGGAATGCGTCGAAAGTTACATAACTTCTGGAGCTGTAGAATGACGCAACCATTTTTTCCGGCGATTTTGGTAACAGATTTGATCTAGGTCCTCTATTTCAGGTCAGGACTGAAGGTCAGGCTAAGAAACTTGTCATTTAATTTGTATATTTTCATATCACTTTTCTATTTTCTTTGTTCCTTTCCTTTTGCTTTCAAATCATTCGCTATATTTTTTTCGTTCTTACTTTATACTATTTTTTATTTATTAAATTGGTATATTTATTAGTTTTGCTTATTTACATTTTTTTATTGTATCATTAAGTAAGCATATGTTTTTTTTTTATCTTTTGTCTTAATTATTTTCTATTTTTATTGACATCATTTTCTGTTTTTCTTCGTGGTTCTGGATTTTCTTTTTTCTTTCATCTTTTCCTTACATTTCATCTTATAGTAATTTTATATCTTTATTTCGCTGTAGACACTTTTACTCTTCCCCCGATAAAAGGAAGGTGGAGCTGTAAATTCACGCTTGTCCATTGGTCCGTTCTTCCGTTCGTCTGTCCGTACTTTTCTCAATAACTACGGATTTTTGGAAATTTTGAACAAACATTTAACATGATATGAGTAAAAAAGTAAGTCGATGGTTAAAATATACACTTTTGTGCTTATTAAAATTATTGGATTTTTATAATGGAAAGTTGTAACTAACTATAATTGTGTTTGTCTATACTTCGCGATAACTCTTGGGTGTGTACCAGGGGTTAATTTAGGGCTAATAAAAACAATTGTTTTTGGAACTATTTTACCATATTTGTCGAAAATTTTCTGTGCAAGTCTATTTAGCAGTTTTGCATGGTGCTGAACTCGAATTTAAATATGTTAAGGCCTTGGGGACTTTGGGGACTAAATGGTGGGGCAAATTATGGACGTAGTAATTTCTTTTTTTGCATGATGCAGAACTTAAATTTATATATGTTAAGGCCCAAAACTGCAGTGTTCATTTTCATCAAGATTTGATGGTCCCTGAGGACTTTTGTAGCTAAATGGGAGGAAGGCAACTACTGAACTTAGTTATTTTTCATGCCTGTTTCACTGTGCACTCACGGCGTATCATG
Source organism: Euprymna scolopes (assembly GCF_053919585.1). Classification (NCBI taxonomy): domain Eukaryota; kingdom Metazoa; phylum Mollusca; class Cephalopoda; order Sepiida; family Sepiolidae; genus Euprymna; species Euprymna scolopes. The sequence goes on from NC_136515.1 coordinate 40,526,428, forward strand.
CTTCACTTGTTTCCTGTTTGTTCTGATTTTTTCCCAGCATCTTCGGATTACGTATTATAAATGTTGGTTTTGTTTTTCACTTCAGTGTTTATAATTTTTTGTTCATTTATATATACTAAACACGTATTTTCTTGGTGTTAGTCTATTGTTTTGCTTATTTTAGCTTTTTAATACGTTTAAACACTTTTCGGCATTCCTAACATTTCTCCAATTTTCCTTATGTGCTAGTTATCTTTAAATTTTGTGTATTTAATTTACCTTTAATTTCTTATATTTTCTTATTAATTTTATATGAGATTTATTTCAGTTCGTCTTGTACATAGTTGATTGTGAATAAACACGGTTGTTGTTTTTGTTGTAATTTTTCATCTTTATTTGACGTAGGTTTCAAATTCTATTTTTACCTTTATTTAAAATTTTTTTAAATTGCATTTATGTTTTCATTTTCGAGTTTATTCTTTGTTTCGGATTCGTTTTCTTTTTTGAATTCTTCAATATATTTTTAATTTTTGTTTATTTTAGAATATAGTAAATTTCAGCCAATTGCTTTTTTATCTTTCAATTGTTTTCTATTTCGTTTTTTATTTTCATTTTGTCCTTCACTAATCGTATTTTACTTAGTTTTTGTGATATTTAAAAAAATCATTTGTTGATTTTAGATTCTCCTCTTACATATTGGTAAAATATTCCTAATTCGCGTTCGGATTTTTGTATTCTTGTTCATTTTTTCATCAAATGAGTTTATTTGGTATTTCTCATGTTTTACCTTTTCGTTCGATTTTTCCAGATTATTTATTTGTTTCTCAGGAATTCTCAGGAATTATATTTTCTCAGGAATTATATTTTCTCAGGAATTATATTTTCTCAGGAATTATATTTTCTCAGGAATTATATTTTCTCAGGAATTATATTTTCCCCTCTTTCATGATTAAAAAGAAAATTTCATTTTTTTCTTTGATCTTATTTATTATATGTTTCCATAATGTCTTTATTATTTTTTACTGTTTTTGTTTTATTTTCTTATTTGTCTCTTTCTTATTTATTTAGAGAATTTATTTTCACTGAACACATCATATATTTTCACATGTTGAATATAATATTGTATTATGTTTCTAACTCTTTGAGATGAGGAGTTGCAATTTGTATTAGACAATTGCGAATTACTGGAAAAATCGAACAAAAAGATTTACTGAGACTAAAGCTGCTTTCATAACTGCCAGCATCCACTGTAAAAGAGCAATAAAAATGCAAGAGAGCTATATGCGCAGTCCGTTAAATCCAAAGTAGCTGAGCAGCGGCTTGGTTCCCACCACTTTTGGCAAATAGCAAACAGGATCCTGAATAGAAGCGTACATTCTATCCCAACCATCATCAATGGACCTGAGGTCATCTCGCCAGCATCAGACATGGCCAAACTATTTGCCAAAAAATTTGCAGCAAATTCTACTCTATGCGACGAAGGCCATCAACTCCCAGTATTTCCTCCTATAACAGACAACACGCTATGCAACATACAAATATCTGTGTCAAGAACATTGATTCCAGTAAAGCAACTCGCCCTGTCGGCATTCCAGTTATAGTGCTGAAAAAGCTCCAACCAGAACTTGCTCCCATACTTACAAAACTGTTTAAGCGTTGCCTTAAGGGGAAGTGCTTTCCAACACCCTGGAAAACCTCATCAGTATGCACTGTATTTAAGAATTCAGGCGAAAAGTCATCTTCCTCTCAGTACAGACCAATAAGTCTCCTGTGTGTCATACGTAAGTTGTTGAATCAATATTAAATTAAGAAGTAGTCAACTACCTCAGCAGAAACAACCTTCTTAGTGACATGCAATATGGTTTCCGCTCCGCAAGATCTAAAGCAGATGTGCTAACGGTTATATCTCATAGGATTAGTAAATCTCTTGACAAAGGTTTCCTTTCCAGGACAATTGCTCTTGACATATCAAAGGCCTTCGATAAGGTATGTCATAAGGGCCTACTTCACAAGATCTCCAGCTACGGTATAACTGGAAATGTTTTCTCAATTATTAAATCATTTCTCTCCGATAGGTTCATAAGAGTAGTGGTTGATGGGCAGAAATCAGAGGCCCACAGTATTAATGCTGGAGTCTCTCAGGGGTCCATCCTGGGCTCAACTCTCTTCCTGATCGACATCAATGATTTCCCAAAACACATACTTAAATCATTCGTTGACATCTATGCTGATGACACGACCATCTATGGCAACACATCAAAGGTCGTAAATGACAACGTTCTCTCTGATTCTTTCTCCCCTGATCTTGAGCGCGTGGTACTGTGGGGGAAGACGTGGCTTGTTACTTTTAATGCATCCAAAACAAAGATTCCATATTTACATCATCAACGCTCTGATACCCATCTGGCAACAATTGAAATGGATAGCTCTCGTCTTGGGGAGGCTCCACGTTTTGAAAAGCTTTTTGGTTTGACCTTTACTCCTGATCTGAAATGGAACACGTACATCAAGTCTGTTGCCAAGGTCGCGGGGAAAATGGTGGGATCCTTCTGCTGCAGAAGATATCTCACTACTGATGCAATTCTGTATCTGTATAAAAGCCAAGCACGTTCAAGGATGGAGTAATGCTGCCACATCTGGGCAGGAGCTTCTAAAAGCAGCCTAACCTGCCTTGACAGAGTACAAAATAGACTTCTTGGCTTAGTGAGGGATGCTCTTTCTCTTCCCCGTATCCTCTCTCCCACAGAAGAGACGTTGCGAGCCTGTCTTTATTTTATCGTTATTTCCATGGCAAGTGTTCGTCTGAGCTCTAATCTTTCACGAAAAACACTCGTCTAGCTGAAACTACTGTCATTAATTTTCCCTACTCTTTATCTGTGCCTAAATCCAAACGTAAATTCCATGAGAAGAGCTTCTTTCTTAGAAGTGCACGACTGTGGAACTCTCTTCCGTCTGCCTGTTTCCCACCTGACTACAACTTGTATGTCTCCAAGTCCAACATAAACAAATTCCTAACAAACCGCCTCCTTAAGTAAGACACTCTATCAAATATCGAATACTAATGATTACTACGATACTATCCCATTGATTACTGTACACGCAATACCCCTTATCCTCGAGTGGCTTCCGGACCTGATAAATGGTGACCTCCATGTAAAAAAAAAGAAAAAAAAGAGTTCTACCCAGTAATAGGCGACGGGACGGGACCATGTTACTACCGTGGGTTAAATAATAGGTTCCCTTCAAAATTCCACGCATATTCCAGAGTTTGACAGAAAGATTCCTGAATTTGACAAAATACGATTGAAGAAGGTCGGAGGTTACATAAGTCGAAACGTTATACGAATAACACTCAAGATAAGAACAGTCGTCCGAAATAATACAAATTGTCTATTTTGTATTTCATCATTGTTTTTCCTCATCTGATATTCGATATTTACCTCGTCTTTGTTCGGTTTATAAACATGCTTTCCTCACTGACGTTGATTATTCTATATTCCTGGTTGGTTATTATATAATTTTCTATTTCTTCTTGTAAATTATCACTCTCTTCCTGTAGTTATTATAGTTCTAGTGTATTTCTCATGTTTGTTAAATGTTTTTATTGCTATCAATAAAAATTCTTTCATTTTACTTAAGTCACATACAAGTTTATAATATATGGGCATATAAACAAGCATTCAGGCGTAATCTCTGCTTCAATATAAATTAATACCTATTTATACATAAAAATTAGATAAGGTGAGAGAGGGAGGAGGAGAGGAGAGGAGAGGAGAGAGAGTGAGAGAGAAAGAGATAGATGGAGAAAGAGAGAGAAAGAGAGAGAGAGAGAGAGAGAGAGAGAAGGAAAGCGGGAGACAGACGCTTTAATATTGATATTGAAACAGGTCTGAATATGACAATTGTTTCCCATGATTAATTTAATTTATATTGTATCACAAAATTTATAGATGTACATGTGTATGTAACATTTATAGCAGAAAACATCTGTACAAATGATCGATTCTGTTGCCAAGAGACCATCCTCTAGGCATTGCCTCCTCCTTTAAAAAGGTAGTGTAGTATACGTTCTGTTGTCAGATGAAATTATTCAAACCCATTACCTACTCGTATTTTAAATATTAATGGAATATGTGTCCAATTGTCATAAAACTAGACTCACAGTCGGGGTATTACCTGCTTTTTTAAGGGTGGTAATGCTGTATTTGTTTTATTGTCATGAAACTTTCCTCTCAGGTATTACCTCCACCTTTGACGTAGTATCTCTTCTGTTGTCATGATTTAATACTTTTAAGAATTATCTAATCTTTTTTGTCCTGCTACTTTGAAGGTAGTATCACATGCGTTATATAGTAATTTCCTTTAACAAAATATTATTATTCAATTTGTATATATATATATATATATATATATATATATATATATATATATATATATGTGTGTGTGTGTGTGTGTGTGTACATATATTTGTGTATGTATAGATACATACATGTAATCGGCTTGCTTACATTGAGCGGAGAATGTTTCGATTTATAGTTATTTTAAGTCTGTCTTTCCATTTGGTGTTAATATTTCTTTCAATATTAACACGTCAATGAAAAGAGAAATGTTTCGTCGGACTGGATCGGAATTATTAATAACCACATATGGAAACATTGCCATGCCAGTGTAAGTAAACTTGTTACATGTCCGTATGGATAAATATTAATGTAGATACCTCTCTTTTCTGTTGAGCACTATTTCTAAAACCCAGTTGAAAATCTCCGAAGAATACATTATTTACCTTGAGTAATATATATATATATATATATATATATATATATATATATATATATATATATATAGATAGATAGATAGATAGATAGATAGATAGATAGATATTAGGTAGTGTCAATACAAATAGCAGTGAATGAAGGTGTTCGCCATTTAACGATGTCAAATTTGATTTGCCGGAAACACTGATAAGAATTCTAGAAGGTTAGCACAAAAAAGATGGTGTCCATCCTATGAAAACAAATGTAGCATGTAACTTTCAAGCTTCGAGCTAATATAACCGTCATTTGTGCGCATGCGCTAAAATTGCATTATTCTAAAGCATCAGAACACGCGCATGCGTGAAAATGGTCCAGTTATATCTCGACATCCGTAAAGCAGGCAAGCATGTTAACTGAAAATGACGTCAGGCACATGATACACAAAGAAGATCTGTCAAACAGAATGCCGATAATACATGAGCCCTTTACAAAACCATTTGAAAACTTTTAAAAATGCAGTTAAAAGAGAAAAATAAGAACAAAATTCATTCTGATATTGAACTTTATTTAACATTAATTAAAAATGAGAAAATAATTAGTTGTAAAAGAAAAGTTGTTTCTGTGCTAAAAATAAATGAACATTGCGTTGCCCTAGTGATTTTTAACACTAATCTTTACTTATTATTTTAATTGTGTAAACATTCATTTTTAAATATTCACATACAAAGTTAAACGATGCCGATATATCAACACAAGCAGTGGTGTCCTTTTTGTTTTTAATACCAAACAATTATTCTATCAAGAATCAAACAATTTAAGAGACAAATTATCACACACTAATGTTTACATGTATTGTGTAAGCGTTCTTTTCGAAGCGTCTTGTTTATCTTCTTAGCCGTGACTTACGTTCACCAGAGATGACGTCACCAGATTATGGAGATTCTTGAACAGGCTTGATTTACATCGGTCCTGGGCATACACGCATGCGTGCGGTGTTTACATAAATGTTTCCTATAGGATGATAATCCACATTTTATATTTATACAATGAAAAATATGTGAGCTAATGCTATCCTATGCATCAACAAGTATATGCATCTAACATGGGAAATTTAGTCGGTTACATTCTAAATGTTACATTCTAAATGTTACATTCTAAATTTATTTTAAAAATACTTCCGAAAGAATCCATGTGGATTAAGTACTTGGTAAAATCAGTTATAAGTTACATTCTTCTGGAGGTTTAAGTTCAATCTTCAGTGTAAACAACACTAAAAACACAATTACGAATTATTTAGGATATCTACTCATTCATGGCTGTTTCCGTGATCTTCTATTTAGTTTTCTGTTCTCGTTCTATCGTGTCGTCATCTTGGCGAAAACCGGGGGATGCCCAGTGTTTTTTTCAAAAATCGCTAAGCGTCAAGATGAAGAGTCTAAAAAAGAAAATTATTTTTTTATTATTTACACTTCGAACTCTCTTAACAGCAATGCGCTATGTGCAAGATTAATTAAACATTATTATTAAATATGCTATTAACAATAATTTCAAACAGGATGTATGCCTCATGTATGTATCATTGTGTCGATGATAGTTGGTTGGTTGTTTTGGTTTTACGGTATATCAACCCTTTTCAGGTTATTTTATGCCAAATCCAGTGATTTTGACGAAATGTTTTTTAATAGAATATATTTGTTTTTTGTTTGTTTTTCAAGTTAGTTTCTATTAGTAGGGATCGTAACAGGTACACCCACTCTAGGTCAGAGTGGACCTGGGGATAATGTCAATTAAAGAATGGTTCCACACTCCCAAGGCCTACAATCTGGGGCCCCACCATAGGATATAGTGTAAGGTCATATCCAGGACCTGTATGATGGGCACTGAATAAGTGTAGCTTTGTAAACAAGCTGTTAGATTACGTTAATGTAAGCACGGTCAAAAAATTTTTATGCCTATTTCAACAACCTGAGGAGTATAGATGGCCTATAATTATGAGAAACAATAAGAATTTCTTGGATTTTCAACTGCTTACTATATTTAGTGTTTTAATTAGGAAACAGCCGATCTTCCATTTATATGCTCCCATTTTTCTCGATGCTTTAAGAATTAAAATTAAACCACCTCAGCAAACACTGCGTACTTGAACCATATTGTTCGGCCATTTGTTGAAATATTTGCTTCATGCTCGTATCGCATATAAACCTTAGTCGGAAAGCGAGTCAGATGTGACCATCAATCATTTTCAGAGTGTACGCTGGTCTTATCATTCGGAGAACTTATTTTGCAGAAAGCTTGCTCGTCCCAATGAATTTCACGAAAAGAATGGAAATTAAACCCCAAAACTTACTTAATAATCGACTGAACATCTGTCATCATTAAGCACGTGGTGAATTACATGCAAAAATGTTTTTATTTCTTAGGGTATATAAAATATAAAATCAATTTTTCATCAATCACTTATTATTACTTATATTAAAATGAGAATATATGTATGAGTGATACAAGGAACCAATTTAATTGTTTTATTTAGTTACTCCTTTTTTTGTATACGACATAATCACGTTGACACATTGGTTTCCAGCGAAGTGATGTTGAACTTTGTCAATACAAAAATGAGTGACTATTTGATAAAAATGTTATGTTTCTACTCACGAGTTATCACCAAATAAAGTCTTTTTATACACACATAAAGAGTTTATGCGAGATCTTTTTATAATCGTTTCTTTCTGCCATCTTTTCCTGGTCGCAGTTTTATATGTATACGTGTCAACTTATTGTTACTGATCGCCTCGTCTCATTAACTAGACGAATATTCTACTTATTCGCGCGAAACACAATTAGACTTTTCTTAGTTCTTCAAGGTTTTATTGGAGCGAATTTTCTTATAAAGAAAGAGAAGATAACTAATCTTTACTTCTTAATTTACTTTTCATCTAACAAAATAAATTTATACGCAGACGGACAGACATTGGAAGCATTAAACTTAGATTATTAAAATTTTGGGAACGTGTCACGGGCGTATAACTTCGTGAGACAGACTGATTTTAAAACCTGTTTTTTTTTTTCACTCCAAATCGTGACGTCATGTTATATCCTCTATCGTTTTACTACATGTTTGTAACACGTTTTACCTGTTGCCTTTCGCTTCAAACCACGTCACCCGTCTTTGAGTAAAATTCTATTTACTATCCTGACATGTAGTTATGTCAAAATAAAAACTAACTAACTTAATCGATATATATTTACGTAGGGTCCAAAATATATAGCAATGATATGTGTTGTATCTGCTTTCAGCTTATCTTAGTATTGTTTCCAGTCGTTCTAAAGTCTTCCTTGGCACTGGAATCAGTCAATATGCTGTTGGAGATTGCACATCCTTTACGTATCAGTAAATAGTCGTTACAATCTATTTCAAATTTCTAGCAGTTTACAACGTTAAGAAAATAAAATTCCACAATCAGCGAATTCATCATTCGGTTAATTAATTCGTTGAGCTGTCTTTATTCGGTAATACATCAATGAAGTGATATGGTTTATGACGGCCGTAAATAAATAATAAGGGTTATCGATGTCAATGAAACCATGGTACGTATACAGAATAAATAATCTGTATTTAGCTCTCACATTCTTCAGATCAAGATATTTTTTATTAATTTCTTTCCACAATATCATGTCTTTCTCTTTCTCTCGGTCTCTCTTCATTTCTTTCTCTCTCTCTCCCTCTCCCTTCCCCTCTCTCTCTCTCTCTCTCTCTCTCTCTCTATATATATATATATATATATATATATAGTGAATTATTTTAACTGAAAATGAAACCTCTTACAACCAACTTTTAAAACTAGTAATTGTCACTACATTGCAGTTGGAATATCCAGACATAATACATATAGATAATTGTACAATGCGACGACATATATATATATATATATATATATATATATATATATATATATATATAAGAACTAAGAATTAAGAAAACATACTAAAAACACTTTAACAAGAGTTAAAACATATTTAATTTGCAAAAAGGAAACGCAAATTAAGTTGATTATATATATATATATATATATATATATATATATATATATATATATATATGCTTAATTTTTTCTTGGTAAGGGGTGTTATCACGAAATATAGTCTGAAAATATTATAATAACACGTTAACATCTTGTTCCCTGGGTTTAGTTTCTAAAAGCTTGATTGAAATGTCTTTGAATATATATATATATATATATATATATATATATATATATATATATATATATATATATATATATATATATATATATACACTATTCTCAATCTTTATTGCTTGCCCAAAATCACACGAGACGATATGCTAAATTAGCAATAATATAAAAGCTTACCATATACTTTATCTTACCCTCTAATTTATAAGCGAAAGAGAAATGCAAGAAATAACAAAATAATTCCGATTTCAATCGTCGGAATTCCATCCATAAATTTTTTATTGTGAATATATATATATATATATATATATATATATATATATATATATATATATATATATATATATATACACACACACATATATATATATATATATATATATATATATATTAATTTTTCACGATTCAGGAATAGAAGAGAAGATTATAACGAAAACAACTGAAGTACAATTCAAAACACGTGTTGTAAGTAAAATCCATCCAATGTGCACGTGTATCAATGAAATTATTATTTCAAACCTAAATTTGATAGCACTATTAAAATGTTATTTTTACTTGAGCCAAAGAATATTTCTCAATATTTCAGATGAACTGAGATAATTCGTATTTTGGGGATTTTTTGGAGCACGGTTTTCGGTTAAAGGGTTATTTTAAAAAAATTTTTAAAAGCGTTTCGATTGATGTACCTTCCGTCCTTCTTTTGAACTCCGGAATTGTTTAATCGAGCTCGGAAATCTGCACAGAATATCAAACGCAAGGACTTGTGGGATAGTGGGTAAATAGTTGGTAAAATACAGTTGTAAGTTACACTTGCAGATTCAATTCTCAGTGCGGGTTACTCTCAAAGTACAATTGAAGATTACTTTGGACTTCAACTTTTATGGCTGACAGAACGAGAACTTGATATCTGCGTGTGGATTAAATATAGAATTCAGCTTGAAATTCCACGCAGATTCCCGTGTTAAACAGAAGGGTTCACGAGTTTTGCAAGATACTCCTGAAGAAGGAGTGCACATTGACCATATAGTTGTAGAAATAAAACCAAGATGAGAAATGTAGTCCGAATAAACCAAAAAATATGGAAGTCAAAGAAGATAATGAAATATATTATTTCAAAAGACACAAGGCATAAGCCATAAAATTATATTACTAACTTAAAATTGACAAATTAACGAAACTATGATAAACGTTACATACAGAGAAAATACTCTATAAAGCCTCGTCACAAACGGCTAAAAAACATCTTTCACATATAAGTGTAAAAAGCCAACAAATATTTCTTCTGTAGGCGAGAAAACATTGAAAATGTTATTTTAATTGATGGTCATAAACAAAGTCGCCTTTAATGCTTTTCTTATCATACCTGAGAAATTAATGATAATTGTATTTTAAACAGCTTACCGATGAAGGGTCTGTTATAGAGACAACGAACCACTTTTAATATAGTTTCTTTCTCTTAAGCTTTCCTGGCTGTATAAAGCTTCTGATGTTTAAACATTGTGAAAAGACATGTAGCTGCAAAATTCTCTAGAGTTCCCCGTTAGACGTAGTCTCAAACAACTTTGCATTAAAGTGGCAATTTTCTCTGTTTGGAGTAAAAAAAAATCACTGTTAAAAATAGATGCGTTCATTCAATGCATGTATTTAGCGATAAAAAACAAACAAGATAGATTGTCTGACCGATTAAGCCCACAGACGAAGCTCCTCATAAGTTTACAAAAACGTATGTATGAAATACTCTCGAATCGAGTCGAAAAGTGATAGAATGATATCTTTTTACATATTTTAATGTATTTTTTATAAAGTTAAACGCGATGAATGCAAATATTTCAAAAGAGAAAATAAGATATTTGATAAAAAAAATATTAAATACAAGATAGCCATGATATCTGCAAGTGAATAATAACCCGTCGCTCTCACCATTTTGATTCCGGTTCAGATAATTTAAAGAGAATATGCGTACTTTTATTTATACCTCGGGCTTCATTTAATTCGAGACAATCTTAAATATAGACCATAACAATATAGAATATAAAGAGCAACGTAAAATACAAGAAATAGGTTCATTACTGTTTTTATTACAAGTAAGTAAGATATTTTTTATGAAGAAAAATGTTGGCATTTTAAGAATCAGCTGTGCGAACAATGCGTTATTTGTTTTTATATGTAACAGACAATAAAAGTAAAGCAGTGTTCTTTCCTTTTGTTTTAAAAATAAGAATTATTCTTACGATAAAGGTAAAAATAAATGATAATTTTATTTGAACCCCAAAATGAATTAATAAATAAATATTTCACAAACTTTGATGTGTAATATTTTTAAACATTTATTCATCAATTCTATAAAGATATCTACATGTTTTCATATTAGCAAGAGCTTCTGTAGCTTTAGTTGTTGATTAAATAAAATTTCCAGAAGGTAAAGTTCTTAGCATATTATTTACCACTATCCCCATATTACTAATTGTTCGGGCCAGACTAATCAACTTTTGTGCTTAAATTGATAATTCGGATTATTTATATTATTCAGACAATTGTTTTAACTTTGTGTGTGATTCGCACAACGTTTCGCCCCGGGTAAATTTCTTCAAGTGCTTCTTGTGGACCTTGGGAATCTTTCTGTGAAATTCAGGTATCTATAACGAATTTCGAACGGGGGTAGCATGTTGTTGTTTCATCAGCCATGACTGAGTAGACGTCCTAAATAATTCATAATTGTATTTTTAGTTTTGTACACACTGGATATTGAAACTTAAACCTCCAGAAGAATGTAACTTACAACTAGATGTAATCAAGTACTTAATCCACTACGCCATAGATTTTTCGCAAATATTTTTTAAATAAATTTAGATGCAACATTTAAAATGCAACTGACTAAATTTCCCATGTTAGATGCATAGGATAGTATAAACTCACATAATAATCATTATATAAAATATGACATGTTGATTATCATCCTATAGGTCGGCATTTGTTGTTGAGTGTAGGACCATGTTTTATCGCATAAACGTGTATTTCCATTCTGAAACGATTTAATACAACGAAACATTATGTAGATAACTATGTTTGTCCCCACATTTTCATTGGTTGAGCACTCTCATAATTGAAAACTCCAGCATCGATCATTGATAATTCATAACTATTAATAAGTTATTGGGGAGTGTAAACCGAAGGCAGGAATATTAAGATTCTATGTTTTGTAGCTTGTGCTGGTGTCATCATTAGTAAGACTACCGTTTATAAAATGAACATTTTGTTTTTGAAGCGACACTGAAGTGCTGTTATACAGCAGAACAATCGGTATATATTAAACGATTAAAAGTTTTTGGCGGCTATAAAATATTAAAGTCTATACATTTTATATCTAACCACGATAGTCTTCTAGAAACATAAAAATTATGTAAATTATATAAACAGATTTTATATTTCCTTCCTCTAAATAAGTTCCTTAGTAAAAAAAATAACTTGTTAAAGAAATCAACTTCAAATACATTCATGAAACATATGCATTGAGACTTTTCACGTTTGTTTAACTTGTATTTCTTTACCTATTTGCGTGTATGTGTTTGACGACGGAGGCCATGCGTAAAAATATTAAAAGAAAGATAGAGTTGGGAGTATCAATCATAGAAATAAATTGAGGTGAAAGTAAGAGCGCAAAGTAAATAAATAATGTCATTAAAGATAACACGTTAAAACTGCAAAACATAGTAAAACAGGTAATATAGTTTAGACCTGGAGATTAAACTACATACGGATCATACATTACAGGTTAACGACGGGAAGAAGTTTATAACCAAATATTATGGTTTCTGTTTTTATTCGTTACTTAGAGCTTGGGTACATAATGACATTACACAATATATATATATATATATATATATATATATATATATATATATATATATATATATCAACGTGATTATGCCGGACATGTACTGGATCACCGTAGTTAAGCAACGTTGAACCTAGTCAGTACTAAATGGGGGACCATTTGGGACTTCCAGGTGCTCTATGTGCTCTCCGTTTATCTCGGCATTTGTTTCCAGTCGTCCTGGACTTTTCATTGCCACTGGACTCAAACAGTGCCGATTCAGGAGAGGTGTGGTTGCTGATTACGCAACCCTTGCCTCTTAATTAGACGCGCAGCAGCCCCCACAAGGGTATATTCTTACTATTTCGAGACTGAACGGGAACATCGAGGCATCGATATATATATATATATATATATATATATATATATATATATATATATATATATATATATATATATGACTGTTTACTTATTTTTCTGTTTCTGATAATTTGTGTTATTGCAGCATCGGCTATTTGCACAATGAAACACGCGTACGATGCTTATGGGAACAGTGAATATATCAGTTTTCCTATATATCAACAATAAATCATAATTGAGGATTAACTTTTTGTAGTAGTTTGGATGAAAGTCTACAATATATAAACATGTATATATATATTATATGTATGTATTTATGTATGTATGTATGTATGTATGTATGTATGTGTGTGTACGTATATTGATGTGTGTGTGTTTTATTCTCAACGAGACCCTTTCGTTGATGTACACAACAAAACCGACATGAGTTGCAAATCAACATCTTAATAAGTAATGTATTATTTCGCCTCGATCATTCGACACAAGAAAGAGAGACATTTCTTCGACCGACCCTGTCGTTCTATAAACATGGACTGATTGAAGCAAGTGGGATTTTAAAATGAATAAAATGCTATAAACAAGAAAAAAACACGCGAGAAATAAGAAACTCTGTGATGGGGAAAAAAGACAAGTAAATCAATAGAGATAAAAATGAAGAAAAAAATCTTGGAAACTTTGCCGTTGGGCGTTCGTTTTCTCCGTGTTTACTTACGTATTTATGGGGAAATAATGATTTCTTCATTACGAGTGACCTCATCTTTTGAAACGAGTCGAGCAAAGAGCGAACGTTGCAGGGAAGCGTGAAATAAATAAATAAAAATGTTGTCGGGCGGAAATGATGTAGAAGAAAACAGAGAAAGAAGAAAAACAAAGAAGAAGATAAAGAAAAAGACGTAGAAGAGATTAATAATAATAATAATAATAATAATAATAATAATAATAATAATGAGAAGAACATTATGTAGAATATTAAAAATAGTAGTAGCAATAATAGTAGTAGTATTAAAAGACGTCGACAGAAGAATAAATTTTAAAAGAAATCGACCAAAGAGAAAAAAAAAAATGAAAAGAAATATAATTAGAAGATAAAGAATAAACGGAATTGAAGGCAAACGAAAATCAAAAGAAATAAGAGGAGATAGTACAAGTGGTAAAAGTTAGTTAATAATAATAATAATAATAATAATAATAATAATAATAATAACAATAACAATAATAATAATAATAATAATAATAATAATAATAATAACAATATGTATGAATGATCTGAAGCTGTTCTACCCCCCCCCCAAAAAAAAAATAAAAACAAAAAGGATCTGGAGAAGCTGCTTAACACAGCTATGGCATTTGAATGGAATGGCAAAGTGCGTACTACAAGAAAGAAAAAAAACCGGGAAATCTAGAGACATCAGTGGGCATGGAACTTCCTAACTAAGAGAAGATGAGAGCACTCGGTGAAAATGAGACTTAAAAATATCTAGGGGTTCTGGAATTAGCTACCATAAAATCAACAGAAATGAAAGAGAAGCTAGGAAAAGAGTACCCGAGAAGAACAAGGAAACTCATAGAAATCAAACTATGCAGTAGAAATGTAATTAAAGGAATAACCACCAGGCAATATCGCTAATAAGTTACGCTGGACCATTCATAGGCTTGAGTAAAGAAGAACTTAGGCACTTTGATCGAAAGACAAAGAAACTAAATGATGATGCAGAATGCATTACACACAATACTGACAATACTGACAGACTCTATGTTAAAAAAAGGAAATAAAAGAGGACTATTAAATGTGGAAGGCACCAAATAGATTTAGAAATGTACATAGAAAGAAATGATTATACCAGTGAGAGACACTATCACAAAAAATAATACAGGAAACTGTGAAACAGGATAAAAAGTAAAGGTGAAAGATTAATCAGAATAACAAAGGAAGAGAATCACGGAAACAGCTGGATGTGGCTAAGAAAAGGACACATGAATAAAGAAACAGAATCTCTACTGAGAGTTGCACATAACTACGCGATTAGAACTAATCCCATGAAAGCTAAAATAGATAAAACACAAGAAAATAGTAAATGTAGACTCTGAAAAAAATTAGACATCATCAATGGACACCACAGTAAATAGTCGATGGGTTAAGGAGGGTGGAAAGACCGAGGAAGGAAAGCACTTAGTGTACCTCCGCTGGCTGGTTGTAAAGAGGACTGGGACTTCGCGGAGGCTTCCTGCCACCCAAATTCTAGAGATGGTCAATAGTCACTGCCAACGAAAAGTCAATGGTAAGCGACGGTTGCGATCACGCAAATTTATTTGTAAAGGTTATCTAAAGATGCGGGGAGTACTGGAAATCCGAGAAAACATTTTGTCATTCAAACTGCAGGGAACACCCCTAGTTATTGTGAGTGAGCAATCTCGTATGATACACTGTGTGAGAACTCCTAATGTATACAAATAATAATAAAGGAGGAGGAGGAAAAGAAGAAGAAGAAGAAGAAGAGGAGGAGGGGGAAGAGGAAGAAGAAGCTGTAGAAAGGGAGAATTAAATGTAGAGGGAAAAGGTAGACGAGAGAGAAATAGAAGTAGAAGAAGAAAAAGAAATGTAAAACATGAAGAAGTAAAAGTTTCAAATGAGAAGAGAAAAAATAAAAGTTAAAAAAAAAAACCCCAAAAATAGAAAACTAATTTTCAGCATGGTAAAAAATAATCAAAGAAAATTATGACAAAGAAGAAGAAAAAATAAAAAGAAAGTGAAAGGATAAACAGGAAAAATAAATAAAGAAAAAATGTAGAAGAATCTGAATTTGAAGTTGAAAAAAAAAGTGGTAAGAAAAGAAATAAGAAAAAAAATGAGAATATGTTGAGGTCGAACTTGTATATGGAAAGATTACAAGAGAAAGAGATTGACGTTAAAAAATAAAAAGATAGTGAGAATAAAAGAAAATAGATAACACAAAGTAGATTGAACGAATGGGAAAGAAGTAGGAAAAATGCGATGAAGTAGAATTATCAGCGAAATGAACCGTGTAGAAAGACACGAGGAAAAATGAAAAGTCGAAACAAAACAACAAAAAACAAATAACGAAAAGAACAAAGGAAATTCTTCCTCCTCCAATAACAAAAAGAAACTACGCCCCCGTTTGGCTTTACAAAAAAATAAACAAACAAAAAGACCGTTTAATAATGCAGTAGTCTGAAAATAGAAATTGCGTAGATCTACTTTCTTGGGAGTAGTAGATGATGATTGAATGTCGACTCATCCTGGCAAAAGCTGACATCTAGTCCGATTACAATCACATATAATAATCAATTATATAATACAACATATATATATATATATATATATATATATATATATACGGAATATATACATCATATCCATGCATATATAAGCTATATATATATATATATATATATATATATAGCTTATATATATATATATATATATATATATATAGCTTATATATATATATATAGCTTATATATATATATATATATATAAGCTATATATATATAGCTTATATATATATAGCTTATATATATGGATTTATATATATATATCTTTATATATATATATATATATAAAATATACACCTTTATCGATGTATATATCTTTGTATATATATATACATATATATATGCATATATATTTATATATGTGCGTATATATACTTCTGTACATATCTTTTATATATTATAGTGTGCATCAAAATAATTACGTTGCACACCTACATCCGTAAAGGCATACTGCATTTCTATATTCTTTTTTTTGTAAATAAATAAAGGCGATGGTTTTTGTCCATCGATGGTAAAAAATATTATCATCAAAATCAATAATACAACATTTACGTTTCCAATACTGCAAATATATTAGCTAAAAAAGGAAGTATGTTATTTTATGCCTAGTATGTATATCTATTTCCGAAATAGTTTATTTATATGATGTTTCTGATTTTTTTTTAGATTTATTTATAATAACACACTGTTTGCAGTTGTTGGTTTACAATTTTGTTGTTCCATTTTAACGCATACATATTATATGTTTATTAATAACTTTATTTCATAATAAAGATAAATTAAAAAATTATTATTAACAAATATAGGAATCAATTTTTAAGAATATCATGAAAACTAGTTTCAAAAACTGACAAAAATGTATTCATGGTATGTTAATATGTAATTTAAGTTACACATTTCAGAAGTATACTTGGACGTACATTAAGAACCTTAGGCCAGAAGAATTTTAGAATTTTACTTGTTTAATTATTTATGGATATATATATATATATATATATATATATATATATATATATAATTATATATAATCTATATAAAAGTGAATGCGTCTGTGTATCTGTCTGTTTGTGTATCTGTCTGTCTGTGTGTCTGTGTGTGTACATTTCCCTACGCAATAACTCTCTCAAATTTAATCTACAGACTCGAAATTTGATGGGTACTGAAATTTGGGGAAATCTTAGTAATCCGTTTTGGGCCAGAAATTTGACCCTTGCGAACTCTACCAAACTCCTCCGACAATTTTGGGACTAAACACTTTAAATTTTAGATATGGGTTCCTTGGACATGGATCTAAATTAATAACTTGATTTGAGTCCCAAAGAATAAATGTTAAAGGGTCATAATAAGGGTCAAACATAAAAAATTGACATCTGCGGTCTCTACCAAATTACTAAGACAACTTTTGGTCTAAACATTTGAAATTTTACATAACGGGTATTCAAAGATAGGGCAAGTTTTGTAATCGGTTTGGGTCGAAAATTTTTAGTTATCAATATATAAATGTATGTATGTATGTTTGCATGTCTGACTAAAACTTTCGACAGAGGCGACGGATTTTAGCAAGATCAGTATCGTTCGAAAGTTCGACCTGTCAGACGACAAATATCGAAAAATTGGCTAAAAACATTAATATCTTCATTTTTAACAGGGCACTTTTCTACGGGGGGGGGTCGCTTTTTTGCTGATATTTTTGAAAGTCACCCTCCCTTTCGATTGTCTAGCCTAAATTAAACACAAGTACGTTCCGGTTTGGCGGTGGTCGTAACAGCAAAGACGTCAGTTTCTTCTCCCGTCCTTTTCCTCCTTCGCGGTACGGGTTCTAGCCTGCTTTCCTACTACCACTTTTTTTGCTCAACATACACATCCAAAGACCCGGGCAAGGCCGGACGGAAATGCTTGTTATATATATATATATATATATATATATATATATATATATATATATATTAGTAATGGGACGATTCCAATGTTTTTCTTGGTTCCGATACAAGTGTCGATTCCATACTAAATTCCTGATTCCAATACAATTTCCGATTCCGATTATGATTCTTTCCAAATCTCTAAATATTTAACTACAGAATTGTTATTTTTCCCCTGATTACCCTAAAAAACGCATGTTAAATGTGGAGATATTTTCCTAAACGACAAAATTAACTTGTGGGTGATCATCTATCAATTTAAGTTTTACAACTAATTAAAAATCATTAAGTATTTATTAGTTTTTAATTATTATCAGCAAAGGGAGATTTTGCTTTAAACACATTCAAATAAAAAGAACAGGTAAAAGATATTTTTAGCATTGGAAAATATGCACACATTTTTCAATTCTGATATCGATTCTGATACTCCCAAATGATCCGTTTTTTCCGCTTTTCGAATTCGATCTCTAATTATCGTCCCATGTATATATATATATAGTAAGTTATAAAATATATATGGCGATATATATTTTACACTGAATATTCCGCGTTTCATCCACTCTAGGATTCTTCAGACTTATGCCCGAGGTATCCTAGAGTGGATGAAACGCGGAATATTCAGTGTAGCTTAATCGCCATATATATTTTATAACTTACTAACTAGCTCTACCTACGTATTGAGCACTGTTGAAGTAAATATTTAAAGTTTACGCATAAATTTATACTTTCGTATATTAATTTATGAGAGTAAATGAACTATATATATATATATATATATATATATATATATATATATCATTGGTCTCTTAAAATGTAACTAGAAAATTAAAATTAAAAAAAACTAAAAGTAGCACGCAAGAGACAGATATCCACGCTTGCTTGTCAAGAAGCTCAAAAGTTTAAACTTTCTTATAAAAGCAGTTGTGCATATCTATCCACTGTTTGACTAATGCATTTTTCACTCCATTTGTTTATTTTTTTTATTGCATTTTAATCCCAAACCAAGAATGGTTCCCCTTTGATGTAGAAGGCTACTATCTGGGACATGATTGCATAGAATACTATGTCAGGAGTCTAGCAGCAAGATGTCTGTTTACTTAAACTTCTGCATGTCAGTACGTACAGTTGGGGAAGGAGGAACTTGGAAGGGAATTCAAAAGTCTAGCAGTCCTGGGAAGAAACTGTTTGAGTCGAAAGATTTTACGCATCTGGGGGATTTACTTTGTAGGGGTGGGATTTTGCTGCTTGTTGGGTTAGTTGGGAGTATTTTTTTTTTTTTTTTTTTTTTTTTTTTTTTTTTTTTACAAAGGCATCACCACATTATCAAGGCCCAGAGGCCACTCAAGGATAAGGGTTAAAGAGTGTACAGTAGAAGTTGGTCAATATAGTAATCATTAGTAATGAAAATTTGGTAAATTTAATAACTTATATGGAACGGCTCATCAAGAACTTATTTACTTTAGACTTGAACAAAACCATATTGTAGTCAGCCGGAAAGCAGGAAAACGGAAGACAATTCCACAGGCGTGCAGTTCTAAGAAAGAAGCTTTGTTCATGGAATCTACGTTTAGGTTTAGGCACAGATAAAGAGTGGGGGAAATTATTGATAGTGTTTACAGCTAGACGAGTGTTTCTTGTGAAAGTTTGGCGAGGGGGGACCATAGATTGAAGCTCAGTTGAACACTTTCCATGAAAATAACGATACATCAGAGACAAACTCGCAACATCTCTTCTGTGAGATAGAGGTTGCAAGGAGGAGAAAAGGACATCTCCTACGAGGCTACGAAGTCTATTTTGAACTCTATCAAGGCAGGACAAGTTCTTTCTAGCAGCTCCTGCCCAGATGTGGCAACAGTATTCCATCCTTGGACGTACCTGGCTCTTATATAGATAGAGAATAGCATCAGCAGTGAGATATCTACTGGATCGATAGAAAGATCCCACCATTTTTCCAGCGGCCTTGGCAACAGATTTGATATACGTGTTCCATTTAAGATCAGGAGTAATGGTCAAGCCCAGAAGCTTGTCAAAACTTGAGGCCTCCTGAAGACGAGAGCCATTCATTTCAATTGATGACAAATGTGGATTAGAATGTTGATGATGTAAAGAGAGAAGCTTGGTTTTAGATGCATTAAAAGTAACCAGCCACTCCTTTCCCCATTGTACTACGTGCTCAAGATCAGAGGAGAGAGAATTGGAGAGAACTTGCTCGTTTACTGTCTTAGATGTGGTACCATAAATGGTAGTGTCGTCAGCATAAATGTCTACAAATGATGTAAGGATATGATTTGGAAGATCATTAATGTAGATCAGGAAAAGAGTTGGGCCCAGGATGGATCCCTGAGGGACACCGGCATTAATATTGTGAGCTTCTGATTTTTGCCCCTCAACTACTACTCTTATGAATCTATCAGAAAGAAATGATTTAATAATTGAGAAGACTTTTCCAGCTATACCATAGCTAGCGATCTTATGAAGTAAACCTTTATGCCATACCCTATCAAAGGCTTTAGATATGTCAAGAGCAATTGCCCTAGAAAGATTGCCACCGTCGAGAGATTTGCTAATCCTATGCGATATAACTGTAAGGACATCTGCTGTAGATCTAGCAGAACGGAAACCATATTGAGTGTCACTAAGAAGGTTATTTACGTAAATTATCATTTTTTTTTTAATTCTTCATGACATGGGATACGCATCGGTACTTTATTCTGGCATTTATGGGTCTAGATGATCGGACTTTTCTACCAATCATGATCGCTTATACCAGGGAGTTTTATTTACTATTCAACATTTGAGCCAACCCATCTTTCTTTGGGTTTCACTGTTCTTGCTTCCATCCACTTACGTGGGTTTCACATGGAATATTCTTTGACATGTATCTGCATATTATTTTCTGAAAAAAAATGAATTTCCCTACATTTTAAGGTTTTACATTTATTGTGTTGACCAGCCAAATTATAGACAGCCTTTTACAATTTATTTTGCTAAGTATTTTCCCTCTGAAAATAAAACCATTCTTTGAAAATATTGAGTAAGGAATTTTTTCGTGTATTCTTTGTGGCTATTAATACATGTTTGTAATTTCTAATCTACATTCATTTTACAAAGTTTAAAATTTTCCTGTTATATATATATATATATATATATATATATATATATATATATATATATATATATATATGTGTGTGTGTGTGTGTGTGTGTGTGTGTGTGTGTGTATATGTGTATGTATATATATATATATATACATATATATATAATTATTACTATAATTATTTTTTCATTTTTTACTCCCTTTTAACTTTAATCCTTATCCACGCGTGGCTTATGAGTCTTCATAAGCGGTTACTCATTAATATATACAAATATTTCCACAAACCCTCTAGCCTTGATGGAGGAGAGGCGAAAACTTGCTGCTATAGCTTCAAATGATCTGAAATAACAACAAATTCCAAAATATTTCTCCTCTGTTATATCTCACAAATTTTGGAAATAAGGTACGATTATGAATATCTCCAATATCAAATAATCTTTATACGCTGTGAAATTTACTTTATGTATGAAAACCTAAGCGGGAAGATATAACACATTAGAAATATTTAGAATCTTGTTTCCCTTTGCTGTTATTTCAGATCATTTGAAACCATAGCAGCAAGTTTTAATCTTCTCTTCATCAAAGCCAGAGGTTTGGGTGAAATTTCAGATATTTTGTAATTCATATGCAAAACTATGAAAACAAATGATTATAACTGAAACATTAGTGAAGGTTCAGTATCTTTCCACCCACAAAACTCCCTTTAAATTTCTTCTATTACAGGTTTTTGAGGATGCTGAAAACGAAAACAATAGTTAAAATCTTAGGAATCGAGTGATTTCAATGACATGAATAAACTATAGTTTTAAAAAGTAGGAGATAACTTTTCTATATTAATCTAACATAAAATAAACATCCACTTAATAGCCAATGTGTCCAATAAATAATACAATTTGATAATTTTCCCTATTCATTGGTCATAGAGCGTGAACTCTTACATTTTAAATATATGAATCCGTTAAAATTCGGTACACGTTCCAGATTTCGGATTCCGTAGTTCGAAAATGTCGGAGAGTTAAACTGTCTGAAACATTGTAAAAGAAAGATGAGAATTGTTGTAAAAAATGCAATACATATATATTGTTCTATTTGTTGTTTGCTTTAATTGTGAATTTTAAATTAAAAGTAATGTTTAGAGTATAAATATTTTATACTCATCAAACATACGCCTCCCCCAGTTTGTTGAGAGTTAGCAAGAGAGACTCCCGATCCAAAATAAGCCTGAAAAGTCACATCAGACTTGCAACGAACCAAACTAAGAACATAACTTTATTGTCTCCTAAAAGAGTTCTATAGATAAATAGAGAAAAGAGAGAGAGAGAGAGAGAGAGAGAGAGAGTAAGAGAGAGAAGGTAAGTGCTAACAACAATGTCTTTTTACCAAAATATATTTTATTTGTTTTTCTCATGCGTGAGATGAAGGCGAACAAAAAGACATCATTTTTATTTAAAAATTATGACGCATCACTTAAAAAGACTAAAAATCAACATAAAGGTTAATGAGATTGATAAATTAAACGATAAATATTATGAGTCGATCGTAAATCTCAATATAAAAATCAATACCCAACGAAAAAAAAACCCCGGTAATTTTCCCACTATTAGAAACATATTGCTGATAGAATGTAAACATTTTATTACATAAGAGTTTGAAGCAAGGACCACGATGCTCCTCGGATTTCCTAAATTCCTTGTAAAATCATTGGAAACAGTTTTCGGGCGGCTCCAGAAACTGTTAGCGCACATATTAAGTTCTAAATGAAGCCCCGTACCATACACATTCATATTATAAGTAATTCTAGTAACGATTATATTTCAGTAATAAATTACTTTACTTTATTCGAGGCATTTCATTGGCAGACACCACGCAAATAGTTAACGGTGGTAATTTAGTGTTTTATGAAGTAGAATGACTCACTATTTTTGTAAAATTCATTATTGGGATGAGTATTATTTTATTAATTTATTTATTGCGGACTATTATCCTGATCTTTCTTAGCTGCTGTTTCAGGACGTTTCGACCAACTATTCCTTCGGCCTCCGTCAAGTGGTAAACGCAACGGGATAGGAACTCCTATCTGCTGAGAATGCAATTAGGAGATTCGGAGTTCCTATTCTGTCGCGGTTACCACCTGACGAAGGTCGGACGAATAGTTGGCCGAAACGCCGTGAAACAACAACTAAGAAAAATTAGGATAATAGATGAACAGTTCTGTTATACAAATGTTAGCAAGTAAAAATAACGCCGCACGAAATCATAAAAGTTTACAAAACTGTTTTTCATTATCAAAATGAAATTTTAAGTCGGGGAAAACTTTTGCATCGATCGCATGTTTATTTGTAAACGTCATCTTTATAGCACTTATACTTTAATCTCCTTTAATTCGAATTTGTATTGTGTCGCTTTTCACATTAAGTTTTTGTCGTTGCTTTTTATATTGAGCCAATTTCAAATAGTGTAACATAATCAAATTTTAAGTTCTTCTTTCACATGATTACATTCATTAAGCAACTTTCGAATCTGTACACGGCGAGAAATATAACATGTCAATTATCCTCGATTATAATACCATATACACCATCATTATCATATTACCATATACACCATTATTATCATAATACCATATACACCATTATTATCATATTACCATATACACCATTATTATCATATTACCATATACATCATTATTATCATATTACCATATACATCATTATTATCATATTACCATATACACCATTATTATCATATTACCATATACATCATTATTATCTCATTACCATATACACCATTATTATCATATTACCATATACACCATTATTATCATAATACCATATACACCATTATTATCATATTACCATATACACCATTATTATCATATTACCATATACATCATTATTATCATATTACCATATACACCATTATTATCATATTACCATATACACCATTATTATCATATTACCATATACACCATTATTATCATATTACCATATACACCATTATTATCTCATTACCATATACACTATTATTATCATATTACCATATACACAGCAGCACACTGCAAAATCATACATACTTGCATTTCAATATATATTGTTGCCAATATTAAACAATCTTGACATACTCACATAAGAATCAGATTTCGGATTCAACCTTCGCTTGTCCCTTTATCCTTAATGGTATAGTACTGCCTAAGAGGATTGGCCACAAGGAGGGAGAGCTGTGTTTAATTTAGTATGTAGATCCAAATGCCACGAATGGAAAAGGCCAGCAGCAATACGCGATGAAGAAAGTCTGCGTTTACTGCTTGAGTGGATTCCATTGCTTCATGTTTGGATGGCCTTCTGGCATGGCGAGATCGATTCCACTCCAATAGAGGATGGTTGTATTTTTGTTCTTTCACATTTTCGTTGAATTATTTTGTTTTGTTTATTTGTCCCCCTTTCTTTCTTTTCTTCTATTTTGTTTTGTTTAGGGTCGAATAGGACGCACTTCTTCATCCTTTATCTTAGCATCATGTGTTATTTATATTTTCATGTATTGGATGTAATCAATTGATTAAATAAAGGTAAAACACAGCTTTAATTTATCCTATGATTTACTTTTGTTAGACAACCTTAGAAAATTATATACATCTTCATATCTAATATTCGTCGTTTTTATTTGTATGCCTATATGTATATGTAAATTTCTGTAATCCCCTATTTATAAGTATATATATATATATATATATATATATATATATATATAATTAATCAATTTTTAATATTGATTGTACATGTCTGACTGACTTTAGCAAATAGGGTGTATACCATTAAAGCTATTTGCTAATATTTTCTCCTCTGAAGAGATAGTAGACATCGAAACCCTATAGAATAAGGAGATAACATTTCTAAGGTATTCTTTGTCTTACTTAGAAAAATAAAAATCTTTGATATGAAACTCAAACATTTAATTTCAACATTTTTATTAATTCATGCAATCACTAAAATATGATATATATATATATATATATATATATATATATATATATATATATATATATATACCAGTATTTATATATAGATATTTAACCCCAACCAAATAAAAAAGCTCAATACACAAATAATAGAGAGTAGAGTTTGTTATAAGAGAAAAGGAATTAAAACCGCAAATTTATGCTCGGTTCGTTTTTATTATCTACGTTGTTTCACTCGTTGTTTTTTGCAATCTACGACTAGAATATATTGCAGTTTCATTTAATGCCGTAACCAGCAAATTCTAGCATTGCTACAAATATAATTAGCTGATTTCTTTCTGCCTTCTGATGATAAGAATAGCAAGAATAGCATTCTTTGAATAATTCACGGAATAAGGAATTTCTAAATTGTTTTTTGGAGTATTCAGTCGAACAACAAATTTGAATTTCAAATTATGGTTTTAATTTCTTTTCTCGTATATATATATATATATATATATATATATATATATATATATATATATATTTGTTGTTTTTTAACGATAAATACAGTTATATAGTGGTTTCGCCTCGAATATCATTTTTATTTACTTAGAAAGTCGCCTATAATTTATTTGGACGTACATGGCATTTTTATTTATTTTTATTATTTTTAAAAGAGTAATCTACGTACATGCATGTTTCAGGGTAACTACCTCTCGTCAGCGTAAGTTGACTGTTTCTTGGAATCGAACTCCAGACCATGTGCATCAGAGTCCGGCGCGTTAACCGTTCCGCCACAAACTCCTAGATGGCTTTTACTATTTATTTTTATCGCTTATAAATTTAGATTTATTGTTGTTTTTTTAACAACGATAAATACTGTTAAATAGTTTTTTCATGAAATTCAGTAAATTAAAAATTTAAAAAAAAATTTATTGTTCAACAAAGAATAAAAAATTTAAACTTTAAATTATTGTATTCCTTTTAAAATAATAAATTTGCCGTAATTTTTATAATTTACTGAATTGAATAATTTCTATCTCAAATTAATAGATTTTTTCTGATTAGGATTATCTAATAAATGCTGTCAATAATATTTATACGGACTTTTATATTACAGTATAACACATGATCTAATCTGAAAGTCTTTCAAAATTTCAGATAATATATATACTAACAGAGAAAAAAGAAAGAAAGAAAGATAAAGAGAGAGACAAAGAGATGGAGAAAGCTATGAACACTTTTTAGTATCACCTGAAGTATATATCAATACAATATTCCAAAGCTTCTTGGAAACGATCGTACGCTGAATTTTGTTGTATTTAAATTTTGAAACTGATAGAAATACTCTGCTAATGTTCTTTATCTCAGTCTACTTATATACGCACACACACGCGCATACACACACACACACATATATCTATATCTATATCTATATATATATATATATATATATATATATATATATATATATATATATATAATCCACTAGCGGTGAGACTCGACGTTGCCCAGGATTGAATGAGAATCAACCTAGGCAACACCCTTTCAATACTTTGATTGTTATCGAAATCGCTGAAATCACCCATTTTTTTCAATCAAATTAATTCATTGTTGGTTTTAGAGTGAGGCCCACATCAGTGCACATGAAATAATCTTTATGTCTCTCGCGCTGTGACTAACTACTGTTGATTTTATACAACTATTTTATATCCTGGCTTGAATTAAATTTTTAAAATGGAAAGTCACTTACTATATTTCATTTCCGCCCTTTACAGAAGTATTAATTTCAAACGCGGACCCATCTTATAAAAGAACACACAGTTTTTTTACGTGCTAGACATTTCGGCATATGCGGTGATTAAACTTCTCAAACGCACTTGTAATGTAAGGCTGTATAAGACTGTTGACTTTGCTAACAATCGTTTCTCCTTCAATCAGATTTTTAGATTATCGATTATCGATTTTCGATACGCGTTGAAATAATTCAGATACAGAACCTATCTAAGAACATCTTAAACACAAATTACATTTGTGTGACATTAAAAACAATATCGGCCAATCAGTTTTGGAATCCATAAAGAACAATCACACAAACACACAAACTGCATTATATATATATATATATATATATATATATATATATATATATATATATATATATGTACAGCCCTTGAGATTTGAAAAAAAAATCACTCGACCGTCGGTCGAGTGTAAGGGAAAATTTATTCGCCCCCAAATATTTTTACTCGTCCGATGTCTTTGTTTCAGTCAATAATAGTAAATGATTTTACAACAATTCAAGAAATTACGGTGTGTATAATCTAATAAGAAAATATTTGTTTAACTCTAGTAAATCAACTATTTTATTGCTACAAATATTTCAGTAAATATTCAACAAAACGTTAAAATACAACACCAGTTTCTTTATATAGCATCATTCATATTATTGTTCCATAGAAATAAGAAACAGTTCTTCGAATGCTGATACGTAGGATCAAAATGACAATTAAAATATAAATAATTAAAGACTGTGTTTATCGGTAACGTTAGAAAACGAATATATCTAATTTTATACACAAAGAAAACATAATTTAAAATCACAGCCTTGAAATAAATATATTTTAAAATGCAAAACAAATATTAGAGATTAATTTTTTCATAAAAATATTTCATTATGAAGTCTCTAATTGAAAAATATTCCCAGCAGCTCAAAAGAATCAGAAATAGTTACTTACAATAATTACTGAACAAAACTCGAAGGGAGATCATAATAAAAATGGACATTTAGCATCATATAGCACTGAACATTTCAGAGAAATTTATATAGATTAACCTAGTAATTAAATAGCTTTGTTAATGAAACAATAAAGGTTTTTTTATACATTTATTGTATATTTTTATTTTTTACAAAACAAGTCGAAATATTATATCATGTATAACATGTTACTAATAATCAGCCGTTTAGATATTTTTATGTGTTTACATTTTTATAATTCATGTCAGATATCCTGATATATTTCTATCGTCCCTGGAATAAATAATGTTTGTTTACGAAGAAATAAAAGTGAAGCGAAAACTGATTACTTACTTGTTGTATAATTTAATTTTCTGTGCGTGCTTGACGGAACGATGCGTTTTTTCCTCTTTCGAATGTTCTTCTTTACTTTTGTAAGAATGAAGTGTATGTAGTTATAACGCCGAAGAATTTTTTCCAAATTATTTTCAAAATCAGAGAGCTGAATTTTGGCATCAGAAAAATAGGCAGACTTTCCGATTCGATACCGATTCCGATACCCTAAAATGTTCCGATTTTCCCGATTCCCGATTTCAATTCCAATTTATCGTCCCAACACTTATATATATATGTATATATATATATATATATATATATATATAAGTGAAATTGTCTCAGTATGTGCTTGTGTGTGTACGGTTCCCTAACGAACTACTCTGTCAATTTTCAGTTTACAGACTGGAAATTTAACATAAAGGGGTATTGAGATTTCGAAAAATCTTAATCGGTTTTCGGCTGTCAAAAGGTCAAAGTAAAACGATTTGACCTTGGAAACTCTACCAAACTCCTCCGCCAATTTTGGGACAAATTTTAGATATAGGTACTTGGATATGGAGCAACATTTTTTAATTTGATTTGAGCCCAAAACAATAAATTTTAAGGAGTCAAAATTAGGGTCAAATATAAAAAGTTCCCCTCTGCGCTCTCTTCCAAATTAGCCAGCCAAATCCTGGTATAAACAATTGAAATTTTACATAAAATGTATTCAGACACAGTGCAAGCGTTTTAGTCGTTTTTTAGCCGAAATTTTGGCTGCCAAAGGGGTCAAATTTCAAAAGGTTTAGCCATTTGCGGCCTCTAACAGCCAATTTAGGGTCTAAACATTTGATTTTACTTTATGTAAAATCAAATAAGTATTTACGTAATAAGTAAATGATGGTCCTCAAATAAGATCAGAGGTCACTTGTTGTCTTTTAAGGCTGAACAGTAAATTTATTGTAGTGACTTATGGTAATTTTGTTTATGTAAATAGAATAAAATAATTATATATGTATATGTACATATATGTACACATATGTGTGTATAACTTAAATACTGTTTAAATAGAGCCTAAATACTTCAAAACTTTGGAATTCTCGGCTCTGAATGTAAATGGAATAATCGAAACTCACGCCATTTAAATATACACGGTTCAGCAAGGGGCATATTTTGGTTATAGTTGTATTAGTGTTGATATTGCTAGTATTCACATTAGCCGTGATGAGGATACTGTACTACACAATAACCTACTCTAATAAGACCCCAATTTAACTGCGGCTGCATACTTAAGCTCTACAACGGGATGTAGTAGGCTTAGACTTGCTAGACATCCTTTTTAGAACGAAGCATTTGGAGAAACTCACATCCTTTGCTTTCATAATATGGCTTCTTAAGCACTTATGCCCTTTAATCTTAAAATAATTACAACGGTTAAGTGCTATAAACGTAGGGTTAGATAGTGCAAATTGTGTTGGAAAAAAGCTATATCCTTCATTAAATACAATGACCCTTGCTAAACAAGAGGTAAGAGGTTTGGTCCCCTTCTATGCTAAGTCCTGGTGCAAAATTACCACTTAAGTATTCTGTATTCAATGTAAATTGGAGGATCGTGTAATTCCCTTAGTTAAAGCCTTTACTCTCCCCCGCCTTCCTTTTAGCTTAATTTGCTGTTATTTCTATACTTTCTCTTCTAATTGTTTTCTCCTTCTATTTTCCAAATATCCAACATCACGACTTGTAACTAATGCATATGAATTTTGTCTCTTCTTTAACTCTACTAACTAATGTTTTAGTTCACGTTTAAATTACAAACATCAGTCAACTTTAGAAACAATAGTCTTTACTTGGTCGAGGATTTCTCTTGTTTCATAATCCACTTCATATCAAAGATTAATGTTGACACTTTCATAATCCACTTCATATTAAAGTTAATCTTTAAGATGAAGTGGGGTTGACACTTCATATTACTTTACTATTATTGATTATTAGTAGAAAATTCTTCTACATTTAACTGAGTTTTACCTTTCAATATAGCTATTACTACATAGATCTTATGGCATAGATTTAATACTGTAATTCCACTGCTATATTACATAATTGGAACTGAAAGTGTTCTGTTTATTTATCATAGATTAAATATAAGCTCTTACATCTATAATGTACAGTAGGTTTTAATTAATAAATAGTTATTTTCATTAATATTAGATTTTTTGTGATCTAATCTATTTAGAAAACATTCATCCCAGCTTTGCTCCGGCCCTATGTATTTATGTGCATATATATATATATATATATATATATATATATATATATATATATATATATATATATATATATATATATATATATATATATATAGCACTAAATAAGACAGGGGAGGGAAGGTCAGTAGCCCTAGATATATCTAAGGCTTCTGACAGGGTATGGCACGATGGTCTTCTCATGAAAATAAAATCCTATGTTTTTTTACTGGACGATTGCTTAGCATAATTAGATCCTTCTTAAATGAGAGAAGAATCCAGGTTATCCTCGATGGACATACGTCCAAAAAATTTGATATAAATGCGGGTGTGCCTCAGAGATCGATCATTAGGCCTTTATTATTTCTGATATTCATAAATGACTTACCTGATAAAATCTTCTCTGAGATGGGTATATTTGCCAACGACACCATACTCTGTAGCATGCACGTGGGGAAAACTAATGAGCACATATCTAAGGTAATGGCCGAAACCCTAGAGGGAGACCTTCAGTATGTAGTGGAATCGGGTCAAAAATGGATGGTAATGTTCAATGCTGCCAATACAAAGCTCGTTTACTTTTAATAATTGCATGAAACCTTACCAACCACCAATAGTTTTGGCTAGAGATACTTTACTTGAGAGCACATCGTTCAAGCTCCTTGGCTTAACATTCACAGGAAACATGAGTTGGAATAGATACATCGAGATCATTGCTAAGGTGGGCTCTCTCTATCGTGCTAGAAAGTTACTTACGACTGAAAGTATCCTGTAGCTGTACCTCCAGAAAGCCACCATTCGCCCATGTATGGAGTACTGCTGTCACATTTGGGCTGGTGCATCTGCTACTAGTCTCTCGCTCCTAGACAGGGTCCAAAAGAGAGTCACCAATCTAATAGGTCCCGAACTGTCAATTGAACTTCAGCCTCTGTCCCACAATGTTGCATCACTCTGCCTGTTTTACAACGGTGGATGCTCTGACGAACTACACGACTCTGTACCCCCTCAACGAAAATACCCTCGACAAACCCGACATCAGCGAAGTCCTAGCCCTACGCAGTTGAGATCCCTAGATGTAAGAAAGCCTTGTACTCTAATAGCTTCTTCTCCAGAACTCCAGGACTTTGGAATTCTCTTCCGGTTTCCTGCTTCCCCAACTGTACTGACATGCAGAAGTTCAAGTGTAATGTGAAAAGACATCTCGCGGCTAAACTGCATACATAGTACCCCTGCAACTTAATTCTGATAGTAGCCCCTCCATCAAAGTGACTTTGTGCCTTGTTTGGGGGTGAAAATGTAATATATATATATATATATATATATATATATATATATATATATATATATTAGGATTTTCAGAATGTGAGAGATTGTATAATAAATTCCACAGCCGAACAACGTCGCAGCTCACAAGAGCCATGACAGTCAAAGAACCGGAAGTCCAAGACTCGAGTTTCGCCCTCATTTTGGGCTCATCAGTTAGGAACATCCGAGCTCAGGGTTCGAAACCCGAGCCTCTTGCATACGAGGCAAGCACTCTACTTTCGAACCCTGAGCTCGGATGTGTCTAACTGATTAGCCCAAAATGAGGGCGAAACTCGAGTCTTGGACTTCTGGTTCTTTGACTGTCATGGCTCTTGTGAGCTGCGACGTTGTTTGGCTGTGGAGTTTAATATATATATATATATATATATATATATATATATATATATATATATATATATATACAACGTTTTCTGCACACACACATATATACATATACATATATATATATATAACTTTATGTGCATATATATATATATATATATATATATATATATATATATATATATAAAAGTTTGACTCATGTCCAGGTAACCATACCCCTAAAATATCAAGTGTTTAGACCTAAAATTGGCGGAGGAGTTTGGTAGAGTCTTTCAACTTGACACATTTGCAGACAAATTTTCGCCCAAAAACTGATTACAAAACTCGTTGCGTGTCTGAATACCCTTTATGTCAAATTTCAAATGTTGAGACCCAAAAATTGATGACTAGTTTGTTAGAGACCGCAAAGGTCAAATCTGTTGAACTTTGACCCGTTTATAGCCAAATTTCCGACCAAAAACCGTCGTATGCTTGAATATATTTTATGTAAAATTTAAAATGTTTAGACCAAAAATTGGTTGAGAAGTCAATTTTTTTTAAAACTTGGACCCAAATTTGCCCCCCCCCTCGAAAAATTTATTGTTTTGGGCTCAAATCAAGTTAAAAGGTTTGATGCATGTTTAAGGAACCTACACCCAAAATTTGAAGTGTTTAGACCCAAAATTGGCAGAGGAGTTTGGTAGAGTTTTCAAAGATCAAATCGTTGAAATTTTTATCTTTGACAGCCAAATTTCTGTCAGATTAAAAAGATTTTCCCAAATCTCAATACCACTGTTGTCAAATCTCAAGTGTGTAGACTGAAAACCGACAGAGTAATTTTGTAGGAAAATGTACACACGCAGACAGACACACAATAATTAAATTGTTATATATATATATATATATAGATTATCGTTCTAGAAAATCATAGCCCCTAATATTCTTTTTCCTTTCTCAACAAGTTGTACGACTTATTAAGTTTTCAAGTTTATGTGGCACTCTTGCTACTTAAAGCCCTAATAATTATATTTGCCTAATTGAATATTATTACGTTTTACGAACAAATCGTGGCTAGCCAAAGTATAGGATATGTCTCCCTTGAACCATCTCTAAATGCTAATGTGATGGCTTAATTATCTCCCTCTCATCTTTTAAATATGCATTCTGTACTTTTGGAATTTTTACCACAACCTTTAAAATGTGTTTACCTGCGCACATAATAACTTCAATTGGGGACTTTTATAAAGACTCTGAGACTATTTCTATTCATGTGTGTTCGTAAAATGATCCCTTGGAGTATAGATCTAATAACTACACCCGCCACTACCATGCTAAATAAGTTTCTATAAGAATTGTTCATGCCAGACTTATACCTTTCGTATTATAACATGCCTCTCTCTCCTTACCCAATCTACTAAGGTTTACTTGGCCTCTGCTGAACTATATATAACATCTGAACCTATTCATTTGTTTTACAGTTTTCCTCGTTTTCGTGTGCATATATGTATGCATATAAATGCAAGTGTGTTTATAAATGCTTGTGTACAAATATGTATATGCATGACCGTATGTATGTGTCTTCGTATATGATGTTGTTGTAACTCACATGATGTTGTCTTCGAGTATGTAAATCCATATATGAATACATTAGTGATGGGACGATTCCAATATTTTCCCGATTCCGATACAATTACCGATTCCTTACTAAATTTCCGATTCTGATACAATTACCGATTCCGATTCTTTATAAATCTCTAAATATTTACAATAAATTTATTTTTATCCAATTATCGTAAAAACACACGTTCAGTGTGCAGATATTTTTTTCAAACGTTAAAATACACTTGCAGGGGTGATCTATGGATGTTAGTTTGACTGATAGTTTAAAATCAATAAATATTTATTATTTTATTATTAATACCAGCTGCAGAAGAGTTTTTTTTTCAAACAAAATCAAATAAAAAAGAGATAATTAAAGGAATTGTTCTAGCATCGAAAAATAAATACAAAATTTTCCGAGTCCGATACCCCCAAACAATCCGATTTTTCCGCCTCACGATCTGTATTAACCGCCCTAACAATAGAATACACGTTTGCCAATCTTTAAACGTTTAAACGTAATTTGAGGTCTATATAATTTCGTACTAGTAAATATGTACCCCATTATCATTAATAGGGCTATGACAACATTATATTCTTTTCATTGTTTTGACTCTCGAGTATATATCCGACACAATTAGATAGTTAATCAATTGAGAACCTAATCACTTTATATAAAAGCATATAAGATATCAAGGGATACACACTCGAAAGTCAAAACAATGAAAAGAATATGCAGTTGTCCTAGCCCTAATTATTAAACATGCTTTTACTTGGAATAGTAGTTACTTTATAAACATTTTTATTAAATGAATTTTAATATTTTAATTTCACCTAATTCATACTTGTGATAATATTCCCTGTAAGTCTTCTATTAAAATAATTTCTCTTCTTTTTTGAATAATAGCGAATGTAAGTATTAATAATATTTTCACTTTAAATAATTATATATTTGTATGATTTTTTTGCAATAATTTTACGGATTGCATAAATATTTCTTTTTTTTTTTGTAGATCAATATTTTTCTATACCTGTGTTCTGAAAGTGTGTTTATTCGCATTTATTGAAAGTAAACAGAAATTTTGTACTCTCTCTCATACCATGGAAAATGCAGTTGCAACTTAAGTAAACATTTTTTTTTAAGTAACTACTATAAACTACTATATAACCTATCGTGTCTATAGTAAGCTCAATATAAAGTAGATGAACTAAAAAAAGAAAATTAATGATAACAATGAAAATTGAATAACAATATTTATTTATCCAGCAACTATTCAAACACGCCATTAAAATGAATACTACAAATTTATAATGCTTAAACTATAGATTTTCAAAGGTAATTTTTTTTTGCAAAAAGACAAATCAGTAAAAATGTATTATTCATTCGCATAAATTTGGAAATATATTTTCTTTCCTTTAACACATTCATTTCATTTTCTTATTTATTTATTAATACGTACTGTTATATATATACATATATATATACATATATATATGCATATATATACATACATACATATATATATATACATATATACATATATATGTATATATGTATATATATATATATATATATATATATATATATATATATATATATATATATAACACTACGTTATACATGTTATAAAAGTCACTATCCAAATTTAATCCTGTTTTTTCTCTTACTGCTTAACCAAGATTTTATAGTCAAATTTCCAGCGATCAAACTATTTGTTTTTTTCTACTGAAATTTTTTTTTACTCTGATTACTCCTGATCAAAAAACGCAACTTATATTAAATTGTTTTCATATAATAACAACATCGTTTTTATGCTTTAAATTATGCTAACATCTCTCGAAGAATACGAAGAATAAGAAATAAATCTATATGTACACATACATCTCTATATATACATATAAATAACTATATACAGGGTGTCTGAAAATTCACTGAAGGTTTGGAACATAAATGAATTCTGTATTTTTAGTGATATCTTTCTGTAATCTTAATACAATCTGACGAAGACATTTGGAAATTAAAAAAAAAATAGCAAAATTCAAACAAACTTTATTTATGAAAAATAATGTCTTTTAAGTCTTATCCATTGGCAGCTTCACGTATTTGTGCTTTTGACAAAATATCATTCAATGATGAATTGCAGAATATCTGGATTGCAATTTAACTCCCTTATTTCATTCCTGCTGTTTTCCTTCAATTTTTGCAGGGCTTGCAGTTTGACGTTCCTAAGTCTGCCAATTCGCGGAACAAAATAAGGGAGTTAAATCGCAATCCAGAGATTCTGCAATCTGTTATGAATAATGTTTTGGAAAGAGCACAAATATGTGAAGATGGACATAAGCAACCTTTAAAAGACATTATTTGAATTTTGCACTTAAAAAAAATCCCAATATCTTTGTCATATAATGCTCCCTATCTTGGGTTAAAACATTTAGGAAGTGATATACAAATTACTATTAGCGTATGAAGCGATGCTCTTTGTGTAAACAAATTGAGCTTAGGTATTTGGACAATGTATAAAACATTGTTAATTCACAGCCCGCATAGCAACGGTCAGAAGCTCCGACTGTCGTTTGGGCGATCAGCTTGAGGTAGTTGTATGCCTAGCAGCACTGATGAGCAGTAAAACATCGAAACAGTACTATATGTGGTTGACTATATATATATATATATATATACTAGCTGTACCCTGCCACGCGTTGCAGTGGCTCAATTTGGTGTAATGGAAAAATTTAATAAAAAGAGAAAATGCATGTTTCTTATATTAGTACAGCAATCCACTGCAAAATGTGAAAAAGAAGGCGAAAATGAAAAAAAAAATGGTACTCTTGCAGAATTTGATCTGGATCCTCGGGAGTTTCTGTCAATCATTCATGGTTTGGACTTGACCAACAATCAGTGGATGAAGCCGAACGTAGCAAAAATGTTGAAACGCTAAATATTTTTTTTTGTTGTTGTTTTACAAAAATGTGAGTTAGTAATTAATATTTGATTGATGATGGGGGAGGGGGTTACTATACAAAGATTCGAAAAAGTTGTCCAAAAACAAATAAATGAAAGCAAAGGTAAGTTACGTTTCTACCTAATTGGATAATTGTTTAGTGTTTTCATGTAATGTAAAATGTTTAATTGGCTCAAAAAACAGAAATGGTCGCGGACTCTGTTGAATACGTTAAGTTTGGGTAAGTAAGTTGAAAACTAAAAACTATACAAAACAGTGTCTGAAACCCCACAAATATATGTTACCATGACATAGGCTGGCATAATCGGTGGGTTTATGACAGTATTTTGTATAGTTTTTTTTAGTTTTAACTCACTTTCTCTAACTTAAAGTAATCAACAGTGTCTGCCACCATTTGTAGCTTTCAAATACCCCGATAAACACTGTTTTTCGAGCCGACTAAACGTTACATTAAATTAAAAGCGTTTGTATTACTAAACACAGATACAACGAAGTTGTCAAAAAATAAATATATAACAAATAAATGTTATAAAAGGCAAGAAAAGTAAATGTTCTACCAAACTGGATAAGATGTTAGTGTTTTTATGTAATGTATAATCGGTTCAAAAACATTCAATGTTTATCGGTATATCTGAAAAATACAAATGGCAGCAGACTGTATCGAACACGTAAAGTTTGGGGAAATTTTGGGAAAATGAGTTTAAACTAAAAAAAACTGTACAAAATACTGTTAGGAACTCACTCAATATATGTTACCATGACGTAGGCTGGCATATAATCGGTGGTTTTACACTTTTGCTCGATACAGGTGACGACTTTTAAAAGTCCCTTTTAGTGATTACCTGGTTTGAGGATATTTGTACAACAAAACGGCAAATCTGCTCCAAAAAATCCGGTATTATTTTACTTTAAGGCCCGTTTCACGTTCATATATAACGAAATATTTTATTGTATCGCAGAATTATTTAATGGTCGTTCCCTTAGTACCCCCTAGTCAAGGCTAACGCATGCGCACGTAACATTTTTTATTTATTTACTTACGTGGTGGAGTTTCTATACTGATACGTTTTTTGAAATTTTTTCTCTGGATTATTATTGATTGAACACTAACCAGATTATGAAAAAAAATTGAAAAAAAAAATCATTTCAACATTTGAAAGGGGTACTCACTTTTTAGTTACCACGTTCTGGTAGATCGGTCACTCATTTTTTTTTTTCTAAATACGGA
This sequence comes from Euprymna scolopes, assembly GCF_053919585.1. Lineage (NCBI taxonomy): Eukaryota > Metazoa > Mollusca > Cephalopoda > Sepiida > Sepiolidae > Euprymna > Euprymna scolopes. The sequence continues at coordinate 40,564,485 of NC_136515.1, forward strand.
AGTGTCTTCGGGAGATATAAAATGGTCGCATGTTGACGAAGCAATGTATCGGGAGGCGTACGGAATGAAAAATTATTCGTAAATTTTTAGATTAGGTCCACCTCCTCAATTTTCTTTTAAATGACGACTTGAAATGGTTTTCGACTATACTGAATACGAAAATCGCATTGAAATTTTGCAGAAATAAGTGGTTATCAAGATATAAAAAGTTGTATTATGCATTGTAATCTCTGGCGGCCATCTTTTTTACGTGTTTGTTTATGGCGCGTGTGCACGTAAAAAGATGGCCGCCGAAGAATACAATGCATAATACAACTATTTATTTCCGCAAAATTTCAATGCGATTTACGTGTTCAGCATACTCGGAAACCTATAGATGTCTTCATTGAAAGGAAAATTGTGGAGGTGGACCTAATCTAAAAAAAATACCAAATTATTAAACATTTCTCCAGCATGTTAGTGAAATTTATAATGCTTTAAAAAAAATTAAAAAAACAAAAAAACCTCACCTTTCATAAAAAACAATTTAAAAAAAACAAAAAAACACCCACAAACTGACTTTTAGCTGAATAAGTAAAAAAAAAAAAAAAAAAATAAATTAAACTCGAAACATTATTTTCATAAAAACAATAAAAAAAAAGTCATGTTCAATCTATTTTTTTTTTGAGAAACAAATATATTTCTGACTTACAAATGCGGTAGAGGCTCATATTATTTTTACTTTCTATGGTTTTGATATACCGCGTGTTTATTGGTTACAAAATGGGTGACTGATTTATCAGAACGTTGTAACTAAAAAGGGAGCACCATTTCAAATGTCGAAATAATGATTTCGTTTTTATTTTTATTTTTTAATCTGTTTAATCAGTGTTCAATCAATAGTAATCCAGTGAAAAAAAATTCCAAAACCCTATAAGTATAGAAATAAAGCATGGGAGTGATGGTTGTACAACGTCGCCTTTCGCACTTTTACAAACATTATTTACGTTAACTCTTTTCATAAATAATTTAAAAAAAGTAACTAAACCATTTATTGACAATTTGTCAAGTGTACAAACATTTATTTATTTACGTAGGCTTTACTCTTTTCATGAATAAGAAAAGTTTTACTCTTTAAGAATAATAAAAGGAAAAAGTTACTGAACATTAATAAAAGGACTTACTTCTTTTCATGAAGGCCAGAGGAATAATTGGCCGAAAAGTCGTGAAACAACAACTAATAAAGATGAGAATAATAGTCCGCAATAAATAAAAATGGTGCTAATGCAGAGAGCGATCCACGCTATTTTTTAAATCATATTTCCACGTTTAATTAAAGTTTTACGATATGCTTTTTTTTTATTATTCAATTGTAATTGACAGAATAGGTACAAAACATCCTCCCCTCCCCATGTTAAGTATGACTTTTTAAATAATAACATTATTTCAGCACGGATCACTCTCTGCATGAGTATCATAAAAATTAATACAAATAATACTCATCTCAATAAGTGAAAGGCTAATTTCTACCCGAAATAAAATGGCGATAATCTCGCAGTTATGAAAAATATTTTTTTATTTAATTTAATATTTTTATAATTCGCAATGTTAAATTATTTTAATAACATGCAAACATTCATTGACTTTAAAAATAGAATTTCTGAAAATTTCAATTAAATTGGTAACGTAGAAATATGGTTTTATTCGCTTTTAACGAACCAAACATTACATTATATTTATAGATATATACAAGTGGACGTTCTCGTCGATTTTGATGTATGAGGTTCCGTTACAACAACACAGACAATTTGTTTTCAATGATAAATTCTTTGTGTAGAATCAATCACACTTTTGGTATTACTGCTAACCCTTGTTGGTGCAATATGTGCAACAAGACAGAAAATACAGAAAACCACAGATTTTAAATCATGGTTTGCCTTCTAGATGCACGTCTTAACGAAAAGTGGGTCCATTTCTCGCAGTGAATTAATTTGTCCCGAGGTATCAACCTGGAAATTTCTACGACTCGACGTAGTACACACAGCACCGAGCCTTCACAAATGGTCACCCATCTAGTATTAGCAAAGTTCATCATTGCTTACCTTCGGTGACCTGTTTCGTATATATATATATATATATATATATATATATGTGTGTGTGTGTTTGTATATATATGTATGTGTGTGTGCGCGTGTGTGTATGTGTGTATATATATATAACTATATATATATGCATATGTATATATATAACTATATATATGTATGTGTGTATATATAACTATATTAATGTGTGTTGTGTATGTATATATATAACTATATATATATATATATATATATATATATATATATATATATTCAAACGATAAACATGGATTCGCGTTTAAAATGCTCTTTCATATAAAAATTGCAACAAATAAAAGAAAACATTAAAAAGTAAACTAAACACACATAAAGTGCTCTTCTGTATTTCAACATGAAACATTGTAAAACAAATGTTTTGTAGAAATGGAAGCGCGCACACGGGGACATTCGCTGTGCAAAAAAAACGTAAAATAATAAATATATTTCCATATTTAAGTGAACATATGAATGTCTATTTGTGTAAAACCTTGCGATTCGTTCATAATCACAAAAGCAAAAACAATAATGGAAACTTAGAAAATGATTTTAAAAATTTAGAGAAGCCGTTTGGAATAAAGAGAGAAAGAGAGAGAGAGATAAAGAGTGAGCGAGAGAGAGAGAAATAGAGAGAGAAAGAGAGAGACAGGCTGAGAGACAGAGATAGATCGACATAGAGACAGAAGGAGTAAAAGAGAGGGGCTTAGTGATTTGAAAGTATTAAAATACTGAAAATGCAGAGAGAGAGAGAGAGAGAGAAAGAAAGAGAAAGAGAGAGAAATTTATATATAGAGAGAGTTACAGCATGTAGAATGAAACATACGTCTCACACTACATCTAATAGGGAGAACGGTCGAAAAGTAGGTATTTATATTCAATAAAGATAGATAGATAGATAGATGATAGATGATAGCGATAGACAGATAAGAGTGTAAGACATAAAATAGATGAATAAGAAAATATTAACATTACAAATAGCATGGTTTTGTTAGAAACACACACACATATATACATATATATATTTATATATATAGTTATATATATGTATGTCTGTGTGTGTATATATATATATATATATATATAAATATATATATACAGAGAGAGAAAGAGAGAGAGAGAGATAATGAGAGATACATATTAAGTAAGAATAGAGAGCACGAGGGAAAGATCGACAGCTTACAAGAAATAGTAAGAGCATGGTTGACTCAAAATAGAAAATGATATAATACAGAGCGAGAACGGGAGAGATAACAATTGTAGAAAATATTAAACGACTGAGAGAACAGTGAATTTGCTGGGGCGCAAATAGAAAGGTTCAGAAAATATTAAAATATAATGAGCATTTGAGTGGAATAATGAGTAGGAGATAAAGTATAATAAAGGGAATGAAGAAGAGAGAGGACGTGATAGGGATTTATCGAAAGAAAGAATGAATAAAAAAACTGGTCTTCTGAGACGTAATGAGAGAGCGAAAGAAAATAAAACAACTAGCTACCTTACATTGATTATATTTCAAAATGTCTGCATATACATATATATATATATATATATATATATATATATATATATATATATATATATATATATATATATATATATGTATAATTTTGCTTACAATTTGAGGATGGGTGTTCTTTTTAGAATTTTTTCAGCACCATTACACATTGTTTTCAATCATTTACTTTTGTGCATATTTTCACCGTCTAAAAATAAATAAATAGATGAATAAATATATATTTACGCATTTACATATATATATATATATATATATATATATATATATATATATATGTATGTATGTATATATATATATATATGCATACACATCTAAGAATATGTATATGTTTCTGTTTTAGTGTTTATATGCGTGCGTGTGTAATGATGGAACGAAAAAAAAAGCTGTAGCACTCCTTGTGCCTACTTTTTTTACTCACTTTTCCTCCCTACCTCGATTTCCCGCTTATTTTTTTTTGTATACGTTTGTTTTGCTTTTTGTACGCGTTTCGCAAAATGGCGGCTGATTCGAGAGGAATTTGTCGAAACGCGGCAACAAACAGTTTCATATCCGCCGTCAAATTGGCAAGAATTTCTCTCCGTAATTATTTGAAATCAAATACAGCAGGCCAAAGTTTGGAAACAAATTTATTTCGGAAACTTATTTCGCTCATCTCGAGTTCAATTCGCCTGTCTTTTCCGGCGAAGCGGCTGACAAAGATGATGATGATGATGATAATGATGATGATGACGACGACGACGACGATGGCGACGAAGGGGAGAAGGAGGAGATGGATGAAGTAGCGTGGGAAGAAGAACGAGAAAAAAGATGATGAGGTGAAGGGGTAGGCGGTTGAGGTGAAGCGAACTGATAAAAGAGAACGCAGAATGCAATGGCATCGCTTTCCATGCAACTCGCCTTTCTCTTTACATTATTTTTCTCACCAGGATTTCGTACTCGATATATGTCCTCGAATTTTTGTACAAGGCTTCGTCTATATATCACTCGATCACACAAGAGTTTATTCACTATCCTCACAAGCCTTCTATCAGACTAAGTATTGATTACTGTTTTCCTATTTATTCTGGTGAATCTAAGACCTATTTTAGAATTCTGTATAAAGTTCAGAAACGTATCGGTAATTAGATTGGGTCACACCTTTTTCTTTTCTGCAAGCTCTTTGTAACAGCCGTAATGTGGCTATTCTCGGTCTTTTTTTATAAATACTATTATGGCATGTGTTCTTCAGAATTTTCTCATGCATTCTCCGCATCTTCTCTTCCAGCTGTTTGACTCGTTATCAATTAGCTGTTTTGATATCTCATTTAAATAAAACACCTTATTCAACTAGCGTCTTGCCAAAGGACTTCAAGCTTGTGGAACTCTCGTCTTTCTTTCTGTTTTCCTCCTATCTACATTTTCAAGATTAATGTCAATAGTCATTTCATATCATCTTTTTTGATAGTCATCTTTATTGTTAGCTC